>NW_027397124.1:2050426-2386177 GCF_003265705.2 Callorhinus ursinus | reverse complement strand
TCCTGAGATTAAGAATTCCTCATATCAGTGAGGTCATATGATACATGTCTTTCTCTGATTGACTCATTTCGCTCAGCATAATACCCTCCTGGTTCCTTTGCCTTCTTACCTGATGCTCTGAGGCTCAGTGTCTTCGTCTTGAATTTTAAAAATGACAGAAGTCACTGCAGTTGAGTCCAAGGAAGGTGGAGTGTTCTGCAGGCCTTGACGTGAACACCCCAAAGCAGCTACTGAGAGGAGCCGGCCTCACCGTGCAGGCTTCTGGTCCCACGCACTGACACAGGTCCGACCCGCCATCTCCTCTGGGCTCCAGAGAGGACTCCCCACACCCAGGCCCCCCCAGAACCCCAGGAACATGGTACAGAGGAGACACATCCAGACAAACAGCCATAAAGTTGACTGCACGGGCAGGCACAGTCCTCAAAAAGGCCTAATTACATGGGACTTAATGACTTCCCGTTCCCACTGTAAAACAAAAATGGTAACCATCCTAATTTACATTGTTGGCCAGGGAAAGTACTGGGTGAGGGCTCCTTCCTCCGGACCTGGCGAGCTGCTCAGGCTGCGGCCCTGGGATTTCAAGCTACAGAGGAACTCAGCGCAGTGGGCAAACCAGCCCAGAGCTGCCTCCTGCCCCTTCCCCTGGCTGACAAGGGCCCCTCACTGCGCTGTGCGCCCAGCCCGGCTGCTCGACCGCTGTCCAGGCCTGTGCTACCACCTCTCTCCCAATGTCGCCTCGGCCGGCGGCTGACAGACTGAAATTTCACAGGTGCGCTAGTACACAGCAATGGCTTGGTGCTGGAGGAGGGCCCCATCTCTTAGTCTACCTCAATGCAATGCTGAGGCTAGAACAGTCACAACCCAGTAATCAAAAAGTGCCCTCAAAGCCATAAAGTGTTACCCAAATATAAAGTGGTATTTTGATTGCTGGAGCAGCTATTGGAGTTGGACAGATGAGTTTTGTCTACAGGATTTCTCAATCTCTTTCCCTCCTAAAAGTGGGTGCGTTTAGAGAACGCAGGGTGTGAGCTTGTTTTTAACTGCAGGGACTTCAAATCACTTTATTCTCAGTATTTCGCAATCGCCCTTGAAATAGACACCCGGGGGTGTCCTCAAACCAGGGCTGGGAATCATGGATTTAACCACTTAGCAAGTAGCGTAACTAGGGCTGGGTCCAGGCAGACTGGAAAATCTTGTTTGAATTTTTGTTCATCACTCTCTCTGTAAACTAGCCACATTGTCGCTCTTATGTTGTTTTTTGCTTTGGGGACCTGAGCAAGGTAGGGGTGGGGCGGAATAAAGGAAAGGACACGGGAGGTTTGATATGCATTATCCCCCCCCCCCCGTTAGTCAGGGTCTCTGCGAACATGGTTTTTTCTAGTCCATTGTCATCTTCACAAGGAGGACCCTGCTTTCTCTTTTCCCTTTGAGCCACCTAAGAGGTACCCATGGGTGCAATGCTTCTTTATTTAACCCTCAGCACTGTGATTACCCAACTCCCCAGAGAAAAGCCTGGATCCACAACCCGGCCATGGTGAGTAATCAACCAACAAAGTGTGCAGGATCTGGGGAACAAGGAACATATCTGGTTATACCCAGGTCTCATGGCAGCATGCTTCTTTTTAGCTTTCTCTCTTGGAAAAAAAAAAATCTCTTTTTTTGATTTCATGTATGGGTCACACTGGGCACTGCTTGGTCAGCCTTCTTTGCTGCAGGCTTTCCCTCTTACCAGGGCAGCACTGTGAGGGGCATGGCTCAGGCGCCCCGGCCTCAGTCCCTCAATGGTGGGTGATGTTGGGTGATGGTGGGAAGCAAGGACCCCATGTGTCTCCGGAGCCTCTCTGGCTGTGTGCGTTCAGGGAGTCCAGGTCTGCCTGAAAGAGCTCCCCAAATCCAGTATGTGGGCTCCTGGCCCCACCCGGATACCCACTCTGTGCTGGGTCCAAGGCAGTGGGGCAAAGAGGCGCTCTCCCTGTCTCTCCTCCAGGCTTTTTTCTTTCTCCACAAAAGTGCTTTTCATCATTTGCAACAATGTTTCCACTATGGAAGCAGGTTTCCCCAATATTCATCTGTGTCCAGAAGTGCCCTTCAACAGGTAAAACACAGCACACATCAAAGACAAACTTGCCAACAATTCAATTTGTGACTAAAAGAGTAACTGTGTGAGGTGATGGATAGTAGCTAAACTTACGGTGGTGATCATTTCACGATATATACAAATATCAAATCATTCTGTTGTACACCAAAATGGATTACCATGTTAGATGTCAATCATATCTCATTAAAACTGGGGGCAAAAATGCCTTAACTAAATGTAAAACTGCTTTATAAGGTCCTCCCTTCCTCTGCAGATGTCATTAAAAGCATTCCTGTAGCTCCTCCTGGCTTCCTCTCTATGTTCCACACAGTCTCTGACCCAATTGGCATGGCAGCCAGACGTGTGAGGAGACCTGCGGCTGCGCGTGGCCAGTCGCCTCCTGCGTGTCCCTCTCCGCAGGCCCCGCAGAGCGCCAGGGTGACGCCGGCTCAGCGCTTGCTATGACGAATCCGCCTCTCTTCCCTCCCACCTTCGTTCCTTCGCGCCGCAGGCTTCGCTCATCACAGAGGTTCCCACACCGTTGTGTTTGGCTGAGCTTTAGGACTGGACTGGTCGGAGGTTTGTTTAGCTCCAACTGCTATCGATATGTCCCTGAGCATGTGCCACTTGTTCCTTCTTCCATGGATGGCGGTCCCCGGCCGGGCTCTCAGCTATCTGCCTAAAGACACGGCGCCATTGCCGATGACGGCTGTTGGGAGAGTCCAGCTTCAAATGTCCATACAGATCTGGATGTAAGGGGTCTGGAGAAGTAGGGGGGGCCAGGCGCATGAGCTTGAAGCAAGACTGCAGGGAAGGCGGCACTGGCTTTCCTAATGCCTTTCTCTTCCGAGGAAAGACGTAGTCACTGCCTACCCTTTACTTCACTGGAGCCAGCAAGATGGCTACTCCGAATCCCTTCAAGTAAAGGAGCAAGATAAAAGCCAACCCTTCAGATAATTTTCCACCTGCCTCCCCTGAAAATGCCAGCTCATCTTTTTAAACAAAAGTACTTGACAACGCCAGAAGTCCCCTATTTAAGGATCACAAAGCCTTTTTTAAAATTCTTTTTCTTTTCATCAGAGCAATATGTGTACTTGGACGCAAAACAAAATTTTTTGAACAAGACGAACCATTAGAGACGATGGACTCTGAAAAACAAACAGGGTTCTAGAGGGGAGGAGGGGGGTTGGGTTAGCCTGGTGATGGGTATTAAAGAGGGCACGTTCTGCGTGGAGCACTGGGTGTTATACACAAATAGTGAATCATGGAACACTACATCAAAAACTAATGGTGTAATGTATGGTGATTAACATAACAATAAAAAAATAAAAAAAATTTGTTTGAACAGTTCCATGTCATGTAAACCTGCCTTCCCAGACTGCTTGAACCTTTACGGTTCCCGGCAGAGGGCCACGCGAGATGGCTTCTGCCTGTCACCTGGGCCTTTCCATACCTTCGACTGAGACCTGAGCGAGTGGGGAAGGAGGCAGGGTGCGGGGCTGCATTTTGCCAGTCAGGCTCGTCCTGCTAAGGACAGCTGGGGCTGTGGGCCTCGGGGTGGCGGCCCCCGGGGCGTGGTAGAGGCCGTGGCTCCTTTGGTGGCTGCTTCTGCAGTCGGGCTCTGGGAACCACTGCAGAAGCACAGCCTAGAGTCTCCCTCTTCAGACCTCCCATGATTCTTGGAGCTATAGCTATTCCTTAATAAACTGCTTGCTGTCTTCTTAAGAAAAAAAGCTATAGTGGATTCAGCTGTCTCAACTAAGAACCCCAACAATAACGGATTACGGGCTTACAATGAAAACCCGCAGTGCCTCCCCATTTTAGCCAATGCTTCCGGTATATGTTAACTTTAGAGCCAATGTTTTGACAGGATTTTGTGAATTTAACACAACCACCTATTCCTTTTTCCCCTTTCACTTTCCAAATATATTGATACATTAAATCTATTTTAGACTAACAATGTAAATGTTTACTGTTGAGTTAAGCAGTGCACTATATGCTTCCTTTCTAGTATAACTTTTATTTCCTGATTGTTTTTCAGTTGCTTAGCTATCTAAGAAAAAAAAGAAAGCGAAAAGAGAGAGAGAGATCTGTTCTGATTTCCAATGTCCCAACAGATCCAACAATGCCTAACCAGGATGAGGATATTTACACAATTTGCACAAGATGCCACAAAGAACAGTTGGCAAATGGTGCAACAAGAACAGAGCTTTGGTGTTCCGAAGGGGCTTGCCATCCTTTGTGTATGCATATTTATAAAAGACACTCCAGAAAGTCAGGAGGTAAGCAGTCATACATATGAGACAAAATCCAGCTAAGTTAATACCATACTCTTAACGTCCATTGATTTAGAATGGCACTTTCAACTCTTCTCAAAAATGTATAAGAATGATAAAGGTCAATGACATGGGGGAATGTGGTTTTGCTGAGCCTCCATGTCTTTAATTTGCTTTTAGGCTTCAAATCCTTATTTATTTTTTTTTTTTAAAAACTGGTTTTTTTGTTTTTAAGATTTTATTTATTAGACAGAGAGAGACGCAGCGAGAGAGGGAACACAAGCAGGGGGAGTGGGAGAGGGAGAAGCAGGCTTCCCGCCGTGCGGGGAGCCCGATGCGGGGCTCGATCCCAGGACCCTGGGATCATGACCTGAGCCAAAGGCAGACGCTTAATGACTGAGCCACCCAGGCGCCCCTCAAATCCTTATTTTTATTGATGGATTGATTTTCATATTTTATCGCTTCCTAAAAATTACCAAGGTAATAAATTGGCAATGGATCAAAGCCGAATAAAACATGAGCAAATAAAGTAAAAATGTGTCTTCTTAACTCCCCACCACCACCACCTTCCCCACAAAAGAGTGTGCTCCCTCTGAGATCTTCTTGAGTGGTTAGGTGCATGGCAGGTGGTCATCTGGCCGGAAGGCTAGAGGGCACGCTTGTGAAGCATTAAGCTTTGACGTGAAAGAGACCCGAGTTCAGAGTCTGGCTTTGCTGTCGTCTAGTTGAGTGACCTTGGGCAAGCTCCTTGGGCTCAGAGCTCTGGCTGTCCCACCTCCAGCCCATGGATGATTGTGATGTCCACCTCACAGCGTCACCTGAGTGCATCTAGCCACATCATAAACCCAGAACTTTGGGACTCCCAGAAACCCTGATCTGCTGACCACCCAGCACCCAAAACTCAGCATGTTCTTCTCATTCCAACTCTCGTGAAGAAATTATAACTTTCAGCTTGTGTAGATATTATACTTAAGTTTATTTTAAAAAGATGAGGAGCTTTATAGAAAATAGTCCTAAAAAAGCCAGATGTTATGTGTCAGTAGTGGAAGTTCAAAAAAAAGTAAGAAAGTGATGGTTCTTAACCAGGAAAATCAAAATTTTGAGTAAACTAAGGAGTAGAGTTTTAGCTACGGTGTTGCCTTGGCACAAGAATGTGCACGCTCTGCTCTATAAACAGGAAAATAAACACAGACGGCAATTTGTGGAACTCTTCTCAAGCAAAGGCTCTAAGTAGTACAAAAATTGCCCATGTGAGAAATATTACTGAAAATTTGAACTCTAATTAACTTGCAGGGTGAGGAGAGACACAGAAACCATGTGAAACCAGATGGAAATATGCATAGCCAGGAATCACAACAAACACTTCCTTAGCCAAAACTTGTATGGATTATCAAAGTCTCCAAAAATATCCTTCAAAGATCCTTTTCTCATGACTGAGGAAATAACCAGAGAAATAGGAAATCCTTGAGAAGTTGGACCCCTGGTGGTGCAGAGGTCTGGAAGGAGTGAGAACAGCTGACTTGAGTGTCGGGATCGGTGCCCAGTGCCACAGAGGAAAGAGTCTGAGGTGCAGCTCTGCAGGTAAAAACACCCAGCCCCAAACCCACTTCAGTGCCCACTGCTCAGCCCTTCCTCAGCCTCCCCATACGTCCTACCTCAAGGGCCCAGAGCCTGTCTCTTCCAGCCTTTTTCTGTGCTTCTTCTTGGGAAAGGAAATGACAAACTCATTTGCACTCGTGCGTGACAAGTCTGTCACCTGCTCTCTAACAAAGCCTACATTGTGGTCACAATTACAAAGGCCTACAGAAGTCCAGATTTTTGTGTCAGCTTTTCCTATTTTTATTTATTAGCAACTAACCAATTTTGGTTAAAATCCATGTCCATGGACAGCCTTTGGCTGACAGGACACAGGGGGAGGGAAGATCATGTACAGATGGAAGATTGGAGTGATACGTCTGGAAACCAAGGAAGATGGCCAGCAATCCGCCAGATGTCAGAGAAAGGCAAGGAAGGATTCCTCCCTACAGGTTTCAGAAGGAGATTTCTGACGTCCATCTTCTAGAACTGTGAGAGAATAAATTTGTGATACTTCGTTACAGCAGTCCTAGCAAACCAACATAGATTCTGGTATTTTATGTCCTCTGAAGCACAATGTTAGACAGACATCACTAAGACCCAGGGGGCATCTTTGCACACCATGCTGGTGACCTCCAACTGGTCAGATGGCCCTATTCATATGGCCTTTTGTTGAAAGGGAGCATAGGGCCACGTCAGAGCAAATTCCTCTCTGAGTTGGATCCAGGGAGATTCATCTTAAGAGGACAGGACAAATCGGGTGAGAGCCCGGGTCAAAGAGCCTGGAGCCAGAGCAGGGTCTCAGGGCTGCCCTGAATCAGGCCGCACTATTCCTCAGCATGGACGCAAAAGACATTTGTGTGGAAGTGTGGGTCTGTTGCTGAAGAGGGTGTAAGGCCACCCAGGGGAGCTCTGTGGGATGGTGACAAGGTCCAGGCAGAGCAGGAGCCTACAGGAGAACATGGGCTAAGGCAGGAACCAGGAGAGCAGATATTACTCTGAAAGTAAGATGCAGGACAAGGTGCTCAAGAGAGAAGGTGTGACAAAGCAAGCATGCTGGGGTCTTGGCCCTTTTGGGTTCTGATCTTGTGGCCCAGGGGTGCAGGGCTGGTTTAAAGAAAGAGGACCAGGCCAGACAGCAAGAGAAATGGGCCCCTTGTCTCCTCTGTAGAGCTAACGAGGATTCTCCCTGTGTCCTTCACAGGCAAGGATGCCAGATAAAATACAGAACACTCAGATAAAGCTTAACGTTAGGTCCACACTGACAGATTTTCAGGGTATGTATGCAAATATTGCATGGAACATACTTAGGCTAAAGATGTATTTCATTGTTTATCTGGAATTTTGACCTAACTGGTGTCTTGTATCTTTATTTGCCAAGTTTGGTAACCCTATCCCAGGCAACAAAGAAAGTACTTCTGTGGCATCACAAGTCTCATCAATACCCAATAAATATCCACATCCAGGAGAAAAAAAATCCACAGGGCTGCAGAGAAAAACAGGGCTATTTGAACAGGCAGAAACATGGTAAATTAAGCTCCTCTTCCTGCCTCCAACAGCTTGAAGGTCACGGTGATGACAGCCCTTTAGAAACTCAACCCAAACAGTCTTCTTTTTTCCAGACCAATTCCTAGTAAGTTGCAGGAGATTTCAACGTCTTTTATGATTACTAACCGAAGACACCATCTTGAACGTAGCTTGCAATGCCAGGAACGTGGTTTGGGTCCTGGCCCAGTGCAGTTTTCCCCAGAGCTATTATAAGGAAGTAGTCATGAAACAAAATGAATCTATGGTTGAAAACTGCAGTGCTGACCCAAAATATTTCTAATGTGTGGAACTAGCTGGCAAGATGAGAGCCTGAGAAAACAAAAAGAGCTGTTGGCTGCTTTGAAATGCCCAGATCCTCAAAGTGTGGCTTTGCCTTCATGTTATTAACTGGGTTCCAACAGGCGGAGGGCCAAGTTAGGCACTTCCAGTGGCGGGGGAGAGGGGGTGTTGGCAGACACAGGGCTTGGCCTTGACAGCTTCATTTGGAGGATGAGAAGGGGTGAGCCGGCGGAAGGACGCATGGAATGAGAAGGCCACAGCCTGTCCTTGCTTGGGTGTGGTGCCTCGCATCTTCACTGCCTTGTCCACACACACCCCCTTGCCTTCCACTCCTTGCAACAACCCTGTGAAGTCGGCGTGTTTTCTCCATTTTCCAGATGGGGAAAGTGAGGTTTCCTAAGTTATCTGGTGGGGTAGAAGTTAAGCTCAGCTGCTTTCAATTTACACTTCTTTTTTTGTATAGATAATACATTTACATGGTTCAAAATCCAAAGTGTGCCTTGGGATGGAGTGAAAAGTCTGTCTCCCCAGGTCCCAGGCTCCCAGTTCCCCTCCAAGGAGTTGACTGGTAATGTCCATTTCTTATATCGCCTCCTAGAGAGCTTTTATAAATATGGCTTTTGCTTTTCTTTTTTTAGACAGATGGTAGTTTACTATATACACTCTTGTGCTATTCTGACTGAAACCAAGCTCTTTCAATCCCCATCTAGTGATTTTCCTTGCTAAATAAAAAAAGATTTCCCATTATAAAATATACTAAATTTAATAAACTAAAGAGAAATGGAAAGAATATAATATCAACCCTTGTCCTGCTTTCCAGAGGCCACTGCTGCTAGCGGTTGGATACCTCACTCCAGGTTTTCACATAGCTGTTGCACCACAGTGGTCACCTCTTTGGACAGAATTAGGGGCAGGACGACAATGGGAAGAAGAAGAGAAGAAGAAACAGGAGCACATAACTCATCCAGCGTGTGTCGGGGCTGTGGGGGCCAGGAGAAATCAGTCCAGAGAGGAAGTGAGTGTTTATTCATCCCTTTGAGGAAACTTTTTCCTTTTTGAGTTCCAAGTACCTGCTCTGTGGGAACACAGATCCTATCATAAAACAGAGAGTGGGAGGAAGATAAATCAACAGACCATTTCAACTCTGTGTGATAAATGTTAAAACAACAGGAAGCCTGGGGAGCTGAAGAAAGCAGAGGATAGGGTGGGTGTCAGAGCGGGCTCCCCGGGAGGGTGACACCTGAGCTGAACCTTGACCCACCACCTGTAGGGTCAGTCCAGGTGATGAGCGAAGGAGGCATTGTCATGGAGAAAGGGGTTGCAGAATTAGAGATTGCAACAGGAGCGGCAAGAGACAGGAAGGGACAGGTGTGGAATATGAAAGGAATTTTGGCTTCATCTTGAGGGTAACATGAAGCTCTTGAAAGTCTCAAAGCAGGAAACTGACAAAATTGGATTTGCACTCTGATAGGGGCCAAGTCTGGCTGCTGGTGGGGAATACATCAGGAGCAGCCATGGCAGCGGGGAGTCTGGAGCCTGGAAAACTAGGTAGGGCACCGCGGCACACGTCCAGGTGAGAGAACATGGTGACATGAACAAAGACTGTGGTGACCCTAAGGATGGAGAGACCTGGGTGGGTTTTAAAGAGGTTATGGATGTAGATTTAGTGACTGACTGGGGATTAAATGGCTCCCAGACTGAGACTTAGGCATTTTTTCTTTCTTTCTTTCTTTCTTTTTTTAAGATTTTATTTATTTATTTGAGAGATAGAGAGAGGGAGGGAGCACCAGTAGGGGAAGGGAGAGGGAGAAGCAGACTCCCCGCTGAGCAGGGAGCCTGATGTGGGGCTCAGTCCCAGGACCCTGAGATCATGACCTGAGCTGAAGGCAGACGCTTCACCAACTGAGCCACCCAGGTGTCCCAAGACTTGGGCATTTCTTGACTCAAAATTCTGTTCTGGCTCAACATTTTTCTAGAAAAATATTTAGGCTGCTGAGCTTGGCATGCACACCCTCAATGACCTCATTTCAACCTTCCTTTGTAATTCTCTCTCTGTCGCTCTCTCAACTTGTACTTGAGCCATAGCAGAGTGCTGGTGATTCCCCCAGCATGCCCTCCCTTCGCCCAATAGGTGGGTCCTTCTCTACCATCTGGACTTCCGGAAGCCCATCTCATCTTTCAAGCCCAGCTCAATGCCACCTCCTCCAAAATGCCTTCCCAGACCTGCCCTTCCCTTCTTCCCTCTACTCGTTTGGAACAAATCTAGGCTCCAGTAGCACTTTGTTCTCCGTCTGCTGAAACACCACATTCTACATTTCAGTTTTTGCAGAAGTATCTTCTTTGCACTACAAAGTTGTTTTTTGTTTTTGTTTTTTTTTAAGATTTTAGTTATCTATTTGAGAGAGAAAGAGAGAGCAAGCTGGTGAAGGGGCAGAGACAGAGGGAGAAGCAGGCTCCCTGTTGAGTAGGGACCCAGACGCCGGGCTCAATCCCAGGACCGCGAGATCATGACCTGAGCCAAAGGCAGACACTTAACTAACTGAGCCACCCTGGTGCCCCCAAAGTTAAAAGCTTCTTGAAGGCAAGAACCACAACCCCCTTGGAAGCTCAAGGAATGTCTGTTCAATTCAAATGAGCACATACTGGGAAAGTTCAGAGTCAAGATTTGTGAACTAAAGGAGAATCAGTCAGGCACAGGGGATCCATTTGGGTAAACAGAGTCAAACCTATAAGAAGGCTCCAGATACAGGTAGGTTAGGCAAAAACATAGTTAATGTGAAGGCCAAGATCTCAGGCCCAGGACGGAGGCTGATGCCCTGGTTTTAGGTTCCCTCCTTCCACCAAGAAGCAGAGATTCACAAACGTTAGTAGACCTGAATAGAGCAGGACCAGGGGACCAGGTTTTTGGGAGGTGCTTGGAGTCAGACCCCAGCCCCATGGTTTCAGGAAATGCTCTGCTGTAATTCAATACTCTGCCCATCCCTTTCCCAGAATACGAACATGCTCTTTTCTCTTACTCTCCTTGAGAGCTTACTGTCAACTTCTATGACTTATGGGAGCCTACAGTGACCATAGGCCAGACTGCCATGGCCTGGGGCTCCCATAACTCGGTCTCAAAGCAACTCTTTCTAGTTCACCATTTCTTTTTGAAAATCAGGGTGGAGGGTGGGGGAGAGGAAGTGTCCTGAGGACATTCCTGGCTTGAGCAAGGTGCAATGCTTTGAATGCCACCTTATGTGCACGTCCTCAGAGACCAAGGTATAAGTTCTCCCCAGATTGCACCTTCTGATTGAAACAATGAAGGACCAAACAGGAGGAAAAAAGAAGTTCCACAAGATTGTCTCTCAAAGACAAGAGGAGAAGGCAGGTTTGGGAGCTCCATTCTTAAGAGTAAGTACATTCTAGATAAGAAGTCTCAACGGGTTCCAGGAACTCTGCCTCTGGAGGTCTAAGGAACTGCAGACCAGCTGGAGAATTTTGGAACCTTCCATGCATGTTACTTGGCCATCTCCAGAGCATCCCTGGCTGGAGCCCCTCACTCTGTGTGTGGTGTGCTGGGCTGTGAGAAGAATAGTAGAGGAAAGGAGGGGAGTGATTAGTAGAAAACTTGAGAGAAAGAAACAAAGGGCAGGAAGGAGCTTCAGTGCAGTTTGAAGTTGCTCAGTAGTGGAGAAGAGGAAGCAAGACCACTAAAAGAACAACCAATTCTTTAGTCTCTCATTTATTCACTCACTCAAGCACTTAGTGAGGGACAGGCATGGGGGCGGGGGCGGACACAGACAACACCCCCGAGGAGTTGCCCGTCTGCTGTGTGGGAAAGGAGAAACCCACAGAGCTGTAATACAAATGCCATAATAAAGGTGGGAAAGGCCACTGCAGGATTTCCAGTCAAGAGCTTTTAACTCGGGTGGAAGAGATCAGAGAAGATGGCATCGTTGTTGAGCTTTGAAGAATGAGCAAACTTTTGATCTGAAGAGGCTGGGAGAATAATATGAAGAGATCGGAAGGAAGGAGACCGGTAAGGAGGCCAAAGCAACCATCTACAAAAGAGGTTAAGCATTAAAGCAGGAAGAGTAGAAACGAGGGGACAGAGACCTTGTTTGGGAAAACTTCAGCCTTTTCTGAACTAAGACATCCAAGCAAGACTCAGGAGATGGGTGCTGCCTAAGGTAGAACTTGAGGAGATGGTGGAAATGGGCCCCAAGGGTCAGAGGAGGGGGATTTTGTAGCGTCTGATACGCTGTAGGGGCACATCACAGTGGGGGCGGCTCAGGGGTTGGGAAACTCCACCAGAGACCCCCGGACTCTCTTCTCCATTCCTGGAGTTTTCGGTGCAGGCAAAGGTGGGTCCTCCCTCGTAAACCAGCTGCCTCTGAGGCATCCACTGTTCTGTTGCCTCTCAGACTCAGAGACAGGACAGGACAGAGGCTGAACACACCTAAACCCCAGCCCTGTGAAACCTGCCCCTGGGCTTAGTCTGCAGCCCGCCTCCCCCCAAGCTGTGTTAATACCAGCCAGGTTGGCCCAGAGATTTTAGGTTAGCTGCTCAAGGCCTCACAGCTTGTAGGAAGTAGAAGTCAGTTTCGAACACAGGCCAGAGTCTGATGACGTAGTTGATAGTCTTTCCACATATCCTACACCTTTTGATCAGAGCAGGGGAGGCAAACGGGGAGTGGAAGGCCAGCAACCCTGTAGCCAGTCAATTCTCAGGTCTGCCACACACATGCTGGTGACCTTGTGCAAATTACTCACCTGTCCTAAACCTCAGTTCAAGCACTTGCAAAAAAGGGATAATGAGAACCACTTCAAAAGGTTGTTTTGAGATTTACATTATTTTTTAAATCCAGGAGAAAAAAATACAGGTAACCTATCACAGATCCTGGCGCATAGTAGATACTCAGTTAAATTTAGCTTATTCCCTCTTGCTTTTCTGCTTCAGATAATTCTCAGTACCTCCTTTGAGAAAGAGCGTGGAGGAAGAAAGGTGGGAAGAATATCTACTGGTTAGCATTCTGGGTAGTATGCACAGGGGCCAGTTCCAGAGAGCAGAGAATCCTGGAATTCTGGAGGAGAGCTCCTTCACAGGTGAAGAGATGGGAACCCAGGAAAGAGTAAGATTGTTGCTAAGTGCCACATTGTCAGTCAAGGCAGAGTGGGACCACACATCCATCAAACGCCTGTGGTCACTGAGCCTCTTCCATGTGCCGAGGTCCTCTGCAGCTCCGGCCATGCAGGATGGTCCCGACAGATGAGGTATCTGCCCCGAAGGAGCTCACACTTCGGCAGGGAAACTAATTACAAAGAAATAACTGCTGAGCTAAGGAACCCTGGGAGAGAAGGGGGCTCCCATCAAGAAGGTGAGTTGAAGACTTAGAAATGAGAAGGGATCCAGAAC
Source organism: Callorhinus ursinus (assembly GCF_003265705.2). Taxonomy (NCBI): domain Eukaryota; kingdom Metazoa; phylum Chordata; class Mammalia; order Carnivora; family Otariidae; genus Callorhinus; species Callorhinus ursinus. The sequence goes on along the minus strand of NW_027397124.1, from coordinate 2,373,027 downwards.
ATAGGACAGATGAGAAAGGGAACACCCTCCTCACTGCAAGAAAGAGAAGTGTAGTGGACGTGGCAGCACCTAGGACTGCAGGTTTGGGGCCTAGGGACTGAGGGAACCTCCATCTGATGCCTTTTCTGTTTGCTGTGGTCAATTTTCTCTAGCTCAGGGGAAGCTGCTCTTTGTTCCTGTGGTTGCCTCTTGACGCCATTCATCCATGTTGCCGCACACAGTTGTCTTGATCATTGACTGCTTTCAATGAATACAACTTTCATTGCATTTCTTCCATGAATATACCACTTACCCATTCTGTTGTCGATGGACATTTGGGTTCTTTCTAGTCTCGAGCGATTTCAAATAATGCTATGTACATTCATATACATCGTTTTCTTTTCTATGAGCATATTTCAGGGCAGGGTATATATCTAGGAGTAGAATTGCTGAGTCACAGGGTATGAGGATTTTCAATTTTAGGCGACTGCCACAATTTCCCAAAGGGTTTGTTGCAATTTATTCCCACCAGTAATGCATAAAATTTTCATTCTGGAATAGTCAGTTTCTAAAATTTTAGCCATTCTGGCTGGTGGGTGAGTAGTGGTATAATATTGTGATTTAAGTTCTTCTTTTCCTAATTACTAATGAGGTTGAGCATCATCTCAAATGTTTACTGAACATCTGGATTTATGCTTTTGTAAAGTTCAGTCTCTTGCCAATTTTTCTGTTAGGTTATCTGTCCTTTTCTTATTGATTCACAGTACTTCTTTCAATATTCTAGATTTAAGCTCCTTTGTCAGATACAAGGGTAGTTCTCCCAGTCTGTGGCTAGCCTTTTGTACTCTCTTTATAGTATCTTTTCATCAACAGAAGTTCTGAATTTTAAGGTACACAGATGTATCAATATTTTAAAGGAATTTTAGTATTAATGCAAGGTCATGAAGATATTCTGCTATGTTTTATTCTAAAATTTTCATTGCTTTGCCTTTCATATTTAGTCGACAACCTGAATGGGACTGACTTTTATGTACAGTATGAGGTAAGAGCAGAGTTCCATTTTTTCCTTCTGGATGACCAGTTGTTCTGGGATCATTTATTTATAAGTGAATCTTTTCCCACTGCTTTGCAGTGACACTTTTGTCAAAACCTGTATTTGTGTATATTCCAGGATCTGTTTCTGGGATCTCTAGTCTATTCTACTACTAAATACCTATACAATATTGACTTAATGTATAATTTTTTTAAAAAGATTTTATTTATTTATTTGACAGGGAGAGACACAGCGAGAGAGGGAACACAAGCAGGGGGAGTGGGAGAGGGAGAAGCAGGCTTCCCGCGGAGCAGGGAGCCGGTGTTTGTCCTTCTAGCCCTGGAAGGCTGTCGCAATGCTGTTCAGCTACTCAGCCACCTCTTCTGGGCCAGCAAATGTCTTCTCAGCAAAAGCAGTCACAAATGCTAGACTCAATTCTCTGGATTCCTATTTCATCTTGGATCTTATCCTTATAACTTTCCACTATCTTTTTAGTTCCTTGATGTTTTTAGAAAGATTTTTGGGGGCTCCTGGGTGGCTCAGTCAGTTAAGCGTTTGCCTTCGGCTCAGGTCATGATCCCGGGGTCCTGGGATCGAGCCCCACATTGGGTTCTCTGATCAGCTGGGAGCCTGCTTCTCCCTCTCCCTGTGCTGCTCCCTCTGCTCACTTGGGATCTCTCTCTCGCTCTCAAATAAATAAAATATTTTTTAAAAGATTTAAAAAAAATATGTTGTCTAACTTTTTTGCTGGCTTCAACAAGATTGGGGTATTAGGTTGTTCAACTCACACCTAATAGTAGAAGAGAGCCTTTATTTATCCTTTACTGAAAACAAAGTCTTGAACCATGAACCATCTGTAGGCTTAGCTCATACTCCAGAGCATCATTTCCCCCAGGAAGCTGTCTTCGAGCACCCACCTTCACCTTCCATAAAAACCTGTGCATTTTTAATGATCCATTTAATCCTATCAGACTATGAGTTACTTGAAGGCAAGAACGGTTTCATATTTATTCTTCATATCCTTGCTATCATGGCGCCTTGCCCATGGGAGGTGGGCAATAACTGTTACAGGATTGAAGGAATGATTAATCATGGCTTGGTTCTAATTTCTTAAATTTTTGACATTTCCTCCAAAATGCTGATCTTATCCTTGGGAGCAAGAGTTCAATCTGTTCTTCAACAACTGAATATTAAAGGAGAGCTAAGAAACTTGCTCAGGCTTGCTATAGACTCCTGTCTTTCTTCCTTTTTCTCATAGAGCTAATCTCTGCTCCACTGAGAGCTTTTCTTTCCAGGTATTCATGTTTCAGCAAGTCAGAAGGCAAATGATTAGACATTAACTTGGCATCAAAAAGAAAGCAGCCTGGGATCACAAAGTGGATTTTTAAAAAATCCACACACAGAGAATTAATTTACTTTAAAGTGCTTTAATTTTCTTTAAAGTATTTTGGCAAGGACAATATGTAAATGTGTGTGAGTGTGTGTGGGGGGGGCAGTGTTTAAGATGCATGTAAGCAGAAGTCAGTTTCTTTAATCAGGAAACTTGCTCTTCAAAAGCGGTCAACTAACATTTAACCTAATAGCCACACAGCAGAGTCAGCTACTACAAAAACTTCACTACACATATATGCTTTTTTCCCCTGGATTTTTTTTCTCTCTTTTATATATATCTTGATCAATAGCAGAGTCTTTTTTTTTACTAGAAAAATGAATGTCATATATAGGTTTTCATTTGTAAAATTTCTAAACAATATGATGGGGGACATCTGGCTGGCTCAGTCAGTAGACCATGTGACTCTTGATCTTGAGGTCATGAGTTCAAGCCTCATGTTGGTGTAGAGCTTACTTTAAAAAAAATAATAAATAAAACAAAATAAACAATAAGATGGATATCAGAAGTGGGCTCTTTCCCCACAAAGAAAACTTCAAGCCCAGTTTGTTTTATAGGCAAGTCTGCCTATTTGAAGAATAGATCATTCTAATTTATAAAGACTTTTTTAGAGAATGAAGAAGAAAGATTACTCTCCAACTCATTTCATGAGACAAATATAGCTTTGAATTTTTTAAAAAAAATAGTAGGAATAGTACCCTTTAAAGTCAGAAAGGAGAGAAAGATGCCCACGATCACCAGGTCCATTCAACATGTCCCAGCCAGCACAATAAGGAAATTCAAGTCATAAGCACTAAAAGGGAGGAAAGAAAATTAGAATATTTTATGATGATACTTGTCTTCATAGAAAACTGAAAGGAATTAACAAATTACTAGATATAACAGGAGAAAGTTTGGCAAGCTGATAGATATCAGCATATAAACAGTAGTTCCATTTTATTCAGTGGCAACGACCGATTAGAAAATTGAACTTTTAAGAAAACACCATCTCATAGTAACAAAAACCTAGAAATAAATCTAATGAAAGATATGCAAACCCTGTACAAAGTAAATTATACAACTTTATTGAAAATCTTTTAAAAAGACCCAAATAAAGAGAATGATAGTATGTTTACGGTCAGGAAAGTTTAACTTGAAAGAGTCATGCTTCACATACTGATCTATGGACTTAATGCAACTCCCATCAAAATCCACAACAGAGTTTACGTGTTTGTTTTTGTAAAACATGACAAGTGTGTGAGGAAGAGCAAATGTATATTCTAAAATGTGTAAGGAAGAGCACTTCAGAATATCCATAACTCTTCTGAAAAGAAGAGGAAACAGAAGAGCTTAGTTCTGCCAGATATAAAGACTTATGAGAAAGCTACAGTAATTAAGACCAGGATGTCACTGGCACAGAGACAAAGCAACCAATAGAATGAAACAGAGAGCCCAGAAACAGATCTATACATATGAGGGGCATTAATATATGACCAGGGGGTCATGGCAAATCCTCAGGGGAAAGGAAAACTACTCAATGACAGAAAACAGGTTATCCATCTGGAAAAAAAAGGAACATGGATCCTTACCATAAAAACAAATCCTGAATAGATTAAGAACTTGAATGTCAATAGAAAGAAAATGTAACGTTTAGAAGAAACCATAGGTGACTTTTTCTAACCTCAGAGTAAAGCATAATTTTAAAGTAAGCCCTACTCTACAAAATACTTGACCAGTACTCCTCACAACTGTCAGGGTGCAAAAAGCAAAGAAAGACTGAAAAAACTGTCCTATACCAGAGACTAGGGAGACATGACAACTAAATGCATTGCGGTTTCCTGTATAAGACCCTGGAAGAGGAAAAGGGCATTACTGGGAAAACTGGCAAAATCTATCTAAAGTCTGGAGCTTAGTTAATAGTAACATTCCAGTGTTGGTTTCTCCACGTTAACATGGTACCGCGATAAGATAGGATAATGGAAGGGAAAATCGACACTGGTCAGGGGGGTACAGGAAATCGCTACTCATCCCTGAAACTCCTCTGTAAATCTAAAATTATCCCAAAAGAAAAATTCTATTTAAAAAATAAATAAGACCCAAGAATCTCTAATGATAAAACAAAATATTGATGAACTTGACATCGATAAACTTAATAACATTTTTTTACCCAAAATATTCAAATCACTCATTGATAACTGTTAACAAGTGGTGTATTATTAAGCTTTGGGTACTGGGGATTCATTATATTATACTTCAGACTTTCACGTGTTTAAAATTTTCCATAATAAAAAATAAAAACACACAACTAAAAAAACAAACAAAAAAGATCCCCTAAAGAAAGTAAAAAGAAAATTATATACTGGAAGAAGGTATTTGCAGTATACATCACTGACAAAAGATTACTACCAAATATACATAAAGATCTCCTAAAAATCAATAAGTGAGAAAACACAACCCAATAGAAAATAGGCAAAGGGTAAGAACAGGCATTCAGAGAGAAGGAAACACGTGGGAGCCAGTTATGAACGAGGGATTGCCATTCCTAGTGCAGGCCCAGGCAAACATTCTAAACTTTCGGGAGGAAGAGCTTCCTTGTCAAAACGAACTCCCTAGCCCCAATTTCTAAAACAAGTCCCTGACCTAGAACATGTCCCAGCCACATTAAAATGTAAATATCTGTTTGAGATGGGAGATTTGAGGTTGCTTCCTGGGCCAGGCTTCCTGGAAGGGGGTGATCTGCTGGCAGAGGCTCTGCTCCCATAGGACACGGACCTGTGACCAAGGAGACAGACAGTCCTGAGGACAGCAACTTCCACAAAGCTGGGCTTGTTTCCTGTGGGTGCCAGGATGCTGCAGCTCGATGCCTGAGAGTGCTCCAGGGCAGAGTCGGCTGCTGTCCCTGCCCAGGAACCTGTCTCCCTGGGGCCAGATTACACCAGATTTCTCAAGAGAAGGATGGTCTGGTCCAGGGATGACCAAACTGACTCTAGGGTCCCTCTAGCCCACAATTCAGGCCCATGAGAGCTCTTGGACCACAGTTAAGGGAGGTGTATTTAACTGGCTGTTGAAAACCCACCCCAAGCCAAATTATTTTCTAAAATTAAATCAAAGCACCCTAGATCTGCTAGCTTGTATATTCCCCACATTAGGAAAGTACCTGCATGATGAGTCTGAGTCATTTATGGGTCTGTTGACTCAGCTCATTCTCTATAGTTGTGTCTTGCAGTAACGCCATTTGGGCATATCAGACTCGGTTTTACCCTTGGCTTTCTCTTTGTTCTTTTCAAATATAACTGGAAACCTCTAAGCCAACATGAGAATTTGAGTCCCAGTGCAATGATTAGGAAAAAAGGCCAGATCTTCTCTTAGTATAAGTGGCTGGTCCTAGGGCTAAACTCAGAAAGTACAGATGAGATTGAAACATCTTGTTGTCCCAGAAAATAAAGAAAATAAAGAAGTGCTCTAAAAAGGGGAACATGTCAAAAAGACACAGAGACCAGTTTGGAGGAATTCAGCCTGGCCAAATCTGGGATAATTTGAGCATCCAAATAAATGCTAATAATGAATTATAATCCTTTGAATAGAATAGGAAACCACAAGTCCATGCTGATATAAGTAAGGGAATAAATAAAGGGTCGGTGAGAAACAGGGTATTTACGTAGTTTCAAAACACCTGCCCATAACATGCTTTCTAATTCCGAAGGGAAAGGAGTAACCCTACAGCCTGGGAAATACCACCTGCCTCTGTCAACTCAGGCTGCTGCAACAAAACAACCATGTTTAAGTGGCTTATAAACAACAGAAATTCATTTGTCACAGTTCTGGAGGCTGGAGGTCTAAGATCAAGGTGCCAATACAGTCAGGTTCTGTTGAGAACCCTCTTCTGGGTTGCAGACTGCTGACTTTTCATTGTATCCTCATATAGTGGAATGCAAAGAGATGATGTAAAGTCTCTTGTGACCCTCATGAAGGCACCAACCCCATTCATGAGGGCTCCACCGTCATGACCTCATTTAATCCTAATTACCTCCCAAAGGCCCCAACTCCTAATACTATCACATTGGAGGTAGCATTCAACATAAACCTGGGGAGTGGGGGCGGGGAACACGAACATTCAATCCATAACACCATGTTAACATAGTGATCAAAGGCAATGTCACCTGTTATGGGACAAATCAGAATTATAGGCCACCTGATGGGATGCCATGAGGAAAATGTGACATCACTTGTGCAACACTCCTACCAAAGATACACCATAACCAAAGTTACATCAAATGAGAAGGAAACATCAGACACACCCAGACTGAAGAGCATTCAGTAACTGAATAACTGACCCAATAATCTTCAAAAGTGTCAAGGATTTAAAAGTCAAGGGAAGACTGAGAAACTATTTCAAATTGAAAGAGACAATAAAGACATGGCAGCTTAATGCCCCAAGTGATCCTGACCTGGATCTTTTTGTTATAAAGGACATAACTGGAGCAATGGGTCATTCTTAAATGGAGTTTGAGGATTAGGTGGTAGTAACATGTAATGTCAATTTCCTAATTTCCAGGGGTTTATTGAGGTTGTATAGGGAAATATCCTCATTCATGGGAAACACATGCTAAAGTATTTAGAGGTAACTCTAAATAATTAGAGGTAACAGGTCAGCAACATACTTTCAAATTATTGAGGAAAAAAAAGAGGTTTTTGTACTGTATTCAGCTTTCCTGTAAATTTGAGATTGCTTCAAATAAATGAAAAAGAAAGGAAGAAAGAAGGAAAGCCAGACAGATCACAATGCTCCACCACCGTGAATGGGAACAAGGGACAAAAAGGAAAACAATGTCCACATATCACGCTTAGCATATAATTTGTTGTTGTTTTTTTTAAAGATTTTATTTATTTATTTTGAGAGAGAGAATGAGATAGATAGAGCACAAGAGGGGGGAGTCAGAGGGAGGAGCAGACTCCCTGCTGAGCAGGGAGCCCGATGCAGGACTCGATCCCAGGACTCCAGGATCATGACCTGAGCCGAAGGCAGTTGCTTAACCAACTGAGCCACCCAGGCTCCCACACTTAGCATATAATTTGTAATTACCACGTTTTGCCTCACATTTTAAGCCAAGGTGTGACATTAACTAATGGGACTATTGAAGGTCATTCCCCTATTTATCGTGTTCATCTTCCAGTAGTTACCACATGAGTAAAAGCAAAGAGTTAACCGCTCCAGACGACTGACAGAGGAGAATGGAGGAAGAAATGTTCCTGATTCCTGGAAGCTTATCTGGGAAGTGATGGGACTTACAGCAAGGAGTGACAAGTCCTCCTAGTGGCAGGGTCAGGGGTCCCTGGGCTTGGACTGAGGCAGCTGAGGGAGGGTTCCTAAGCCTGCACTGCAGGGGGCTGCTGGTTCCGCCCAGGGCCCCTGTTGTCCCCTGGGATGGCTCTTCCCTGCACAAGTTCCAGTGGTTCTGGCTGTTGGCTGGGTGGGGGGGGGGGGGGGGGGGGGCAGGTGGGCTAGCTGTTCCTGACTAGCAGGAAAGAGGGGGGACAAAAGAATTGCCAGCTGAGATCTGCACCATCTCCCCTCTTTCATCAGCTGCCTTTGCAAACGAGGGTGGGAGGGCTGAGGAACAGACTGGCCAGCCAGGAAACCTGATGCTGGGCCTGGGGAGCCCCCTGCTTCGGGTCCTCCCCAAGTGATATGCCATCCTGGTGAAACTCATTTCTTGAAACTTCCCCTTACTCAGGGTGGGGCACTGGGTGGTTCTCAGTGCCCAGCTGTCTAGGAAACTTACCTGGGCAGTGCTCACTGTTTTCTTCTCCTGCTAAAGGGACGAAGATTCGAAAGAGGTGTTTTCAGATTCTCAAGTCCCTGAAAACACAGACTACACCGAATATTGTTTTTAAGGTCAGTTTCATCCTCATTGGAAACTGTACAAACAAGTCTGGTGTTACTGGGCCTAAGACCACAGTCCCTTTCAGAAGTCAGGCCTTACACCTTTCTGTGAATCCAAAATTTGAATCAATCACAGCATCGGGGACAGCAGTATTGCTGCAACAAAGAAACTGAGCAGCTAGGCTATGCATTAGGCAGAGTCTGCATCCAGAGTCATTATTGCAAGAAATCAAGCTTACCAGTGGATGACAGGTTAATGAGTAACAGGATATTTGACATGGTCTTAGAGTATATCCCCACAAATTGCTTCTTAATTACAAAGGGAAAAATAATAACTAGAGTGGAGAAGCCTGGCAGACCCCACCTTAACCTGAATCTAATCATGAGGAAACATCAAACAAGCCCCAGTTGAGGGGGTCGATGCCCTGCATCAAAGTCTGACAGGAGCATGTCTGTGATTGAATGAGCTGGCTCTCGTCCTAGTCTGGGTGAGGGAGAGTGCACACTCTGTGATGTGGGGCTCTCAGTCAGAGGGTGTTAGCACTTCTAGGACTTGGGCCCTGATAGGGTGGTTTGGAGGAGGGCTTAAGGAAGCAGGGCTTTGCTTTGGATTGGATACTATCAAGAAGCAGGAGTGAGTTGTAACTGGGCATCTTAACAATCTTGTTTATAAGGAGGGCAGGCTAAAGCTGTAATTGGTAAGGCAGCAGTCCTTCATACTGGCCAGAGAGGGAGGTACTTGGTGCTTTGTGGTTTTGACAATGGTCATGTTTTGTCTGTGTTCAGACATGATTATAGGCTAGTTTTGTTTTAGTCATAATCCAGCACGGTCACAGAGTGGCCTCGGTGCTGTGGGTGTTCTGTGAGGTTGCTGGTGTTCAACAGGAGAACACCAAGACCTTCTGGTGAGTGCCCCACCAGCCCAGAACACCACTGGGGCCTAATGACAGTAGCCAGCCAGCGCCTGGTTATCAGGGGCTCCGTTTCTCCTTCTCAGAGACATCCACCAAACTGCCTACTACTCTTCAAGAATATGGTCAAGAAAGACAAAGAAATGTTGAGACATGTTTCCAGATTAAAATAGACTTAACAGAAATGATAGTATATGATCTGGACTTTGATTCTGGATGAGAAAAGTATCAAATTTGAATATGGATTTCTTAATAGTAGTATGTAAATGTTAAATTTCCGGCTTCTGATTATTGTTCCATGAGAGAGAATACACTGAAGTATTTGGGGAGAGGGATAATGTCGGCAACTTATTCTCAATCTGTTCCGGAGGAAAATGTTTACATAAAATGAATAATAAGGCAAATTGGGCAAAATGTAAATAATTGGTGTATCTGAGAGAGGGGCATCACAGGGTTCCCTATACTATGCTCACATTTTTGCATGTTTGAAATTATAAGAAGATAAAAAGTCATTGAAAAAGGGTAAACCTTGAACAAATGATCATTTTTCTTAATTTTCTTCCCTCAAAGGGAGCTAGATCACAACAAAAATATAACTCATCATTTAGAGCCCTGGAGTCTTTTCTTCCCTGGAATGTGGAGGATTCAGGGTGATGGTTTCTCTACTAGGTCAGGGAAGAGAACAGAGCTGGAATCTTTGACCAAGTTTCTATGTTGCTTTGCTGCTTTCCAGCTTGGTAAGTCAGCCAGAAGTGGGATTTTAATCACTCCGTGTGTCTGCGGGGGTCACATAGACCATATTCTTTTTATTTTACAAACATGAAAAAATGAGGAGCAGCATAGTTGAAGTTTGTTCTTTTTTTTTCTTCAATTTTTATTTTTTAAAATTTTTTAAAGATTTTTTTTTTATTTTTTTAAAGATTTTTTTTTTAATTTATTTATTCGACACAGAGAGAGACAGCAAGAGAGGGAACACAAGCAGGGGGAGTGGGAGAAGGAGAAGCAGCCCTCCTGCTGAGCAGGGTGCCCGATGTGGGACTCAATCCCAGGACTCTGAGATTATGACCTGAGCCAAAGGCAGACGCTCAACGACTGAGCCACCCAGGTGCCCCTGTTCTTTTTTATTTTTTTAAAGATTTTATTTATTTGAGAGAGAGAATGAGTGAGAGAGAGAGAGCATGAGAGGGGGGAGGGTCAGAGGGAGAAGCAGACTCCCCGCTGAGCAGGGAGCCTGATGCTGGACTCGATCCCGGGACTCCAGGATCATGACCTGAGCCAAAGGCAGTCACTTAACCAACTGAGGCTACCCAGGCGCCCTGAAGTTTGTTCTTTAACTGACTTCACAGAGATGTGAGAACAAAGTAAGATGATGTTTCTGAAAGAGTTTTGAAAAGAAAGTATGACCATGAAAGTATAAGATATCAAGAGTCGACACGGATTTTTTGTTAGTTTTTGTTTTGATTTTTGTTTTTAGCTCAGATAAATTTGGTATCATTACACTCAAGTACAGTTTTCTTTCATTCTATTCCTATTTTATTCCGGGTTTTTAAGACAATAAATACTGATTATTATCAAATGACTTTCAGCAACTATTGACATTATTATGGAGATTTTTATTCTTTACTTTGTGATTGGATTATATCAATAGGTTTCCTGATATTGAGTCAACCTTGCATTACTAGTCAAAATTTATTATTTTTGATATGCTTTTTGATTGAATTCGCTAATATTTTATTCAGTAGTTTTTGTATCTGTATTCATAAAGGAGATTGATATGTAGTTTCATTCTTTGATTTGTCTATCAGACTTTGATGTAAATTATACAAGATTCATGAACAAATGAATGAATTAGTTTTAATGGCCTGGAATAGTTTAAATAAAATTAGAATGAACTCTTCTTTAAAGATTAGATAGAACTCAATTGTGAAAGCATGTGTGAGTGGCAGATTGTCAATCAGCTCTCCAATTTTTTCTATAGTAATTGTTCCATTTTTCTTGTATAAATTTTGACAATTGTATTTTTCCTAAGAAAACATCCATTGCCTCTAAGTTTTCAATTTTGTCAAAGAATTGCAAGCAATATTCTCTTCAAATTATTTTAATATCTGTGTATATGTGGTTGTCTTTTTCCTTTCTCAACTTGTAATCAGGCTCATGAGGGATTTCTCCAATATTGAGTTATTCAAATAGTCTTAGGATTTATTTGTCCTTGTAAAAATAATTTGGTTTTCTATTTTATTGACTTAAGCTTTAATGTTTTTAATTCATTTTTTGCACTTTCTTTTAATTTTATTGTTCTTTATAAGAATGAGAGCTAAGTTATTTTTTATTTTTGTTTTTTATTCTTCAATAATGAAGGCATTTAAAGTTATAATTTTTCTTTGGGATATAGTATTAACTGTGTCCTATATATTTTGGCACAAAGTGTTCTAGAATTTTTAATTTTGATTTTTATTTCTTTTTTGATCCAAAGGTTATTTCAGAGGATGTTCCTCTTTATTTTTTAATTTACCTAGTAAAATTCATTCTTTTTCACATACACTCTTTTTCTAGGCATTTTAACAACCACACAATGGAGATACAGAACAGTTAATCACACTACCCTCTCTCCCAGGTAATTCCTTTGTGATACCACTTTGCAGTCAACACCCCTCCCAACACACACACACCAAGTCTTAAACCCTAGCAATCATTGATCTCTTCTCCATCCCTACAGTTTTGCCTTTTCCAGAATGTCATTTAAATGGAATCATATAGTATGTGGGCTTTGAGTCTGGTTTCTTTTACTTAACATAATACATTCAAGATTCATCCACATTGCTTCTTGTATCAATAGTTCATTTATTTTTTTTGCTAAGTAGTATTCCGTTGCATGGATGTACCGCAGTTTGTTTATCCACTCAGCTGTTGATGGACATTTGAGTTGTTTCCAGGTTTTGGCAATTACTTTTTTTTCAGGTTTTGGCAATTATTAATAAAGCAGCTAGAATTATTCCCATAGAGGTCTCTGTGTGAACATAGGTTTTCATTTCACTTCGGTAAATACCCAGAAGTGGGTCATAGGGTAACTATGTGTTCAACTTTATAAGAAACTGCCAAAAAGTTTTCCATAATGTCTGTGCCAGTTTACATTCCCACCAGCAATGTATGAGAGTTCCAGTAGCTCTGCATGCTCACCAGCATTTAGTATTATTAGATCACTGTGGTGGGAAGTGTTTCTTAATTTCCAAGTTTTTAAGATGACATTAGACATCTTTGTATTATCTATTTTTATTATTATCTAATTGGATTGCTATGGTTAGATAACATAGCCAGTAAATTTTCCATTAAAAATTTATCTGAGAGGGCACGTACTGAATGGAGCACTGGGTGTTATATGCAAACAATGAATCATGGACACTACATCAAAGACTAATGATGTAATGTATGGTGATTAACATAACATAATAAAAAATGTCTTTTATCTGAATATAGTTCACACACAATGTTACATTAGTTTCAGATGTACAACATAATGATTCGACAAGGTTATATGTTATGCTCTGCTCACCACAGGTGTAGCTACCATCTGTCACCATACAATGCTATTAAATGTTCCATATTTTTAGTTAAGCTTTTCTCTATTATCAATCTTTCTCATATATATATTTAACTTTTTATTTGAGATATGTTTCATATACAATAAAGTTGAGATATATTTCACATACCATAAAATATATAATTAAATGGTTTTTAATATCTTCACAATGTTGCACAACTAACACCCTTACCTATGAAGATTTTTTAATCTCTCAAAAAAATCCCTCCAAACCCATTAGCAATTGCCCCACATTCCCCCTCCGCCCAGCCCATAATAACTACTTATCTGCTTTCTGTCACTATGGATGTGTTTATTCTGGACATTTCACATAAATAGAATCATAATGTGGCTTTTTGTAACTGTCCTCTTTCACTTAGCATAATGTTTTCAAGGTTTATCCACGTGGTAGCATGTGTTAGAATTTCATTCCTTTGTGTGGCTGAATAATATTCTACTGTATGGATATACTACATTTTATTTATCCATTTTTCAGTTAATGGATGTTTGGGTTGTTGCCCCTTTTTTTGTGGTATGAATTCATAATACTGCTGCTATGAACATTTGTGTGCAAGTTATTGTATGACTATAAGTTTTCAGTTCTCTTGGGTATATGTCCACGAGGGAATTGCTGGGTCACATGGTAATTCCATCTTTAAATGGAATTTAAACCAATAAATTTTCCAGATCAGCCGCACCATTTTACATTTCTACAAGCTAAGGGTTCCTATCACTCCACATCTGCACTGACGTTTGCTATCATAGCCATCCTAGTGGGGAGAAGTGCTATCCCATCTCACTGATTTGCATTTACCTACTGACTAATGATACCGAACATCTTTTCATGTACTGGCTGGGCAGAGGGGGAATGTGGGGCAATTGCTAATGGGTTTGGAGGGATTTTGAGAGATTAAAAAATCTTCATAGGTAAGGGTGATAGTTGTGCAACATTGTGAATATATTAAAAACATTTAATATTTGTATTAATATACAAATATGCCATTTGTATATTTTCTTTGGAGAAATGTCTGTTCAAATATTGTGCCCTTTTTAAATTGGGCTAGTAGTCTTTTTATTATTGAGTTATAAGAATTCTTTATAAATATAAAAATATTTTTGATAATAGACCTTTATCTGATATATGAGTCACAAGTATTTTCTCTCATTCTGTGATGTAACCCTATACTTTTAAATTAAGTTTTTAAATTTTAATTCCAATATTGTAAACATACAGTGTTATATTAATTTCAGGTGTAAAATATAGTGATTCAACAATTCTATACATTACTCAGCACTCATCATGGTAAGTGTACTCTTAATCTACTTCACCCATTTCACCCATATCCCCACCCACCTTCCCTCGGTAACCATGTTTGTTCTCTATACTTAAGAGTTTGTTTCTTGGTTTGTCTCTTTTTCCTTTGCTCATTTGTTTTTTCTTTTTTTTTTTTTTTTAAAGATTTTATGTATTTATTTGAGAGACAGAGAGAATAAGAGAGAAAGCACATGAGATGGGGGGAGGGTCAGAGGGAGAAGCAGGCTCCCTGCTGAGCAGGGAGCCCAATGCGGGACTCGATCCAGGGACTCCAGGATCATGACCCGAGCCGAAGGCAGTCACTTAACCAACTGAGCCACCCAGGCGCCCTCATTTGTTTTTTTTTCTTAAATTCCATGTATGAGTGAAATCATACAGTAGTTGTCTTTCTGTGACTGACTTATTTTGCTTACCATTATACTCTTTAGGTCCATTCATGTTGTTGCAAATAGCAAGATTTTATTCTTTTTTATGACTGAATAATATTTTGTACATATATACCACTCCTTTTTTTTTTTAATATACCATTTCTTTATCTATTCATCTATCTGTGGATACTTGGACTGCTTCCATAATTTGGCCATTGTAAATAATGCTACAATAAGCATAGGGGGTGCATGTATCCATGTTTTTGTATTTTGGGGGTAAATACCCAGTAGTGCAATCACTGGATCTTATGGTAGTTTTATTTTTAAATTTTTGAGGAAACTCCACACTGTTTTCCACAGAGACTGCACCAGTTTGCATTCCCATCAACCATGCAGGAAGGTTCCTTTTTTCTCCACATCCTAGCCAACACTTCTTGTGTTTTTTTAAATTTTATTTTACACATTCTGCGTGGAGCACTGGGTGTTATGCACAAACAATGAATCATGGAACACTACATCAAAAACTAATGATGTATAGTGATTAACATAACAATAAAAAATTTTAAAAAAGGAAGAAAAAAAATTTTATTTCAGCATGTGAGATGATATCTCATTATAGTTTTGATTTGCATTTCTGTGATGATGAGTGATGTTGAGCATCTTTTTATATGTCTGTTGGCCATCTGAATGTCTTCTTTGGAGAAATGTCTGTTCATGTCTTCTACCCATTTTTAATTGTATTATTTGTTTTTTGGGTGTTGTGTAAATTCTTTATATATTTTGGATACTCTTTATTGGATATGTCATTTGTAGATATCATCTCCCATTCAAGAGGTTGCCTTTTAGTTTTGTCGATTGTTTCCTTCACTGTGCAGAAACTTTTTATTTTGATGTCGTCCCAATAGGTTATTTTTGCTTTTATGTCCCTTGCCTCAGGAAACATATCTAGAAAAATGTTGCTATGGCTGATGTCAGAGACATTACCACCTGTGCTGTCTTCTAGGATTTTTATGGTTTTCAGGTCTTACATTTAGGTCTTTAATCCATTTTTTTTTTTAACTAAAACAATGGTTTTTAATGGGAACCAGAGGTATGGTTACAATTACATAGTCCGACACAAAAAACCCGTGGGTGATCAGGAGTTGAAAGGTTACAAAATAATGAGGGTAACACTGGGTACAAGAAGAAAAGCTGTTGCAGAACCTCAGGAGCCAAGCTAATACGGCCTCTCCCTGCGATCCTGTCTGTGCTCACCTCTGGAGTCCATCTTGCCAGGGCCAAAGCCACCTCTGTCCCCACCACCAGCCCCCTTTGAAGCCCCCACGGTCCCCGCCTCAGCCTCGGTAGCCACCCCGATCATAGCCTCCTCTGCCACCACGACGATCATCTCCATAGTTATCCCCCATATGAGAGCCTCCCGGTCCCCCTCCTGGGCCATCTGGTTTAGGGGCCTTACATTGGTTGCATTCATTCCTCCAAGAGAAATTCATGTTCTCACATATAGGATTAGGACACTTCTAGTCACCAGCTCGCTGCTGGCCACCACCACCACCTCCTCCACTAGGGAATCCTCCCCGGCCACCGCCACCACTGCCACCACCTCCATAGCCTCCACGGCCCATGGGTCCTCCTCGCCCTCAGCCTCCATGACCATTGCCACAACCCCGATTGAAGTCTGCTCGCTGAGTAGCAAGTGAGACCTTGATGGGATTCCCAGAGAATTCTTTACCATCAAACCAGTCAATAGCTGCTTTAGCAGAAGGTGGGTCATCAAACGACACTGTTGCCTCTCCCTTCAGCTTGCCGGTTTCCCTGTCTGTGTACAGATTAATCGTGGGCTGTCCTGTTTTCTTATTTGTCTTAATAATACCAATCTGCTTGAAGTAATCAGCCACAGACTCAATTGTAACATTTTCGCCCAAGCCTTGCACGAAGATGGTGTTGTTGTCTGAATTATCCTGTTCAGAGTCATGACGTGATCCCTGGTCCCGAGGGCCACCAAATTTATTGAAGCCATCACGGTCACTTCCGCCCATGTCGCCTCTGCCTCCACGGCCACCTCCACGACCTCTGGGTGCATAGCCACCGCTGCTGTGGTTGTAACCACCGCCACCGCCCCGGCCGCGGCCCCCACGGTCCTGCTGGCCTCCCCCGTAGCCACCGCCTCCACCACTCTGGTCCTGATTGCCATAACCGCCGCCACCACCACTCATGGAGGACTGATCTTGGCCATTGTTACCTCCACCACCCCCTCCGCCACCACCTCCACTGCTACTGTTGTACTGGTTCTGCTGTCCATAGCCTTGAGGGGGATTATAGGAGCTTTGCTGCTGTCCATAGCCTGGCTGCTGTCCACTATAGGTAGACTGCTGGCCATAGCCCCCACTCTGGGGCTGCCCGTAGCCGCTGCTCTGAGAACCACTACCGTAACTTCCCGAAGTGCTGCTAGGAGCTGGCTGCTGGCCATAGCCAGGATAAGAGGACTGTTGCCCATAAGATGACTGAGAACTCTGGCTACTGCCATAGCCACCGGTTGAGCCATATCCCTGGGGACCTGACTGAGTGCCATAGCTGTTCTGGGTCTATCTGTAAGAAGAACCATAGCTGCTCTGGCCATAGCCTGAAGTGTCTGCTGACTGGCCATAACCACTGTAACTCTGCTGTCCATAGGGCTGACTGCTCTGCTGGGAATAGCCCTGTCCAGGCTGGGTGGGGTAGGCCCCATAGCTTTGTGTTGCTTGTTGGGTATAGTCTTTTGAGGCCATGTCCGCGCACGCGCGCACAGGCCGACAAGCAACAAGATTCCAACACCATGGAGCACCGACGCCTGGAGGACCGGTCTTCAATCCATTTTGAGTTTATTTTTGGGTATGGTGGGAGAAAGTGGTTCAGTTTCATTCTTTTACCTGTAGCTGTCCAGTTTTCCCAACACCAATTGTTGAAGAGACTTTTTCCCATTGTGTATTCTTTCCTCTTTTGTCAAAGATTAATTGACCATACAATTGTGAGTTTATTTCTGGATTTTCTATTCTGTTCAACTGATCTATTTATCTGTTTTTATGCCAGCACCGTACTGTTTTGATTACCACAGCTTTGTAATATAACTTGAAGTCTGGAATTATGATAACTCCGATTTTGTTTTTGTTTTTCAAGATTGCTTTGACTATTTGGGGTCTTGTCTGGTTCCACACAAATTCTAGAATTGTTTGTTCTAGTTCTGTGAAAAATGCTATTGGTATTTTGATAGGGATTGCATTAAATCTGTAGATAGATTTGTAAGATATAGACTTTTAAAAGATATTTGTTCTTCCAATCCATGAGCATGTAATGTCTTTCTATTTCTTCGTGTCATCTTCAATTTCTTTCATCGATATTTTATAGTTTTCAGAGTACAGGTCTTTCACCTCTTTGTTTAAGTTTATTCCTAGATTTTTTTTTCTTTTTTGGTGCAGTTGTAAATGGGATTGTTTTCCTAACTTCACCTTCTGCTGCTTCATTATTAGTGTATAGAAATGCAACAGATTTCTGTACATTGAATTTGTATCCTATTACTTTACTGAATTGATTTATCAGTTCTAGTAGTTTTTGGTGGAGTGGTTAGGGTTTTCTATATAAAGTAACATCATCTGCAAACAGTGAAAACTGAAAAGTTTTACTTCTTCCTTACCAATTTGGATGCCTTTTATTTCTTTTTGTTGTCTAATTGCTGTGGCTAGGACTTCCAGTATTATGTTGAATAAAACTGGTGAGAGTGGACATCCTTGACTTGTTCCTGACCTTAGGGGAAAAGCTCTCAGTTTTTCCCCATTGAGTATGATGTTCACTGTGGATTTTTTACATAAGGTCTTTATTGGGCCTTTGTTGAGGGTTTTTATCATGAATAGATGTACTTTGTCAAATGCTTTTTCTGCATCCATTGAAAAGATCATATGTTTTTTATGTCTTTTATTAATGAGATGAATCATGTTGATTGATTTGTGAATAATGAATACCCTTGCATCCCAGGAATAAATCCGTTAATCATGATGGATGATTTTTCAATGTATTTTTGGATTCAGTTTGCTAGTATTTTGTTGAGGAATTTTGCATCCATGTTCAGCAGAGATACTGTCCTGTAGTTCTCCTTTTGCGTGTGTCTTTTCTGGTTTTGGTATCAGGGTGATAGTGGTCTCATAGAATGAATTTGGAATTTTTCTATTTTTTTTTTGAATACTTTGAAAAGAATGGGTATTAATTCTTCTTTAATGTTTGGTAGAATTCACCTATGAAGCCATCTGGTCCTGGACTTTTGTTTTTTGGGAGTTTTTTGATTACTGATTCAATTTCTTTGCTGGTTATTGGTCTGTTCAAATTTCCTATTTCTTCCTGCTTCAGTTTTGGTAGTTTATGTTTCTAGGAATTTATCCATTTCTTCTAGGTTGTCCAACTTGTTGGCATATACTTTTTCATTATATTTTCTTATAGTTTGTATTTCTGTGGTGTTGGTTGTTATTTCTCCTTCATTAGTGATTTTGTTTATTTGGGTTCTCTCTCTCTCTTCTTTTTCATGAGTCTGGCTAGAAGTTGATCTTTTGAAAGAAACAGCTCCTGTTTTCATTGATCTGTTCTATTGTTTTTTCAGTTTCTATATTATTTATTTCTGCTCTAATCTTTATTATTTCCTTCCTTCTGCTGGTTTAGGGATTTGTTTGTTCTTTTTCTAGTTCCCTTAGTTTCAGTTGTTTATTGGAGATTTTTCTTGCTTCTTGAGGTAGGCCTGTATTGCTATAAAATTGCCCCTTAGAACCATTTCTGCTGCATCTCTAAGATCTTGGACCATTGTGTTTTTATTTTCATTTGTCTCCATGTAATTTTTCATTTCTTCTTTGATTTCTTGGCTGACCCATTCATTGCTTAGTAGTATGTTATTTAAGTCCCATTATTTATGCACTTTTCTGACTTTTTCTTGTGGTTGATATCTAGTTTCATACTGTAGTGGCCAGAAAAGATGCACAGTAAGACTTTGATCTTCTTGAATTTGTTGAGACATGTTTTGTGGCCTAATATGTGATCTATTCAGGAGAATGTTCTTTGTGCATTGAAAAGAATGTGTATTCTGCTGTTTTGGGATGGAATGTTATTTTATTTTATATTATGTTATTTGATTTATTTTTAAAGATCTTATTTATTTATTTATTTGAGAGAGAGAATGAGAGAGAGAGAGCATGAGAGGGGGGAGGGCCAGAGGGAGAAGCAAACTCCCTGCCGAGCAGGGAGCCCGATGCGGGACTCGATCCCAGGACTCCAAGATCATGACCTGAGCTGAAGGCAGTCACCCAACCAACTGAGCCACCCAGGCGCCCCCCTATATTATGTTATTTTATTAAGTAATCTCTAAACCCAGCATGGGGCTCAAACTCACAGCTTCAAGATCAAGAGTCATGTGTTCCACTGACTGAGCCAGTCAGGTGCCCCCTAGGACGGAATGTTCTGAATATATCTGTTAAATCTACCTGGGCCAGTGTGTCATTCAAAGTCACTGTTTCCTTGTTGATTTTCTGTTTGAATGATCTGTCCATTGATGTAAGCGGGGTGTTAAAGTCCCCTACTCTTATTGTATTATTATCAATTAGGTCTTTTATGTTTGTTATTAACTGTTTTATGTATTTGGGTGCTCCCGTGTTGGGTGAATAAATATTTACCATTGTTATATCTTTTTATTGGATTGTCCCTTTGTTATTATTATATAGTGTCTTTCTTTGTCTCTTGTGTAGTCTTTGTTTAAAGTCTATTTTGTCTGATGGGGCGCCTGGGTGGCTCAGTCGGTTAAGTGCCCAACTCTTGATGTTGGCTCAGGTCATGATCTCAGGGTTGTGAGATTGACCCTGGAGTTGGGATCCATGCTGGGTGCTAGGTGTGGAGCATGCTTAAGATTCTCTCTCTCCCTGTCCCTCTGCCCCTACCTCTTCCCTCCCTAAAAAATTAAAATAAATAAGTAAAGTATTTTGTCCAAGATAAGTATTGTTACTCTGGCTTTCTTCTGATACCCATTTGCATGGATATCAAGAAATATTAAAGACATGGAGAAAGAAAGAAACATGTAGTTTCTCCATCCCCTCACTTTCAAATCTGCAGGTGTCTTTAGATCTGAAATGAGTTTCTTGTAGGCAGCATATAGATGGGTCTTGTTTTTGTATCTGTCACCTTATGTATTTTGTTTTTTAAGATTTTATTTATTTGTCAGAGAGAAAGAGAGAGTGCACACAAGCAGGGGGAGCAGCAGGCAGAGGGAGAAGCAGGCTCCCTGTTGAGCGGGAGCCCGATGCAAGATTTGATCCCACGCCCCTGGGATCATGACCTGAGCCAAAGGCAGACACTTAACTGACTGAGCCCCCCAGGTGTCTCCTTTATGTCTTTTGATTGATGCATTTAGTCCATTTACATTCAAAGTAATTATTGATATGTATTTATTGCCATTTTGTTACTTGTTTTATGGTTGTTTTTGTAGTTTTTCTCTGATCCTTTCTTCTTGCTCTCTTTCATGGTTTGCTGGCTTTTCTTAGTGATATACTTGGATTCCTTTCTCTTTATTCTTTGCATATCTGTTACTGGTTTTTGATTTGTGGTTACCATTCAGTTTGTATATAACATCTTCTGCATATAGCAGTCTATATTAAGTTAATGGTCACTTAAGTTTGAACCCATTCTTTACTCTCCACCCCAGCGTTTTAGGTATATGGTGTCATATCTTACATCTTTTATTTTATGAATCCTTTGACTTTTTTTTATAGAAATACTATTACTTCTTTTGTGTCTTTTACTTTTCGTACTCTCACTTATGGTCTTTCCACTCAAAGAGTTACCTTTAATATTTCTTGTAGGGCTGGTTTAGTGGTCATGAACTTCTTTAGCTTTTGTTTGGGAAACTCTTTATCTCTCCTTCTATTCTGAATGATAGCCTTGCTGGATAGAGTTTTTTTGGCTGCAGATTTTTTCCCTTTCAGCACTTTGAATATATCATGTCACTCCCTTCTGGCCTGCAAAGTTTCTGCTGAAAAGTTGCTGATAGCCTTATGGAGTTTCCCTTGTATGTAGCTGTCTTCTTTTCTCTTGCCGCTTTTATTTTTTCCTTTATCACTGCTTTTTGCCATTTTAATTAATGTGTGTTTTGGTGTGGACC
The DNA here is from genome assembly GCF_003265705.2 of Callorhinus ursinus. Classification (NCBI taxonomy): domain Eukaryota; kingdom Metazoa; phylum Chordata; class Mammalia; order Carnivora; family Otariidae; genus Callorhinus; species Callorhinus ursinus. The sequence goes on along the minus strand of NW_027397124.1, from coordinate 2,351,432 downwards.
TCCTTGGGTTGATTTTTTTTGGGATCTCTGTGCGTCCTGGATCTGAATATCTGTTTCCTTCTCCAGATTAGGACATTTTTCAACTATTAATCCTTCAAATAGTTTTTCTCCTCCCTTATCTCCCTTATCTCCTCTTCTTAATCTGGGCCGCCTATCATGCAAGTGTTTTTATGCATGATGGAGTCACTGAGTTCCCTAAGTCTATTCTGATTAATTTCCATTACTCTGTCTTCCAGGTCATTAATTTATTCCTACTCCTCTAGCCTGCTATTTATTCCATCAAGTGTATTTTTAATTTCATTTATTGTGTTCTTAATTTCTGATTGTTTTTTTTTTAATCTCTTTGTTAAGGATCTCACTGATGGCCTCTACTCTTTTCTCAAGTCCAGTATCTTTATGATCATTACTTTGAATTTCTATCATGTGTATTACTTATATTCATTTGACTTAGGTCTCTTGATGTGGTGTGGTCCTGTTCTTTCATTTGGAACATATTCCTCTGTTCTCATTTTGCCTAACTCTCTGTGTCCATTCTCTGTGTTAAGAAATGTCAGCTAAGTCTCCTGCTCTTGAATGTCCTTATGAAGATGTCCTGTAGTGCCCTACAGTGCAGTGTCCCATTCCCTAGGACCTGGCACTTCAGGAAGTGTCTCCTATGTGTGCTGTATATGCCCTACTGTTGAGTCCTAGCTGATTTTTCCTTCAGTTCATTCATCTGCAGAGGCTCTTTCTGCCTGTTTTGGGCAGTGTTTGGTACCTGGCTGGGTGGGGCAAATTTTAAAAAGGTGTGCACTGGTCTGCTTGCTAAATGAGACCTGATGCCACCACTGTTAGAACTGAGGCCCCACAAAAGTCATGGGTCAGGAAACCCATTGCTGGTGAGGTTTGCACCAGTCTTCTCTGAGAGGGGCCCCACAGTGCCGGGATGGAGGCAAGCATGACTGGGAAGGGAGAATTCAATGAAGCATAGGGGTAGGGCTTGGTGTAAGCAAGTTAGGCAGCAAGTGTGGGCACTGTGGTGGTTCTTGCAGGTGGCCGTGTGTTTATGTTGGGGGGTGGGAGAGGGAAATGGCATCTGTCAGCTCCTTTGTTCCTGGGCGGGGGGGGGGGGGGTATTCTCATGATCCGTCTCTCTGGGACATGCTTTGAGATGAGCAAATCACTCTCCCTCCTGTGTGATCCAGGCATTTTTCAAATTGCTCCTTCTACACGGTAATTCTGCTGACTCTATATCATGCTGTCTCTTTAAGGGTAGGACTCCACTTCCTAATGCCCTCTGGACTCTCCTAGATTGAGCACACCAATTTTTTTAGAATTCCAGCCTTTAAATCCTGCTGGTTTTAAGAACTTACAAAATTCAGCCCTTCTCACTATCAAAGCCAAATGTTATGGGGATTCATCTTCCCCATATGGGCTCCCCAGTGTGACAGTCTGTTTCTTGCCCTTCGCTGTGACCCTAGTTCCCTCCTGCCACAGATGCCCATAATTCATTTTGTTCCTAAACAGTGTCTCTGCCCTTCCTACCGTCTTCTATATGGCCTCTTCTCTACCTTTAGTTGTGGAGTTTGTTCTGCCAGTCTTTGAGTCAGTTTTGGGGTTATTTGCACTGACATGAGTGCTACCTAGTTGTATCCATGGGATGAGCCGAGCTTAGGGTCTTCCTGCTAAACCATTTTCCTTAATTACATCTTTTATCAACTTACACTTAAAAAAATTTATTTATTTATTTATTTGAGAGAGAAAGCATGAGTGGGGGAGGGGCAGGGGGAAAAGTACACTCCCCACTGAGCAGAGAGCTCAATGTGGGACTTGATCCCAGTACCCTGGGATCATGACCCGAGCAGAAGGCAGGTGCTTAACCCACTGAGCCACCCAGGCACCCCTACACTTTCTTGATAGTGTTGTTTGACAGAGAAGTTTTAAATTTTGATGAAATCCAATTTATTTTTTTGTTGGTTGCTTATGCTTTTGGTGTCCTATCAAAACAAACAAACAAACAAAAAACACCTGTTGCTTAATCCAGGGTCATAAAGATTTACCCGATTTTTTTTTCTAAGAGTTTTATACTTTAAGTTCATACATTTACATCTTTGATCCATTTTGAGTTAATTTTTGTATATGGTATGAGGTAGGGGTCCAAATTCATTCATTTGCATATGGATATCCAGTTCTCCTAACACCATTTGCTTGGAAGACTATCATTTCTGCATTGAATAATCTTGGCACTCTTGTCAAAAATCAATTGACCATAAAATGTAAGGGTTTCTCTCTGGACTGTCAAGTCTACTCTATTTTTTTTTTTTAAAGATTTTATTTATTTATTTGAGAGAGAGAATGAGAGAGAGAGAGCACGTGAGAGGAGGGAGGGTCAGAGGGAGAAGCAGACTCCCTGCTGAGCAGGGAGCCCGATGTGGGACTCGATCCCGGGACTCCAGGATCATGACCTGAGCCGAAGGCAGTCACTTAACCAACTGAGCCACCCAGGCGCCCTCAAGTCTACTCTATTAATCTATATGTCTATCTGTATGCCAGCAACATACTGTCTTAATTACTGTACCTTTGTAATAAGGTTTAAATTTGGGAACAATGAGTTCCTCAACTTTGTTCTTTTTCAAGATTGTTTTAGTTATTCTGGATCCATATGAATTTGGGTTGGCTTTTTCATTTCTGAAAAAAAAAAAGGCTGTTGAAATCTTGATAGAGTTTGTGTTAAATCTACATATTGCTTTGGGGAGTATTGCCATCTTAAAAATACTATCTTCCAATCCATGAACATAGGATGCTTTTCCACTTATTTAGGTCTTCTTTACTTTTTTTTCAGCAATGTTTTGTAGTTTCCAGTGTACAAGTCTTTCACCTCCTTGGTTAAATTTATTCCTAAGTATTTTATTATTTTTGATGCTATTATAAATTGAATTATTTTCTTAATTTCATTTTGTAATTGATCTTTGTTAAACCACAGGCATACTCTTATTCCAAAACACACACACACATACACACAACTTGTTGAATGCAAAATTCTCTGTATATGAAACTGCATATCTATTAAACTATATTAATTATCTTGTTCAATTTCTCTCCGTTTTTACTTGCTGTTTTATCTAACAGGCCATTCTGAGAAAGATACATTAAAGTCTCTTATAATGTTAATAATCTTTGAAGCTGGGTGATGAAAACATTGGAAAACATAGTCATTACACTAGTCTTTCCTCTTTTATGTATGTTTAGAAATTTCCATACAGAGTTTATTTCTTAGATTTCCAATACAATCATATTTTTACTACATTCTCTTTGCATTTCTAATTATTCTTTGGCTTTATACATTTAGCTACTGTGGTTTGGTGGATACAGATTTATACCAGTTCTATCTTTTTCATAAAGTCTGTCTTTATTATAAGGCCACTTTCTATTTTATTTTCTATTTTTAACCTTAAATACTACTTTGTCTAAGGTTAAGTGGCAACTTTGCACCACCCTTCCCCCACCCGTGCATTTGCCAAGGATAACTTTGCCTATTCCTTTATTTTCACCCTACATTTACTACTTTAAGTGTGTGCATGTGTTTTAGTAGAATGCACATTTTTTTATTTTTTTTAAAGATTTATTTATTTGAGGGCAGGAGGGACAGAAGGAGAGACTCTTCAAACAGACTCCCTGCTGAGCGTGGAGCCTGATGTGGGGCTCAATATCACCACCTACGAGTTCATGACCTAAGCTGAAAACAAGAGTCGGATGCTTAAGTGACTGAGCCACCCAGGTCCCCCTTAAGTATGTTTCTTATAAACAACATATAAGTTACAATGTCTGTCTTCCAATATAATAGGGAATTCAGTCTTATCACATTTAGTGTAACAAAGATTATAGAGTAAGAGTACTTGATTTTAATCCATTCATACTACTGTTTACTCTTTATTTTATATTGTTGTTTCCTTTCCTTGAATTTGCTGATGTGATCACATTCTCCTTTCTCATCTCCCCTTTTTTTCTTGTTAATTTGGAGATTTGCAGGCAAGTCGTGCTCCAGCTGAAAGAATGCTGGTGTGTGTGTGGGGGCTATTGGGGATACATGGGCACTGACTCTGGTCCTAAGGCAAGGACTTGATGGTTCTGATTTTGGTTCAAAAACCAGCAGACCTTCACTTGTATTCATTCATGAAATAGAAGTATTAGGGTTGTTTGTATAAATTATTCCTGAACAGGATTGCAAGTCCTAAAAATAAAGGGTTGTAAGGTATCATAGAATTGAGCCTCTCATATTAAGCAAGATTTTAGCTGCACTGAAATGCACAACTTCTCTGGTTCTGTAAGGTCTCTTCACTATGTTAAGTTTCTGTATTCTTGGCCAAGGAAATGAAGAATTTCCAGTGTATGAATATGGGACTGGGGAGTGGGGATGGAGCAACAAACAGCTGTGTCTTTCTGCCATTCCTTAGCTACCTGAGAGATGCCAAATTTTACTCTAATTTTCCATTCCACTAGGGTAACCATCCTACACCTAGTACACATAAACAAATATTTACTATTCCATGTAAAACCAAAAACACCGTACAAACTACTTCCCTACACCAAGGTCCTCCTTTCACTCACTAATAAGATGAAATCTTGAGAATGCTCTAAGTACCCTATTTCCCCTTTGCCCCAAATGGGACACATGTGTGGGCCATGGCTCTGATCAGATAGTTTAGTACTTCTAGTTTCTGGCTATTATTGGGGTTTTCCTTATAGAATCATTTCTGTTTCAATATCCTTATTTAGCACTCTGTGACCCATTCCTAGTCACTCTTATCATCTTACCCTATATTACACCACAAACACACACACACCAACACACACCAGTTGCCATGAAAACATGACACTCTAGTTGGAGGGACAAAACTTCATGTCCCAAAATAGTAAAAACTCATCCCAATAATTGAATGTCTGAGTTTCTTGCAAAGAATGCCTCTATTTGCCAGAACTCAAACCACCAAAGGGAGATAAAGATCTCTAGCAGAGCACCATGGGAAACGTTTGTTTCCCCAATTCCTGCTTCCTCCCAGTGTCCCTGCCTTTTTCTGACAGTCTCTTGGGCTGATCCTCCCACCTCCAGAACTCTTCAGATGGTCTCCTTCCAACCACAGCTCAAGATTTGTGACCTGACTCCTTTAGGCAGACAGACATATAACCTGTTGGGTTCATCTGGTGGAAAAGCAGAGGCATTCTAAACGCGTGAGCCCTCCCAGAAAACCAGTTCGCACAATAACCAGGAATTTTGACTCAAATCCAAAGGAGTCTTGAATAGAGAAATTTTAGACACTGAGGTGAGGGTGATGTTTGGAAGGTGTTTTTGGTCAGAGATTTTTCCAGACCCCTCAATTCACAGTGGCATAGAAACCTTAATACTTCTTCAATTCTAGAAGAGCAGATTTTTGGTTGTCCAAGCAATTTCAGCCTGGTGTCAAGAAAAAGGCCCTCAGTCTTTTCCTTTCTAGGAAAAAGAAACCAAATCAGGCAGCATTTGTTGTCTCTCGTGTTACCAATTCTTCTGGAGATTCTGGAGGTTCCTTTCATTTGGTTCACAAAGGGAACATCTAGAATGTTTACTCTAACCTGGAGAACTGGAGGTGTCTCCTTGGGTATTTCTGCTGCACATGAAAGACAAAGCTATTCCATTTAAGCCAAAAACATATGGAAGGGGCTTTTTCAGTATGAGGTTTAACTATTTGACTGTTAAGCTCCAACCTAACGCTGTGCATTAATCCTACTGGGGCCCATAAGACACAAGCCTGGGAACTATCATCTCTAGGTCCTCAGTACATACACTCAACTGTCTGTCCTTCTTGTTTGGAATCAGAGTGTATCAGAAACAAATTTCCTTGGTAATCTTGTTAGAATGTGTTAGGCCAGCTTTACTATCACCCCAGTATCTCACAGTCTCTCCAAACTGGGGCCTCTTGACCTCCTTTGCAGGTGTAGCCCCATTCCAGCCTCCAGACCAAATCCCTGCAGGAGAAGAGATATATAGTCCAGCACTGCTAGTTCAGGCTTGTCTGGTGTCCATTTCTGGTGAGTGAACTTCTTCCTATTTCTGAGACCTTTAGGCTGGCTCCACTTGGGTTAACTGAGGTTTTGTATTGCTTCTTGTACATGATCTCTGTTATAAAAAATGCTGGGTCTTGGCTTGCACATTCCCAGACTCATAGCTGGGCCCTGATATCTGCTGACTCCTTTGCTGATGCAGGTTCTGCTTGTCCATACTGCTGAGTGTCCCTTGCCTCCAGTCATGCTGATATGCTTATCTACAGCCTACCCCTTGATACACAGATCTGCTGCTCTGCCAGAATACTGTCATTGTCTCTGGTGCAATCCATCTGCCATTTTCTGAATATGCTCTGAATGCAGAGTCAACAAGTGGGATATGAGAGATAGAGTAAAGGAAACTCTAAGGTTTGGCCTGGGAAACTAGAAGGAGTTGCCATCAATGGAGATGGGAAAGGCTATAAGTAGAACACGTACGGGGTTGCAGAAGACCAGAAGTTTAGTTTTGGGTATGCTAACATAGATACGTTCATTAGCCATCCAACTATGGAGATTGAGTTGGTCATTGGACATACACTTCTGAAGAATGTGGGAGAGAGGCCTGGACTGGAGGTTATTTTGGATGTCACTAGTATGTAGAGAGAATTTAAGCCATTGCACTGGGCGAGATCACCAAAAAAGGTTGATGTAGATAGAAAAAGTCCAAGGACTGAACCAAGAGACACTCCTACATTAGAGAACATGACCATAGATGCATGCTAGGATCTAACCAGAGTTTTTTCTGTTTCTTCACAGTATGTGCCACACTTCACACACAAATAGGATGCTACATACCATTGGCTGAGGCCTTTTTTGTATAGTTCTTACCATGGACTTGGGTTTGCTCCAAGTCTTCCTCATTTTCTCCTGATATGTGTGGGATCAGTAATATGATTTCCATGGAGATGCAGCAGAAGTGATGACTCTGTCCAGAGAGCAGTACAGTTTATAGGTTCACATCAGATTGAATACAAGGTTTAACTACCCAAATATGCTAACCAATCATACCTGCAGGAGAGCATTTGGCTTTTTGTGTACATATTCATCATCTGGTAAATGGTGATTCTTGGGGAACTATTTTCTCTATGTCTTTTTAAGGAAAAACTGGAAAATTTTATGTTTCGTTGGCTTTTATATGAAAGTGTAATCTCCTAACTAAAATATAAACTATTTAAAATATTAAAAGCCCAGAAAAAAATTTTAAACAAACCCATTGAAAAAATGTATAAAGGGAACTGTATTAGTTTTCTAGGGCTGCCATAGGAAAGCACCATAAACTTGGTGGCTTGAAACAACAAAATTTATTCACTCACAATTCTAGAGGCTAAGAAGTCCAAAACCAAGATGTTGGTGCTCTCTTCCTTGTCTGTTTCTGGTGGTCCCCAGCAATCCCTGGTGTTCTTGGCTTGTTGCTTCACATTCCAATCTCTGCCTCTGTCTTCACATGGTCTTCTTTCCTGTGTCTGTGTCCAAATTTCCATTTAATTAGAAGGACACCAGTCAATATATTAGGGCCCACACTAACCCAGGATGGCCTCACTTTAACTTAATTACAAATGCAAAGACCCTACTGACAAAGAAGGTCACATTCACAGATTCTGGGGGAATATGAATTTGGGGGGTGGGGGGGCACTATCCAACCCAGTAAAGTAAGAGTAAACTTACTCAATATGTAGCTAAATACATTATATCATTCTCATAAAAATGAACATACATGTCCACAGCAAATAGTTAACAAAGTAAACACTTAACAGAAGAGGACTTACCCTAACTCCCAGTTCATATCACACTTCGTTGTTTCTCTAGTGTATTTTCGGAAACCATAGCACTCTACTACTGTGCTCCACTGTGTTCCATGAGATTCCTTAGTTGGCCACTTACTTGCCCTTTTATGAGTCATTCGTGATGGGTTTGATAGTCTACTAGGGACAAAAATGAATCAGGTAGCTCTTTGGTTCTTCCTTTATCTCTGCTTCACAGAGAATCCCAGATTAGTTGCCTCAAGCTCTTCCCCCAGGTCTCCAAACTTTTGGATCTAATCAGATTGGATTTATTTTTATTTTATTTTTAAAGATTTTATTTATTTGACAGAGAGAGACACAGCGAGAGAGGGAACACAAGCAGGGGGAGTGGCAGAGGGAGAAGCAGGCTTCCCGCGGAGCAGGGAGCCTGATGCGGGGCTCGATCCCAGGACCCTGGGATCACGACCTGATCCGAAGGCAGACGCTTAACGACTGAGGCACCCAGGCGCCCCTCAGATTGGAAATTAAATTACTGGGCCAGCAGTGAGCCTTACTTCTTCAGAGCTAGTATTGGCCTCCTAAAGGGACAATCTCCTGTGTAATGCATACTGGCTCCCTCCATTCAGACATGGGTCAGTGCAAGTGAAAGCACAAAAAAGTTGGGGTGTTAGGCTATGGACACCTCTTCCTTACTCTGAGTGCCACTCTTCCCTGTTTTGTGGAGCAGTGGACAAGGTGGCCCCAAACAGGGTCAAGCACATAGTTTACAAGTGGGGAGAGCATGCACCTGATTTCTTCTCATACCATATATTTCCAATTTACCAAGTGGCTGGAGATCTTCATCCTGACTGTCAACATGTAGAGATGGTTATTTTAAAATATACAATCTAAACAAGGAATCTCAGATATTTACTTCATAGCACAGATTTAAATTTTGTCGCTTCATCACTATATAAACTAAAACACTAAAACAGCTTTTTTTTTCTATTCAGCATTCAACTTTTCCTTTAATGTCTGAATATTTCTGCTGTATCAGTGGCCTCCTTGGGCCAAATATTAGTTACAATTTATGCTAAGCCAGTTTACTACTACTAAAAGAAGATCTTTGCTTATCATGTCTGTCCTTTCTTCCCTAAGAGACAAATAGGTAAAACCCACCCACTTTAAGAAGTTGAGGCTCTCAGCAGATGACTGAGTGCAGTGTTAGGGGTAGTCTCATGAGCTAGTTGATAAAACCAGAAATTTTTCATCTTTTCCCTACACCACCAAAGTTCTTCCAAGGAAAATATCAATTTGGCTAACCCACTAACTTTACCTGCTCCCAGGACTGCTAACTTAACACAAGCTGTAATTCTTCAACTACTGTAACTATAAATAGTAAGCTACTAACAATGGAGAAAAATAATAAACAAAAATGGAAAAACCCTTCCTTTCATGCTCAAGTTCTTTCCCACAAGTTGGTTCCCAAAGGTTCCTTCTTTTTGCTGAAAAATGGTATCGTTAAGCTTGTCAGGAGAATGCAAAACACTGATATATTTCTCCCTCAAGGGCAGTGTGTAACCAGTAGCTGACAGAGATTTGTGAATATAAGAAATAATCATATGGCAGATTAACTTTTGGCTCAATTACCCCACTGCCATAAATGTGTCCTTGCCTCAAAGTGGGATAACAAAGACCACCCACCGAAGTACAGAAAGACAAATCCTAGAATGGGTATAAACTTCTAAATATTCTCATCCCTTTTCATTCTTGTTTTTATGATTCAAAATGTATGTAATACATTTGTTTGGCAATAAATGTTTATCTCTAACCACATTTAACCTGGACATTGTTGAATTCATGGCAAGAGTCAAGGAAATGAGAATGGATCAAAAAGCCTCAAGGGAATGGTTTCCAAGATTCAGGGCAGGAGCCTCTACAAAGTGGTTTGAGGCTGTAGAACCAACTGCCTGTTCCCTTCGGTTATCTCAAAAGCACATCAGATGCAAGGTGTTATACCCAAGCTCATTATGTTCCTCCCCCATCCTCGTCCTGTTCCAGGCTTCCTCTAACTCACTAAGTTGCATGAGTTGTGAAAGCCAAAAATCTACAAGCCATCTTTGACTCATCCCTTTCGTCATTCACCCGAGCCCAACGCATTACGAAGACATGTCAGCTTCATCTACTTTATCGCTCTGGAGATGGCCACTGCCACCACCACCGTAACTGCTCACCTCGCGGTGGTCTCCTAGGATCCACACTATCCATCATCAGCCCTCTAGAATCTGTTCTTCACATTAACGCAGGTTACCCATTTTCCACTGAAATGTGCAAACAGTACTTTGAAATAGTTCACAAACACTAAAGAAAAAATATAAATATGTACACTATAAAGCATAATAAAATGAATATTCATGCACCTACCACCCAACTTTTTTTTTGCCCTGCATAAAAGCCACGTATTTTAGCCATACAGGTACTTTGGTTCTTAGGTTACGGCTGCTGCTTCTTACCTCAGGATCTTTGCTGTTACTATTTAGAATATGCTCTCCCGCTTTTTCTGCCCTTCTAACTTCTCTTATGTAACTCTCCTTAAGGTACCCAGGGTTTTCCTTCGCAAGCACTTACATTAGAAATGGCATATTTATGACTGATTGTTACAAGTCTAAAAGCTCCATGTTGGCACAGACCATATCTTTTTTGCTTGTCATTGCAACGATTGTATCCATGTAATACCGTGGCACATCCACGTAATACCGTGGCACCAGTACATGTTTGTTAGATGATGAAAGGTGAATTGGCTCAACTATGGACGGAGAGCAGGGGAAGGAAAGATCCTTAGAATTTCCTGTGTTGTATAGTCACTATATATGAAAGGGGCTTTTCTCCCCATCAGTGAATCCTACCTTAATGAATTCTAGCCCATGGGGTAGTATATCTCACATAAGAATTGCCTAATTTAATTGCCTCAGCTTTACATACGCTTCATGAACTTCAACCAGTGGGCCTCTCCATATTATTTCTACTCATTTAGTTACAGTCTATGTACAGCTGCCCTTAGGACTAGTACTTTAAAAGTTCACATCTTTACTTTGACCTTGCTCAACCAAGAATGTGTACTAGAAACCAAAATTAAGAGCTTAATAAATTATCTATTGCTACTACATAGTTGGAGAAATTTTAACTGAACACACGTTTGCATTAAGTATATATACTTGAAATAAATGTTCTATAGCTGTACATGTGAATGTAAGATATTAAATTTGCAAGTACCCTTTGCCACGAATCAGCTATAAGCTGTTTAACAATGTATATATACTTCTTAAATAAGTATCTTAAGAAACTAAAATAGGAAGCGTTGATTCTCACAAATCACCTAGAAACAAATTTTTATTCTTTAAAGTCAGGAAAAACTATTCTTTATGTAAAAACTGAAGTTACTTCTATCTTATATGCTATTTTATATATATAGAGAGAGAGAGAGAGAAGGAGAGAGAGAGAGAGACTGCATTTATTAGGTCCACAATTTTGACTGGGATTTAAATTCAGGTTCTGCAGTTTCTGGCAATGACTCCTGGAAAACCCCTAATTTAGTTTCCTCATCTAGGAGAGAGGAGCATTGCCTGGTTAACAGGATTATCTGAAGTTCAAACGAAATAACATATGAGGAAGCACCAGTCACAGTCTGTACTCAGTAAAGGTTAAAAAAATTAACAGAAACTTTATAGCATTGTAGCATATACAGGTTATAAAATCCTATAAAGGTAGTAAGTTATAAATAAAGCAAAACACAAACCCGAGAAGTATCTCTTCTCTTGTTTATAGTAAAGCAAACTGTCATAAAATCTTGGACTAAACCCCTAGAATAAACCTACAGCAGCAATTAAAATAATCCGGTTTCAAAGAGGACAGAGTGTGAACAAAAGTTGCATGCTGTCTGGCTGAAAAATGTTATCACTGACTCACTGTGTTAACTATCTCAGTATTAATAATAATTTTTTAAAAGCTTCTGAAAGTTTTGCTCACATTATTTTTGTTCCAAGATCAAGCACAGAGAAGCCTTTCCTCTCCTTCCTCTTCTTTCCCTTTTTCAGCTCTGACCCCCTCTGCCCACAGGGCCTGCCAGGTTAGTGCTCTGGGCCATGTGCTAGGGTCTTCTGCAGTAATGACTTCAAATGCTTGACCTAACTTGACCAGACTGTAACCTTCCCTTCACTCTCCTCAGCGGAAGGTGTGTGCTAGACTTCATTTGAAACACTGCTCCCTTTCAGATGGAGACTTGGTCAAATGTGTCTGGCCTCTTCTTCCTCACACACAAGTGTATCTTTAATGTTTCCTTTCAGGTAAAATGAGAAAAAGATGTGAAGAAAACTCTTGCCAGTCATTTCTGTAGACCTCAGCACAAGTATTTTGTCCATTTTTCAATATATTTTCTTGACGATTTAGATATCAAGATAAGACTTAATTTAACATTTATAAATACTAAAAAAAAAGGAATCAATTTGGAAACTTTATCAACAAGTTATCAAAACAAAGGTTTGTTTTCTGACAGTGAATGTACAATATTAATATGGTTTGCCATTACTTCCTCTCTAGGAAGAAAGGTAAAATGAGAAATACAGTATATAAGTAAGTCATCGGAAGTTCAGTAGATTTTTTTCAACACTTAAAGAGACAGGAGTCAGAAAAAGTGCAATCAAACCAACCAACTGTAGAAGCCATTTTGCAACAAATTTGAATATGGACCACATATTAGATGATACTAAGTAATTATTGTTAGGTGTAATAATGCCATTATAGTTGTGTTTTTGTTGTTTTTAAAAAAGATCTTATTGGTCAGAGACACAAACTGAAGTACTGTAAGTAAAATGATTCATGTGGGATATGCATTAAAACATTCCAGCTTAAAAAAATTACATTATGTGTATCATAGTGGTGGTGGAATAGATAGATAATACAATAGACCAGAGTATTCTAATACTGCTGTTAATATATATATATATATATATATAATAAACAAAATAGTGGAATTTCATGTCCATATGTAAGTGGCACCTGGTGTAATGCACCATACAGACAAAAAAAAAAGGTATTTAGGTTATGCAGTGCTAAGCGCACCTATGACTTGTGAGAGTGAATCTAGTGTCAAAATGTTAGGGTGTGTAAGGGTAATATATAGGTAGGAGAATGGAAAGAATACACTGGTATCACAGGATCTCCTATAACCCAGAGAAAGGTAGAAAGGGAGGTATTTGAGAGAGTTGGGGTATTTGTCTATATTAGAATTAATGTATTATGAAAACAGAAGACAACTTTTGAATGAGAAACTCTTTCTATGCTAGACTTGAGGCCACCACATATTCTCCTCGTCCTTTATTTCTGTGGTGTAAGCCTATCACCAGAAACTCTTGATAGAATTAAATCCTCAACATTCAAAACGCTCATAATCCAACACAGTTCCAATCCATAAAAATAAAACATTCTTTATGTTGAATGCATTATTATGCATTCAAGAACAATAATCTAGACATTTTTCACGTAGGACTTAAGTAGGAGTAAAAGTGAATTAAACCATTTGGATAAAAATGCAACTAAAGCTGCATTAGCTGCTTTGATGACTCATGAACATTTATATATATACTATTATGTGTGATACTCCATCCACATAAAAAAAGGCATTCTATTTCTTTATTTTTTTTATTTGACAAGCAGCATTATCATGTTTGTCATTTTAATGTAGATACAATTATTAGGTTATCTGTCATATTACAATATTTAAGTTTTTTATTTTATGTCCTTTAAGATACATTAAAAAAAAAAAAAAACACATCAACTGCAAACGTGAAGGGAGAAAAAGCATGGTACCCAACCAAATTTCCACATTTCAGCAATACTTCACTCATTCTTTTAATAAAGTTTTAAGAAATGTCATAATGACATGAGCTTGAAATATCTCTAGGCATTTTCTCTGACGCTCATGACGTGGCACTGGTGATGTTGTAAACAGCAGAAAAACAGGGGCTGCCAAATGACCAAATTATGGAGGCACAGGCCTGCTTTTTCCCACAGGAACACACCAAATGGTGATGGCAATGATCTTCTCACACCCACACTAGAGGAGAGCGACATCACGCTACGTAACTGTATTCATCTGCTGACGCTTGGCTGCGTTCGATGTACTGTTTGTCTATGAGAACTTCAATACACTTCTTAATCATGCTGATACTAGGATTAAACCTAGCTCTTGACTGGCTAATCACCTGTGTGAGAGAGACATGGATGTCAAACTACTGCTAATCAGTCAGCTATAAATAATTACTTTTAACCAATCAGCTGTGAAGTGCCTCAAATGTACTGAGGTTCCATTAAACAGACTTAATCCATATGGGAAAAAAATACTTAAAGTAGTTACAAAATCGTATTAATTAAAATGACTAAAATCATTCTAAATGGATGGATGTGATACATCAAGCAAGTGAATGCCATGAACATTATTAAATTTTTTAAGCTCAGATGTCAGTGCACAAGGAGAGAGGAAACAATTAGATCAATGGTGATGACAAAAAAAATTTAATGCAAAATAAGGAAAAGGCCTAATGTTTCTGTTGTGAAGGAATTACAAAACAGAACACAGATATAGCAAAATCCAATAATATTCATAAATAACTAAATTAAACTATAAATTAATTCATCTATCTAAATACGCATCCATACTCCCCAGCTTCTATTTAAACTTCACTCACCTTCCAAGTCCTAGCCTTCTCAAGAAAGCTTTCCCCAACATCCCCTAAGTCAGTACTTTTGTGTACATTCTCATACTACTGTAGCTCTTTTCCAGTGCATGTTAATGTAATTTTATATTTTGCTTGCATACTATTTCAATAATGTATTTCTTCCCTATTAGAAGGTGAACTCTGAAAGGGCAGGAACCACATCTTGGGTTGCTCTGCATCACATCCCTAATGACTAGCACAGCACTCTATCACATGTAGACACTCATATATTTATGGAATGAAGATTTGAAATCATCGATTTCCTTCAATAACTGGACAGAAGGCTCAAAATATTGGTGAACTTTAGACCTCTAAATCTAAGCCAAAGCAAACCTGAATTTAATACTGAAATTATAAGTGAGTAACTGTTTTCATTAAGTAATGAGGCACTTCTATACGCTATCTGGGAATCCTATTATTTATGTATCATTTTGACAAAGAAACACTCCTAATCCATTCATTGATAATACCCGTTACCACAAAAAACCTTGAGGGCTTCTCCTCCTTTTACCTCTTGAATAAGGGCATTATGACGAAGTACTTTTCGTGCTTTCATGATACGAACTATAGCAGCCTGGAGATACATTTTCCGGTCCTCATCTACAGCACTTCTCGTCTGCTCCATTTCCTGTTTCACAGGGGGAGGAAAAAAATTAAATGAGACATTAAGTCACTGAACCTTTCATAATTGATTTTATCAGTGAGTTTACATAAATTTCCAATCAATACCGAGCATCAAATTACACAGTTATCATGTGCCCAGTATCACATAACCATTACCAAACGAATACCTACAGTCAATTATTTATAATTTCTTGGGTTAAAGTTGGAAGGTTATTAAAAAAATTAACACTATTGTAAAATGTATTTAATGTAAACAGGCAATAAAGTAGAACTTAAATGACACAGAGCAGTGATTTTCAAGACTTCTACTTGAGATTCTCTCTCGCTCTCCCTCTGCCCCTCTTCCCCTCAAATAAATAAATATCTTTCAAAAAATAAAAGATAAACTATAATCCAAATATTACAAATTATTATTCATTACTCCAGAGAAAAATGGGATCGCAAACATTTTAGGGTTTAAATTTAATTAGCAATTAACTAACCCATCAGTCTCCCCATGGGGGAGTAATTCCTGGAGAGGGCCTAACATTTTTTTTTAATTTTTTATTGTTATGTTAATCACCATATATTACATCATAAAGGGCCTAACATTTTATATAACTTTGCATCCTGCCCCATGCCAAGGATAGGGTGGCACATATAAGGTAATCAAGAAATTTAAGAGACATTACCAGGCTATCCCATAACAAAGCAATAAGCATTAGTGAGTTAAAAGAATCAACAGTAGATGTTCACCTTGCAAACCAGCTCATCTGGTAGTCTGAACCTCACTCCAGACCTATTAGATTACACTGTGAGTATCAACAAGATCCCAAGTGGTTCATTTGCACATGAAATTTTGAGAAATATTTCTAACAACTTTTCTTTGAATAAAATGTTATAAAGCTTTCCCTTATTTTACAAATGAAAAATGTGAGAGATTATATTACTATTCAAGGTAGGAATTTTTGTGAAGAATGCAAGCAATGCTCCACATTTTAATATAGTCTAAAAGTAAGTATGACTATACTGCAACACCTTTTTCCTTAGATACCCATTATATTACTATTTTTACAATCTAAAATACTGGCAGCGGTTTTGTTTGCAAGATTCATAAATTCAGAGAATAAACCAGCAAAAAATGTACCACATTATCAATTTTGATGTGCAAAGTTTTGCATTATCTCAGTTACCACGTGTCAAGTTCAATGCTTAAATATTTCCAAAAGAAATGACATTAAAAATCACTTACCTGTGGTGTGTCTTTCTGCATTGATGTAGTAATTTTAAATTTTGTTCTTTTACTGCTAAAGTTCATATTTAATGAAAATGAAGATTCTGCATCAATGTCTTCCTACAATTAAAAATAATTCATTTATACTTATAAAAAGTAAAATCATTGGAGTTGTGCAAATAATATGCCATAAAATTAAATGACCAAAGAAGACTTAAATTCTCATCATTTTACATTATAAAGATTATTTAAGAGAAAAGTACCTGTCTTCTGTCAAAGAAAGAAAGAAGCAAAAAACAATTCTAATTTTACACTTGAATTTTAATCTGTTTAGATTTAGAAATAAGCTATCTCGTGGCCCAACTATTATTAACCACTGGATAAACAGTCAAAAGCTCATTGGCTTAAACAGAATTTAACATTTTAATTCTTATGAACTACTAGGCTCAGTGTTTTTCTATCACCCCATTTTGAAAAAGTGAGCAACCAAATGTCTTTTAAAGTGTTGCAGTAACATGGAACGCCTGGGTGGCTCAGTTGTTAAGCGTCTGCCTTCGGCTCAGGTCATGATCCCAGGGTCCTGGGATGGAGCCCTGCATCGGGCTCCCTGCTCAGCGGGAAGCCTGCTTCTCCCTCTCTCCCACTCCCCCTACTTGTGTTCTCTCTCTCACTGTCTCTCTATGTCAAATAAATAAATAAAATCTTTAAAAAATTGTTTAAAAAACAGTGTTGCAGTAACAAAATACAGATTATAAATAACTGGATGACAGAAGCAAGTAGTTTCCAGCGCACACATGACCCTGGTGTGGTTCTGATGAAGTTTACCCTTGAACTCATGTTTTATTCAGTCTACCTGAAGCAAGTGGCCTTTTCTCAAGTGTTAAGTTAAGCCAATTTTTATATTCATAACTTCTCTATCAGGCTTAAAAAAGCCACTCTGATCATACAGTGAGTTTTCTCATCAGCAGGATCAAAAAGCACTTGGCAAATGAACTCATTCTCAATACTAAGCTAAGAAGTTCTGCTAAGGAATGTCAGATTCATAATTAAAATTTAACGTGCAAACAAGCAAACTATATTTTGTACATTCCTGGGCAGCAAAAGTAATACATTTTAGAAAACTATACAACTTCTTAAGCCCTTAAAATTTAGCTTGCAAATTTAAACTTAAACTTTAGGTTTTAAAAAATTCATGCTTAACTTACAATTAATTAATTGACTTAATTAAAATCTTAAGAATTTAGTATTTTGTTAGGATGCTGAAGTCAGAAAAATCAATTATTTCTCAGTATTAAGAAAAGCTTCATTTGAATTTCAGAATATATGCCATTTAAAGCTATTCAATTACAAGCTACAAAATATCATCAATTAGGGGTGCCTGGATGGCACAATTAAGCATCTGACTCTTGGTTTCAGCTTAGGTCATGATCTCAGAGTCATGAGATTGAGCCCCATGTTGGGCTTTGCACTCAGTCGGGAGTCTGCTTAGGATTCTCTTCTCCCTCTGCCCCTCCCGCCTCTCAAACATCAATTAAATGAATTGATGACAGAAATAGGTTATTAACTTCACCAAAATAAAAATTATACCTCATTTACAAGAATTTTTTCTTATAGGCACAATCTGAATTAGATTTAACTCACATCTATTGCTTTTGAACCACTTAAATATCCAAGATATACTGTAATAATAACAAAAATTTGTTACTAGGAAAAAAATCTAAAAAGAAAAGAAGTATATTACTGGCTTGCTATTCTTGTGACAGATAGTACAACCATATGGTGGTTATTAGTTGAGTCCTGGAATGAAGGGCCAGGAGACTGAGAGCATTTAGGATGGTCACACAAGCCAAATATGCATACAAATAATATCAATAGGTGGTCATTTCCTATTACAGAACCATGTAATTAAATAAATATCAATTAAACACATGAAAAAAAAAATACGCTACAGTTCTTAACCTCAAATAACCAGAATCCACCTGATAGCAATTCTTTCACAATTTTCAGTACACTGTCACAGTATGGGACAAATGAAATCAAACTATAAAGGGCACATAGGCACCAACTTCTCTGTGATTCCAGAAGCTCATAGTTGTAAGGAGCCTGTAGCATTGTTAGCTGACTCAAGTGCTTTCCAAAATACAAAGGACATTACCAATTACTATCTTACTTTAAAAAACTGCAAACATCTTATGAAAAAGATATATTTATAATGCTTAAATTCCTTGAAATACTACCCCATACCTTTTCTGAATCATGGTTAATCATTTTCACATCAAGTAATGATTTGATTGTTTTTGTCAGTTCCTTTTCATTCATCTGAGTGCTGTCCTGAAGCTCTTTATAGCTGACGGTTTCACTGTTGTTAAAGGCGAGAAGAACTGCCATTTGGTATGTGGTAACCATGGCTACATATGGTTTGCCCAAATAGTTCATTTTAACTTCACCTACAATTAAAACAAAATTGTTGATAATAAACTGATCATTCAAAGAAACATTTCAAAATTACTTGAGTAATAATTGTTTATTTCAGCTACTTTCTCCTGGGAGAATGAACCAAGGATTTATTAAATTGCTATGAAGCCATTCTTGCTAGCAGTGTAATCAGTTTGTTTGTTTGGGGGGCTGGAGGGAGAGCTATTAGTTTTGAGTATGCAGTATAAATCACAATTAAATGATCATACCTCTACCAGTAAGTAACAATGTCTTTAAATGTTACTAGAAAAGCTATGACTTGGGCAAGAAAAAGCAGTTATGAGGAGGTGAGGGTAGGAGGAGAAATGGACAGATAGACAGACAAAGGGAGAGAATGACAGCTTGTGACAAATAACCGCCTCATGTGCTGTCTCCATCTGGCAACGTTCAAGCACTCAGGGAGGTCTACAAGTATACAGGCGATGCTTCTCCAATGGCTCTGTCTAACCCACAGTTTCTGCTAAAATTTAACAATGCTATTTTGTCTCATATACAAACATTATTCTTCCAAGTAACTTCCTAGGGGCAAACAAATGGAAGGAGAGACAAAAAAGACAGATTCATTATTTTGCTGAAATAATTGATAGAATAAAAAAGTTATAGATTCTACACTACCCTGAAAGCTATAAATGATACAGCAGGTTTAGGCACACTATGGTTCTGCAACATCCCAAGGAGAGAGCACACTGAAAAGTTTGTAACAAACAGTATGACAAACATGTATGCACTACATAACATGTAAAATAAAAAGCTAATGCAAGTCAACAAACTGTTTCCTAAAGCATAAAGCTGTGGTTTAGTGACGGTATTTCTTTATCTGTGTCTCTCATACACACACACCCTGAATTATTTGATTGTTAACAGATTATAAAATAAACCACTACAAGATCTGGTTTTAGAGCTCTACATTTTAACTCAAGGAAGCTGTATTTCACATGAACTTACCCTAGAGGCTACATTCTTTCTCCCTATTAGTGGTAATTAGTAACTCTGATGAAGATTTTGTGCTTTGATTTATACATATATAATTAAAAAATTTTAAAGGATATGAAGTCAATTCTCCAACTAACTTATTATCACAGAGATGCCTATTCTAATTTTCATTCTGCCTCAGTCTATTTCAGAAACAAGTTACTCAGATAATTATTTGGAAACACCTTAAGAAAAAATTTGTCTCTGAATCTTCATGAAAGAAGGTTTAATATATTAATTAGAATAATCAATTCGCACAAAGAGTTTAAGTAAAAAGTTAACATCAGGAGTATCCTGCCAACAGTACAAAGAATACTTTAAGGACTCTCATCTCAACATTTAAGTTTGGGAAATGTGGTGAAAAGCAAAATATCACATAAATTGTATCATTTGTGCAAGGACTATTTAATCATATGTCAGAAACAAGTATGAAACAATGCGTCAAGCAAGTAGATGATGAAGTAGGACCATCAGGCCACACATCCAGTGATGTATATATCAGATCCAGTACTATAATATACTGTCATGGGTTGGGACCCAGAATGAGCTTCTTGCCACACCAAATAGTCTTTCATCACCACCAGAACCAAGAAGCATTAGGAGACAATGCCAGTAAAGGGTCAAAGTGTCATTTAGTTATTAAGTTCATTCTGCAACACCAGGAAAACTAGTTAGTACCATATTAAGGCCCTTTCCCCGCCCCTCCTATTTTTTAATTGTTGGCATTAGGGGTATCTGGGCCTCTTGCCCCCCTTTCAGCACCATTTTATTAGCTCACAGTTGAACAGACTGGGATAAGGGTAGAGGGCACATGTGGGGCAGGGAAAGACATCTCTAATTTGATGATTCACTTAATTACTGCCATGTAAACAGAAAAGGAAAATGACAAAACAGGTCATTTAACCTGCAGAATAGGTTGGCAAACTCGATGAAACTCCAAACTAGAATAAAGCATTCTGATACACACTTACTTCAAAAAATACACCAAACATAACTGAAGAGATATTTACAACTACAGGAAGTAATGAGTAGGCAGAACTCACAATAGTTTCACCCAAATTACTCTCCTATTACGGACAGCTCCTTAGTCTCTAAGGGAAAGCCTTTCTTTACAGAAGAATGTCAGTTACTAAATGCCAAATGAATGATATAGTATCACCAATTTGCAGCCAGTAATGGAATAACTGATTCAGGCCATGATCATCAGTGGGTGCCAAAGCCATTAGGTAAGGTTGTTCCTGAAAAAGGGTATTCATATGGGACCTCGGTATCACCCCTTGGATCAACTGTTCATTGAAAAGGGGAAAAGAGTATTTTTACAATAAAGAGATCTGGTGGTCACCACCTTACCAACTTTAGTTCTCTAATAGTGGACAATCTGACATTACATGCCTTCAGATGTAATGCATTACGAAGTATACAGGACTGCCATTTAAAAAGTATTCTTGCTGGGCGCCTGGGTGGCTCAGATGGTTAAGCGACTGCCTTCGACTCGGGTCATGGTCCTGGAGTCCCGGGATCAAGTCCCACATCGGGCTCCCTGCTCGGCAGGGAGTCTGCTTCTCCCTCTGACCCTCTTCCCTCTCGTGCTCTCTCTCTCTCATTCTCTCTCTCTCAAATAAATAAAATCTTTAAAAAAAAAATTAAAAAAAATAAATAAATAAAAAGTATTCTTGCTGACAATATGTAATTTGAATAGAATCAAACTTTTGGACCTAATTTAGAAATACTAATTTAGAGAAGTACACGCAATAGAAAACAAATAAAATACATCACAAGTAAATAATGTGACAAATCCAAACACTGTCTGGTCTTTTTAAAAAAGTATGTCAAGAGGGCTAAAAGGGGTTAGAAAAGAAGTGGTAGGGAAAAGAAGCGGGAAAACACTATAACCAAGCGCAATTAGTGACCTCTGATTACATTAAAAACAGGCAATAAAGTCTCTCTGGGGACAGTCAGGGAAATCTACATATGGACTGGACATTGGATAATGTAAAAAGCCCTCACAATTTTAGCTGTTAAAGTACTTGAAATCAATAATGAAAAGAATTCAGTCAAGGATAGAATAGAACCTTTTAAGGTATGCGCAACAATATGGTGTGACTTTCATTTTGGCAAATAACACTTATAGGACACAGTTCACTAATTGCTAGTGCGATCTAATTATATGTATTATTTATATATTATCTACATATTTATGTATTAACCAAGGAAGTGTTACCTTCCTTGAATTCATTTCTCAACTTCTCTCTCAGCAGCTGACAGGATTCCTACAAAATCTTGATGTGCCGTAAATAAAACTTATTTATATCCAGACAGTGTAAATTTCTGGGTTCCGTATTTATTTCTTCATCCAGTTTTTCTCTCAGAATAATTCTATCCAATATCCTAGTCATAAATCCAATGGAATTTTCATCGTTCTCTCATTCAGTAGCTCTGTCACATCTCCTAGCATAGTTGCTTACTTCTTAAAATTCTTACCTCTGTTGGTAATATGCTCTCAACATCCTTCTTTGCCTATCTTGGCTAAGTCCTATTCACACTTGAAAACCAAGTTTAGATGTTATTTACTCAGAAGCTTTCCTTTACCAGTGGCTGTCTGCTACCACCAATCCAAGGGAAACTAATACCCTGGGCTTGCCTCTCTATTACAACAGTCAAAACATTTATCATAATTATCTACTTGTCTGTCCTCCCATTAGATGTGAGCTTTTTGAGGGCTGGGCCTCTGTATTTTATCTGTACTTAACATACAGCAGTACTAGGAACAAAGAAGATGATTCTCTGAATTGATAAATGAATTTTACAAAGATAAAGATGAAAAAATGGGCTCAGAGAAGTTAAGTAATTTGCTCAAGGTTACAGACGTAATAGGCTAATAACCCTACATGTTCTGATTCTAACTTCCTCCAAATACCACTTGATACCCCATCTCCAACCATTTGTAAAGACCCTTGGATTACAATACAAAAAATACCTGGAAATGTGGAAATGGACTAGGAAAGAGTAATTCTGATTACATGTGTAAATATGAACGATAGGGGTTCTCGAGAAACAGAACTCTGAGTGATCAGTCCAGAATCAGAGCCAATGTTTTAAAGGAGCCCTGGAGCCTCATGACAAATGTGGCGACACCAGAACAAGCATCTTAAAGGTGGATGGTGTTTGAGAACTTTTTGTTAATGAGAAACAAAACCAAAATAAAACCTTAGCCAATGGCTTCACTGATAGATCTCAGGTATTTTCAGTGCTTTCAGTGATTCAAAACAAGAAATGAATTTACAAGGCTAACATCTCTTTTCCAAAGGAATAAGCTCTTTGGCTTTAATTAAGACACATGTACACAACACTACAGACAGACCAAAAAAAAAGAACAAATGAGCTCCAAAAATCTGGTTATTATGGACCAGCTTGGGAATTTAGTACAGTTCAAAAACAGGAAAAGAATGTTGATCTCCTTCCTATTTAAGGTGTTACTGATAACACTTTTCAGGTCAAATTCCAATGGCAAAAACTATGTATATAGTTTTTTCTTTATTTCTATATACAATTAGTTGCTGAACACCAAAAAAGTGAGCCCCTCATTAAAATACTTTAGGAGACAGGCTGATTATTGCTGAGGTAATTAGAAAAACAAAGAGAGTAAACTCCACAAGACATTCAGGGGAAGTAAAACTAAATTAAATTCAAGTACATTAAGTTATATTAGAAATTCTTTTAGTTATCTAGAACACTGGTTGAGTGGGGCACTTGGGTGGTGCAGTCAGTTAAGTGTCCAACTCTTGGTTTCGGATCAGATCATGACCTCAGGGTTGTGAGATCGAGCCCTGTGTCGGGCTCCCTGCTCGCGGGGAGTCTGCTTGAGATTCTCTCTCCCTCTGCCCCTCCCACTTGTGCACTCTCTCTCGCTCTAATAAATAAATCTTTAAAAATAAATAAATAAATAAAAATAAAACACTGGTTGAGCAATTTTTTCCCCTTAAAACCAATTATATTTACTAAATGAAAATAGAAAAAATTCATAACAGATGTAAAACTAAAGGCCAAGTACAAACTGACCACTTATTAAGAATATCGTATCTCTTTATTTCACAAACTGCTGAAAAAAATGTAAATGCCCAATTTAATAAAGATAAACTTGTATAAGTATATATTACATGTACCAATTATGTACTAATATGTACTAACATAATGAGACATTATATTACAAATATAAAGTGGTCAAATAAATGGCACTTAAAAGAAATTATTTAGATGAAGTTTCTCTTAATGAAATTTCTCTTATGTGAGTGAAAGAATTTCCTAACAAAGGTTACGGCACCTGACTGATCAAATATTCTCATGCCATTCCTAGGAGATATATACCCTTTCCTTATACAAAAGGAAAGTTGATTCAATGTACTTTCAAAGCATAGCTTTAATGAAAGTAGAGAGAATTTGAGTGTTTGCTTTGGCTAACATCTTCAGGCAACTCAGAGCAACTGCACAGTCTACAATCATTCAGGTATTAATCCTACTATCAAATAAATGGACCCCACTGTTCCAAAAAGAAGCAAAGGACTGGATTCTGACTAAACTTTTCTAAAACTGAAACTACTGGAAATTAATTGCGACATTTTGCAAAAAGCATTTATTACTGCAGTTCACTACAGTACCACAAATAAAAATCAAATGGTTAAATATCCTTATGATGCTATAATGGTTAAAGAAATTTCTGAGGATTTCTGACATATTTAGAGAAAACAGTTTTTTAGGTGTATCTGACCTGTCAAGTCTTGGTTTCTAGATAAAATTTCTAATGTCTAGATAAACTGGTGTGTTACAGAAATGTAATAAACTATTATAAAATTCAGAAACTTTCTTAATAAGCAATAATAATATAAGCAGCATAAATTTATAAAGCACTATTAAAAAAGTGCTGCCCCGTGGCTCAGTTGGTTAAGCGTCTGCCTTCAGCTTGGGTCATGATCCCAGGGTCCTGGGATTGAGCCCTGTGTCAGGCTTCCTGCTCTGTGGGGAGTCTGCTTCTCCCTCTCCTTCTGCCCCTCCCCCTGCGTGTGCTCTTTCTCAAATAAATAAATAAAAATCTTAAAAAAAAAGTGCTGCACTTAAACTTCATTAATAGTTGCTTTAATGATAACCAGCAGGGTAGACAGAGGAAAAGAGGTTAAAAGCCATCATTAGGGAAAAAAACTATCATTAGGCTATAAGAAATCTTTTCCTAAATTATTAAGATACTTTTATCAGGTAAATTTTACTACACTAGATATAATTAAATGCATGTTACCTGTACAGAGATAATGTAACCATGTCAGTTTCCTTCCACTGAAATGCTGGCTGTAAAATAATTCAAACTGTAAAAAAGAAAAAAAAGTATTTTCAGCTACTATAACATAACTTACTTAGCTATTACTACACAAAAGAAATTGATGTTAGAGAAGACATTATAACCCATCTGGTACACTTACTCATTTTATAGATGAGAAAGCATATCCATGCAAGTCCCTGACCAAGATCATACAAATATTAGTGCAGCTCTTTTCACTTACAACTTTGTCCAGGGTTCTCTCCACTAAACCACAGCCCTCCACATTTGACTTTTTGTATAAATTCAGAAATGAGATAGTCAATGATTATCAGTTTTGAATGATAGCAATTTGGACTTTATAAATACTAATTACTGACCAAAAACACCATCATATAAATTTCAATATGAAAATGCAAATCATACCTTCATTTCTATTTTCCTATTTGCCAACATATGCCCTTGCTGAAGTGACAGGTTAATATTTCTGTGGTTACCTATAAGGTGGTATCTACAATTTAACTTCCACATCCAGCCAAACACTAATACAAACAAAACTTCAAAGTACTCATCTTTGTATCTTTTGTTGATATTACTGTAAACAATTTAACATTCTATTAACGTTGCTTTGAAATTTAAAAAACTCTTTCCCTGAATTGAATGTGTAATTGAAGGACATCAATCCAAAAAATATCTTTTAAAGAGTCAGAACATAAATATATAGTGAGAAAATGATACTGAAATGTAAAAAAAACAAAACAAAACCCGAAACACTCAATTTCATTATTAAACTGAAAAATAAGCAAACACATCAAATCACAATTCAGAATTGTGGACATACTTTCAGCATAATGTGCCACATGTAATATTTACACCTAAAGCTTTTAATTGTATCAAACTTAACCTTCTGTACTCCCAAAACAAAGTTTCAATAAAGCAATCAGCAATGTTTGACCTGCCAGCCAAGAAAATTAGTGCATTTTTTCAGCAGTCTATTCCAAGTTTGCTTAGTCCTGGTAAGCTAACTTGCTGAGCATGCCTTCCCTCCAATGGTGCAAATCCACCAAGTCCCTGGCATGATAGATAGGAAATAACTAACAATTGAAATACTTAGGATTTTCTGCCTGGATCTAATCTAGACAAATGAAAGTCAAAATAATGTCATGAAAGGATCCCAGAAGTAGGCTTTGACTAATTAATAACCTTCAAAGGTGTCAATAAAATTCAATTACTATTATATAACTCCTAATTTAATTATGAAACATTTATAATGACTTTGTGGACAAAAGCAAAATAAAACATTCTGAAATTGAGAAAACCAAACTTTAAAATGTTCTAAATTATTTAAGTGCAAGGATGTATATTTCAGGGATCGAGCCCTGCATCGGGATGTATATTCCAAGCTCTGAAGGCAATGTTTTGCCTCTTTCTACTCCTAACAACTAGTACTATCAATAAAGTTTTATTGATAATGATAACAGATATGCCAACAGAAAACATTCCTTTACCCTTAAATTTAAAATCTGATTAAAGATTTTCATAAATAACTAGTCAAGAACAAAAAGATTGAGTACCAAATGGAAACATTATAAATTCATCTGGTATTCAAAGACAAAAGTTATAAAACCTTGCTTCATTATATCATTAAACAATTATGCTACCAAAGTTTATTAGTAAAAAATATATCTTGCCTAAACTTCTCATTTTAAAATAAATAATAGTCAGGCTAGGACACCATTCTTTAAATACCATTTGAGAGTATTAATTAGAACTCAAAGGGCCTTAAAAATAAACAATTCATATTTACTTCTAATAAAGAGCTGCATTAATACACACTACTTTATATTTCTTCGGTATTATTCAGATTTGTAGACCAGGTACAAAAGAAATACAACAATGAAGATTATTGGTCTAATATGCAAAATAAACTACTTTTAATTAAAGCTTCATTTCCATAGTTTTAAGATTCATATGTGTAAAATGAAAGTCATTTTTGATAAACTGCTATATTTAAGATTAAGATATAAAACATAAATGATCACTAAGGCAAGATGAATTAATTTATATGTGAAAATGTACAGTGTTAAGTACACAGATGAATTTTGAGTCCTATGTAACTGAACACTTGGATTTACTAGGAAAAAAATAGAAGGACAAACTCCCTCTACTGGTAATTAGAAAAAATCCAAATGGAGAGGACAATATTCTTGGAATCATAATTTTATAGTCAGAAAAGAACCCACTTCCTGTTTGCAAATGAAGAAACTGAAACCTGATGAAGGTTATACATTAATAAAAGTTGAAGGGGTTAAAAAACTGTTAATGGAAAATGATTAACTCAAGGGGAGAGAGAACCACAACATAAAATTAGAAGGAAACTATTTCTGGCAGCACCTATTCTCTGCCTTAATTGCAATTCAAAAACTCAGGTTCTTTTAAGAAGTAAGTTTTAGTACTGTTAAAGATGAGTACATCAAAATGTCTTACCTGGCTACCCCATCTCCTGCCCCTAGCTTGCATCTATCCTTTTTACAAAATCCATAATAACCTGCCCACCCAAATGAATGCTTTTCTTCATACAGTTTTTAAGATGGTTGTGCTATCATGCCTTTCTAAAGAAGACTCAAGAAGTTCTTAAGTTAGACTCCTAGTCTGAAAGTCTACCTTATGTTTGGTATCTTGAAATCTACCTGGTTGTTTATACTCTGCTATTATCACTACTACTATAACTATTACTTCTTCTATATCAGCTACCATTTATTGAGTACTTACTATACACCAGGCTAAGCGCTTTACATTATTTCATTTTATCTTCATATCAACACTCTGAGTAGTCCTAACATCAGAAATATCAGAAAGTTATTTGCCCAAAGTCACAGAGCATAGTAAATGGCAGGGCATATGAAACCAGAAATTATGATTCCAGAGCCTACACTGTGTTATTGTCTTTATAATCCTTTTTTTGAAAGAAACAAAAGACACATTTACTTTAAAAAAATGACTCAAATTACCCATTGCAAACATCTGTAGGGAATAGTGTAATGAAATACCATTTTCAACCTCAAGTTACTGCCCAAATGCAATAATGAAGATTTCTCTAGAAAAAAATGCTACCCAAACTTACATCCAGTCAAGAGATAAGAAACCTCTTTTGATGAGTTAGGAAATTAAAAAGGGTTAGTTTCAAGAGAAATGAAAACATGTCCACTCAAAAACTTGTACATGAATGTTCACAGTAGCATTTTCATATACCAAAAAGGTGGACACAACCCAAATGTCCATCAACTGATGAATGGACAAATAAAATTTGGTATATCCATACAATAGAATATTATTTGGCAATAAAAAGGAATTAACTATTGATACATGCTACAACATGGGATAAGCCCTGACATTATGCTGAGTGAATGAAGTTAGTCACAAATGGTAAGACTTTGAGATGTCCAGAAGAGGCAAATCTATAGAGAAAGAAAGTAGATCGCCTAGGGCTGGGAGGAGTGGGGAAGGGAGTTGGGGGAAAATGGGGAATGACTATTAATAGGTAGGAGGTTTTAGAGAGAGAGTTCTGGGGCAATAAGAATGTTCTGAAATTGTGTGGTGGTTGCACAACTGTGAATATACTAAAAATCACTGAAATTATATACTTTGAATGAATGAATTATATAGTGCTATGGTTTGAACATTTGTGTCCCTCTCAAATTCATATACTAAATCCTAATGCCCAGTATGATAGTATTAGGAGGTGAGGCCTTTGGGAGGTGCTCAAATCATGAGGATGGAGCCCTCATGAATGGGATTAGTGCTTACTATAAAAGAGACCCCACAGCCCGTTCTACCATGTGAGGACACAAGAAGTCTGTGACCTTGAGAGGGCCCTCAAGTGACCACGCTGGCACCCTGATCTCAGGTGTCCAGCCTCCAGAACTGTGAGCAATATACTTCTGTTGTTTATAAGCTACCCAGTCTGTGGTATTTTATTATAGGAACCTGAACAGGCTAGGACATATGGTATATTAATTATATCCCAATAAAGCTGTAAAGATATAGTCTCTTTAAAAGCTTTTTGGTAAGCGTTGTAAGGTTTATATTCAGTCACACTTTAAAGCATTTTTTCTAGATTATTTCACATTCCAATACTTACCTAAATTACAGCCCAGAAATAAAAATAACTATTATAGGGGATAAATGTGGGGGCACAAAATTGGCTCCAAATTCAAATGAAAAGTTAGAAAATGACTATTTTAAGTACTGGGTTCTAAATTTTCTTCTAATACCAAAATTTCTGTAATTTAAAACTGCTTAAGAGCAGATAACTGATTTAATAAAAATAAGAGATACACTTTGATAAAGAACCATATGACACACCCTTAGCATTTTAGTTTTAATATTAGGAACTACACTAACTTAACACTTCCTACAGGCAGACAAACTATCATTTGTGCATATACTTTTATATCATATGAGGCCTTAAGACTTTGAAAAAATATTTAAAGTAATATAACATGAAGACAATTATTAAAGTTTCTTTGGTCTTATAACATATTTCCTGCAAACTTACCATCTGTACACTTTTTTCCAATTCCTGGGGAATTGCAAATGTAGATGAAGGAGCCTGAGTAAGAGGCCATGCACCAGCCTAGAAGGAAAGAAGTTAAACAAATAAATACCTAACTTAAAAATAAAAATTTGTAAAATGATTTAAGTGACTAAAGCGCCTTTTTGTTTTACCTTCCTCAAAATGTTGATAAAACCCATCAACACTTCTATCATGACACATTTCATTCCAATTCAATATAACACGTTAACTTTAGAAGCTACCTACCATCCACTGATTGAAAGAAATGTAATCAGGCATCCATACATTAATCCTTTGCATCAGAATATTTGAAGTGGTAAAAAAATGCCCACAATGGAACACATACTCATACCTGCAGAACATATATTTGGAAACTAATTCCCAAATCTATTACTGTGTCTTGATTTTTGATAAAATTGTTAAATTTATTGTTGAGATCGGCACTGACGCTCATATCTGTATACATCCGATGTAGCTTGCTGGTAAACTCATAACCACAGGCTTGCTGTAAAAGAAAAAGTTTTTAAAAATATAAGATTTAAAAAGAAAAATAAAAAACCATACTGATTATTAAGAATGTGTTTCTACTGGGGCGCCTGGGTGGCTCAGTCGTTAAGCGTCTGCCTTTGGCTCGGGTCATGATCCCAGGGTTCTGGGATCGAGCCCCACATCGGGCTCCCTGCTCCGCGGGAAGCCTGTTTCTCCCTCTCCCACTCCCCCTGCTTGTGTTCCTTCTCTAGCTGTGTCTCTCTCTGTCAAATAAATAAAATAAAAAAAAAAAAAAAAAAAAGAATGTGTTTCTACTGATAGGTCTATGGTCAAAGGTCCTGCTTATATATTTACTCCAAAGGCCTTTATTATTCATAATCCAAAGCAGCTATTCAAAGCAAAACCTTTCAAAGATTTTTTCCTTTTCAATGCAGAATAAATGAAAATACAGATTTATAAAACAATAAATTTCCCTTTAAAATAAAAACTTTTCTATAAATCCATGTATCTTATTTCAACACTACAAAATGCTCCATTACTGTATGTAAGATACCTTATAAAATACACATGAAAGATGACTAGGCATATTTGAGTCAGTAGTCAGTTTAAAAAGGAGGGTACTTAGGCATATTTTTAATACCATCTACTGAATAATGAAGAAATCCACTTCCTTGAAATTATTCAAAACTCTGTCATCACCAGTTCAGAACATTTGGATCTCTAATCCTGGGATATAAAATGCTTTGTGTTTACATTATTTTTAAAAATCAAAAGATAACTATTGACTGGTATGTTTAAAAAGGACCACATGGTATATTCAATGTCTACTATGTAGAAATTATCAACTACTAACTCATGATAAATATGAATCAGCTATTTATCTCATCAGTGTGTATGCTAAAATGACATAAAAATGACCTGAAATTCAACTGCACTCCAAAACTTGTACTTAAAGGAATACTTTAGCTGTATTCATTCATTAAGTAATACAAATCTTTTGTAAAGTTAACACTGTTTATATCTTGTGGATGATTCTAAATCAATATAGAGAGATTCTGTCTTTTCAATACAGTATTTGCATATCCCACCACATGAATATACATTCTATATTTTTTAACCAGTCTCCTATTGATGAAATATTTCATTACTACATATAATGCTCCAATGAATATCTTTATGTGCTCATGGAATAATTTCTAGGACATTATCAGATCAAAGGCTTAAATTACCTTTAATTTATTGATCATGGCTTCTTCAGAATCCATAGACATAGATAACCCATGAATTAAACGTTTTGCCAGCATTCTTGCGTAGAACTGTATTAAAAAATATTTTTAAAGATTACTTTCTTTCTGATGATTTGAAGTTCCAAATCAAATCAAAGCTGACTAAAACACAAATAAAGCTTCTCTATTAACAACTTACCTTTTGAAAAACATCCTTATCATCGATATACTTGAAAACGGTAATGAAGCTCGTGAGTTTGTCCTCTACTTCATTCTCGGTCATCCCCTTCGCTGACTTCTTTAATAAGTTGTCACAGTACTTAGCAAGCTCAAGTAGAAATTGACAGTAAATCTTAGATAGGGCCCTTCTGTACATATCATGCCTCAAAGGAGGCAAAGTGGCAACAATACAAAATAAGATCAATGGGTAAGGTCTTTGCCATCCTAAAGCTTATGTCTTAAAAATTATGAATATGCCCCAAAGAACTTAAAATATATTCCATAAGGTTAAAAAAAAAAACTAGAAATAAGTAAAAAAGATCTAATCAACATGTAGAGCCCAATAAAGCACTGATATAAGTAATAAAAGTTTCAAAAGAATATCTAGATGAGTTTTGAGAGGCTCTGGTATTTTTTACATTAAACAAGTACTTTTCAAAAATCTTACAACAACCTTGGTAAGCAAATTTCCTGTAAAGGCTAACAAAAATTTACCATACAACTTCCTTTAGATTTCAGATAAAACAAAATCCCTATGAGAAGTAATGCAAATTATTCCAAAGCACACATGCTTTAAATGCCAAACGTTGTGAAATGGAGTATTTTCCCTGTCAGTTATTCCTTTAAAAAAAGGCTTTAATACATGGCCGATTGCATTCCTTAAATAAATGGCAAATTATAAACAATATACATAATCATTTTTATTTTTAATAATTTAATTTCATCTATTTTTTTGAAAGATACTATAAAACCAAATTAATGTGATGCTTTCCTCAGTTTTCTTTCTCTAATAATGATTGTCTGTAAGATTACTTTTAAGCAACCATCAAAACTTACCAGTTCAGGTGCTTTGCAAACAGACTTGGGTTCTCTGTAATTTACAACTGATGTAAGGGCCTAAATAAGAAAACAGACCAGTAATTAGCCCCCAGTAATGGGGTAAAAGTGCAGCTGGTTCAATATAGTATGCTATAATCTGTACATCCAAAAATTACTGCCTCACACAAAACACGGCATTCTGATGGTAGTGTGTTCCTGCTTTCATATTTAACACAGGGTAAATTTCTAACTGTAACCCTCATGATAATTATATAAAAAATTATATATACTCTTCCTACTGAAAGATATTCTCTATAATTCATTACTGGTTTTTGGACACAGATAAAATAAGACTACATTTTTAAAAATCTTATAATAACCATGTAAACAAATTTCCTTTAAAGGTTACCAAAATCCAAAAGTTTGTAAAACATACTTATTTTTATTTCAAATATTATTCAGTATAGTACCTTAGTATTATATTTAAAGGAAAAATCAGCACTAAAGGATATTAAAATTACACATGCATTTTTTTAGAAGATACTAGTTTATTAGCAATTCCCCCATGTAGCATACTCATGGGAAATTCAATTCCCATATAATTCAAGCATTCAATTTAACCACTCAGTTATTAATCTGAAAGTTGTATTTCTATTTTGACTTTGTCTAGATTAGAAATCACATACACAATCAATTAGGAGCCCTAATTCTGAAACTGCCTAAAGAATGGTGATTAAATAAATTATATATATACATATTAAAAAGTTACCTTATCCAATGCACTCATAAAGTGCTGATCACCATTTAAAACAGTGTTGATAAGTTGAACAAATTTACCATGTACTTCCAAAACTGACTCCACAAATAGTGTTGGCATCTAAAAATGTGAAATACAAAGTACAAAAATCACATTTTAAGAAGTTCAAGGATAAAATGAGGCTTACTAAAAAATTGTTTAATTACGTGTAAAGTTTTCCCCAAGCAAATTAATATTACACACACACACACACACACACACACACACACACACACACACACAAACCCTCAAAAATGTTTTTAGCTAAGATAACCTTAAAAATCTAGAACTTTAATATTGAAATTAGCTTGTCATTCAACCCTAGAGAAATGCAGGACTGGAGTTCTTCTGCCAGAAGAACCCACTAAAAACACTCCTCTCTGTGTTGGAATACCGTATCTTCAGGGTAACATGATACAGCCTCTGAACTACCAGGCCTATCACTTTCATAGAGGATTATATAAACAAAAACTGCCTTCAAAGCTACTGAAGGCCGAGAGAAAAAGAAGAGTTAAAAAGCCAGAGTCTGTGAAAACAGAGACCCCTGAACTAAGCAGTACAATTCCCCCACATCTGAGATGGAAGAAGTATCCAGCAGTGCAAAAGTGAGTTTTTGAACTTAATGGAGGGAACTACGTCAGCTAAAATGATTTGGGTCTCCTACAGATGTATTCTCTTACACTTCCATCCCCGTCCTTGACACCGCACCCTATGGCTCTTTGCCCAATATCATTCAACACCCTGAATCTAAAAGACTAATAATATAAACTAATGGTTTTACTTAATGCATTACTGTGGCAGAACATAAAATCACTGAAGTGATCAGCATTTAATAAATGCTTCTGAATGATGATGTCCATATAAAAATTATTGCAAATGAAGAGCCAAAGCTCTACTTCAGGAAGAGAAATAACTTTTCATATGATGTCTATCTTATTGGTTAAGCCATCACTAAGTAATAACAAAGAAGTTGATCCAACAAGACTTGATGATAGTAACACACTTTGAGAGGAAAGACACCTTGCTGTAAATAGTCATTTGGTTGGCAGGGAACTCTTCAGAAAGATAAGTATTAGAGACATGAGGATCACTGCTGGATATTTTGGGTAGCAAGCATATATTTAGAGAAGACTGTCTTAATTTAAATTTGCTTCTTGGGCTACCAAATTCAGAGCGTATACAAAGAAAGCAAATTGTAACTTGCCTATATTACTACTGATTAATACCATTACCACTACAACTATTAATGCCAATTACACAGAAACACAATCATTTAGAAACAGCAAACATATTTTTCTGTGAGAAGTTAATTAACAACTGCTAAATGAACACATCAATATGACTATGAAGAAGCCTATTTCATTCAATGATTTTCTAATAATACGATAATTCCAGAAGGAGGCCAACAAACTACAGGTTTAAAACATTTTAATAAAGATGTTTCATTTGTTATCATGGACTTTTTTGTCATTGTTTAAAACAGTAAAGTCGTAAGAGAAACTCCATGATAATCTGATTAAGAGAAAAATATCCAGTTCCTTATATAACTCACATTTTCCTGAGTAAGGTTACTGGTTGCTCTAAGGCCCTCATCATGGATATGATTTTGCAGCTCCTGAATCATATGAGGTAAACCAGTGGACACAGCACGAAGTAAGACATACATATTTGCCATGTCTGAAGAGAAAAAAAAATTTTGATTATTAAATTTCCAAAGAGTTCAAAAAATATTTTAATGTATTTGGTAATGTATGGTTCAAAATGCAGAATTATAAGAGAATGCAAAGAAAGTCCCCTACACCCATCTCCCAACCATCCACAGGAAAGCAATATTGTAGTTAATAACAGTTCAAAGATGTTTCATGCACATTCAAACAAATACATATAGTCTTCCCTCTGCCTCTTTTTACACAAATAGGGTAGCATATTTTATGTATTATTTGCAACTGCAGAACACAACATTTTAACTTAGAGATCTTTTTATATCATTACATAAAGGTTATTTTACAATTGCATAGCACCCCCATTATATAGCTATATTATAATTTCTTAAAAATTGATGAAAACTTGGTTGTTTCTAATCTCTTGATATTACAGTATTACAATTAATAATCCTGTATATAGGCAAGAATATCTGTAGTATAAATCCCTGGAAGTGGGACTATTGTGCCAGAGCTTCATCTTATAGACAGATCCTTCTAACACAGCTCCCAGTAGCAGTAAGTTCCCTTGCCAACAACGTGTTATCAACGTTTTGATCTTTCCCGTTGAAAATGATGTCTCAGTGCAGTGCTTTCTATTTTAAACTTTTTATTGAAATATAACACATATACAAAAAGTGTACAAACCATAAGTATATATCTCAATGAATTATCACAAGTGAACACATACACACCCACGACATCACCCCCCAGGGTAAGAAACAGACATTCCCTACACCTAGAAGTTCCCTTCATACCTCCTCCCAAACACTATTCCTCTTGCTCTTCTGCAAAGGTAACTGCTATCATGACTACCAACCCACAGATTAGTTTTGCCTGTTTTGAACTATTTATAAAAATGGAATCATACAATTCCTTCATGTTTGGTTTCTTTCGTTCAACATGTTTATAAGGCTCATCTACATTTTGTATGTAGCTGTAATTGTTCATTTTCACTTCTCTAATAATATTCCATTATAGGAGTATACTGTACTTTATTCTACTGTTAGTGGACATTTGAGTTATTTCTGGTTTGGAGCTAATACAGGTAATGCTGCTATGAACATTGTTTTACCTTTTTGTATTTATTTGCATGCAGTTTGGGCAGGGGATTATATATCTGGGATTGGAAGGGCTGAATCAGAAGATATGCATACATTCAGCCTTAAGAGTCAATGTCAGTTTTTCAAAGTAGTTGCATCAATTTATACTCCGAGCCCAGGGTATATAACAAATTCTTGCTCCTCTACACACTTCCCAACACATACTATATTTGGTCTTTTATTTTTTTCCCCCCAGAATCTCTTGCTTTATTTAACACTATCTAAATTTCAACAATCTCTCCAGTTTTACCCTAGTATTTTTTTTTATGTTATGTTAATCACCATACAATACATCATTAGTTTTTAATGTGGTGATCCACAATTCATTGTTTTCGTCTAACACCCAGTGCTCCACGCAGTACGTGCCCTCCTTAATACCCATCACTGGGCTAACCCATCCCCCACCCCCTCCCCTCTAATGGTCTTTTAAATTTTATATCAAAATGTGAGTTCTCTGATATCTTAGTGTGGATTTTAATTTGCATTCCTCTATTTTAATAAGATTGAGGGCCTCTGTATGTGTTTACTGGCCACTTGGATATCCTCTACTCTGCAGTACCTGTTCAAATTTCTTGACCGTTTTATATTTTGGACATAATCCTTCTTCAGTGATTGCAAATATATTATCCTATGATTGTCTTTTGATGCTCTTAATGGTCTTTTAATGATCCAAAGGTTTTTTTTAAATGCAGTCCACTTGATCAATCTTTCCTTTGTGGTTAGTGTTTTTTGTGTCTCATTTAAAAATATCTTTCCTTACTTCAAGGTCATTAAGTTATTTTCCTGTATTATCTTCTCGAAGTGCTACTGTTTTACATGTAGGTCAAAAGCCTACAATGTATTGACTGATTCTGTATACGGTATCTGAGACAAAGATCAAACGTTACTTTTTCCCAAGTGAATATCCAATGGACTCAGCACCGTGTGTTAAAAAGACTATCTTTCACCTACTGCTCTACTGTGTCACCTTGGTCTTAAATCAAGTATCTATATATGCAAGGGTTATTCTAGGCTATTTTATTCCATTGGTCTATTTGTTTACCCTCGCACCAATGTCTCATTGTCCTAATTACTGTGGTTTTATCATAAGTCATGTTATCCTGCAAAGTCTTCCCATGATGGTCTTCAAGACTGTCTTGACTTTTCTTAGTCTAAGAGTTTAACTTTCACAATTAAAACAAACAAACCAAAAAAACCACTGCAGTTTTGAGTAGATTCTCCTGGATCTATAAATCAATGTTGCTTTCAACAATGTTTCATTTCCTGTGTGGGTCTGGCATGTATCTTGTTATGTTTATTCCCTGTTATTTGAAAATTTTTAGTGCTATTTTCTCCTTTAAAAAAATTCCATTTTGGGACACCTGGGTGGCTCAGCTGGTTAAGCGCCTGCCTTCGGCTCAGGTCATGATCCCAGGGTCTTGAGGTAGAGCCCCACATTGGGCTCCTTGCTCAGTGGGGAGTCTGCTTCTCCCTCTGCCTGCCACTCCCCCTGCTTGTGCTCTCTCTCTCTCTAATAAATAAATAAAATCTTAAAAAAATTCCATTTTTTATTGCTTATTACTAGTATCTCATATCTTTATTTTGTATTTTCTTCTATTTTAAATGAGATTGAGCATCTGCATATATTTAAAATCTATTTATATTTCCTTTTCATCTGTGCTTTTTTTCCTGCTGTTTATTAGAAACTCTTAATGTATTAAGGAAATTAGCCCTTGTGATATGTAAAAATGTGCAAACACCTTTTCCTAGTTTTTCTTTTGACTTTGGAATACACTTTGAAAACATACCTTTCCAAAATAGTCCTTTTAAAGATTAAGAATTGGTAAAAAGGCATATCAAATATTTTAGATTATTACTAAAAATGTCTGAAATCTAAGGAGGCTTGGAGATGATGTAGAAAGTGGGTTTATAATTTAATTTCTATTCACATTCACTGTTTCATATCACTTACCATTTTTTTTCTCTTGTCGGATGATATTATGACATTCTGCATGTAGGAACTGTAAGTGGTCTGCTACCATTCGTTGCTGACATTCATGAATCACTTTAGTATATGAACTTGGATGCAAGTATTTTCGACATCGAATTTCTTCATCTTTTAATCTACCTAGAACCTTTAGAAATATATTCTTACAGTCATGACCTACTATGAGGAAAAACCTGTAATATCAGTAAGTAACTTAGGTAGCCTAATTTTAATGGCTCAATTAAAGATGGCCAGGTAACAAATAAGGATTACATAACCAATTTAAACCCACATTCCATAAATCATTTCAAATTTTTATTTAGGCTATTAGCTATCCCCTACATTTTACCAAAATCTTACGAACACGAACTAAAGTTAAGTGGTCTGCATTTTGTCTTCATTTACTGACCCTGATCATCCTATTATATAGGAAACCTTACATGCAACAGGAAAAGTGAGTAAAAATTATTAAAAACCAGAACAGGTGGTCACTCTATGAATATTCAACTATCAAACTAAAAAATAGTTTATATCAATTGGATCAAGTAGATTAACCTAATTATTTTATGTTGGTCCCTCTTCTTATAAAAAGTAAATGTAATCAGTATATACATGATAATTACCAAATTAAAGATTTCATTAAAATTTTTCAAAGTCAATTATATTTAGTCATACTTAACTATGTCAATCAAGAGCTTTAGTAAAGCTTATCCTATATAAGAAACACTGGGCTACCAACAATACACTGATTAATATTAACAAGAACCAGCTAATAAAGATAAAAGCTAAAGAATCTGGCTAATTTCTACCTCAAAAGAAAACTACATTCGCAATTAAAATCATGCTAGCATAGCACATACACACACAAATGTTTAGACTTTGAAAACATTCTACTATATGAAGCTATGTACCTAGAGTTTCTGAACTTAACTGGTCCCAGAGAACTATATACAGTGAAGCCTTTGGAGAGTACTGCTGACTTTGCCTGGACATAAGAAGGTAATACTGGGAAGGAAGGTGATGTTGAAAGGGGAAATAACACA
Source organism: Callorhinus ursinus (assembly GCF_003265705.2). Classification (NCBI taxonomy): domain Eukaryota; kingdom Metazoa; phylum Chordata; class Mammalia; order Carnivora; family Otariidae; genus Callorhinus; species Callorhinus ursinus. The sequence continues at coordinate 2,312,355 of NW_027397124.1, read as the reverse complement.
TCATTCCTGGATACCTCTCAGATACCTTTTGATGAAAATGAGGCAAAGACTGAAGAGAGAGGGCGCCTGGGTGGCTCAGTTGGTTAAGCGACTGCCTTCGGCTCGAGTCATGATCCTGGAGTCCTGGGATCGAGTCCCGCATCGGGCTCCCTGCTCAGCAGGGAGTCTGCTTCTCCCTCTGACCCTCTTCCCTCTCGTGCTATCTCTCATTCTCTCTCTCAAATAAGTAAATAAAATCTTTAAAAAAAAAAAAGACTGAAGAGAGAGACTCAAGGTCCTATCTTTCCTACTATGCTCCCTGGTGGGGCCAGAAGTCTAGGGAAAAGTCACAGAAACCAAAAGTAGGCAAGAAGGTACCTGGACTAAAAGATGTTCAGTGCCTATTTACCCAACTAAGAAAGTCATTTTTGTCAAAAAGTTTTTCTTTTAAAAAAGAACTATCCCTTAAAAGGATTATGCCTGTTAGTCATTATAGCGTACTGTAACTTTAATGTTTATCGATTAACTAAATGCAACAGGAATTAGAGTCAGGAGGTGAGGGAGGATGAGAAAAGGGAAAAAATTAATGATAATGGCAGGGGAGGGGTGCACATCAAAAGAAAGGAAGGCAAGAGTGGAGTGTCTCAATGGGGGGCTTCAAAGAGTTATAAAACCACTTACAGCTGGGGAGAAAAGGCCAAAACTACAGGTAAAATAGAGAAAGAGAAGCAGGAAGGCTACATTAGTCTGTTAATTAAATGAGCTAATCTTATAAATGCTACTTCCCAAACGTAATTTCCAATGGCCCTCATTTTAACAGTTTGAGATATAATTTACTTATTGTATGATTTACCCACTTAAAATTATAATTCAATGGTTTGGGGTGTATTACATTAGTGTTTTCAAAATTGTGGTAAAATACATGTAACATAAAATATGCCATTTTAACCATTTTTGAGTGTGCTATTCAGTGGCATTAATTACACTCACAATGTTGTGCAACTATTTCTAAAACTTTTTCATCACACCCAACAAAAACTTTGTAACCATTACAAAATAATTCCTCATTCTCTCCTCCCAATAACTTCTCATCTACTTTCTGTCTCTATGAATTTACCTATTCTAGATATTCCATATTCTAGACAGTGTATGGCTCTATATAAGTGGAACATACAATATTTTTGTCAAGGGCCTCTTTTTGAGAGCCAAATATAACAAGGAGTATATGTATCACTGATAATCCGTGTGCACTTTTCAGGATTGGATCTAGAACCTTTAACGAGAGTTTAAGAAGCATAAAGGGCTTAAAGCTAAGAGCCACTGACTTGGTATAACCTGTACTTAATTAATAGATGGAGAAAATGTCCTAGAAGGCTTAGTTGAGGTCCTAGAGCTAATCAGTTTCAACAGCAGGAAGAGAATTGAACAGCTCAGACTTCCAGACCTGGGCTTTGTGGAATTTATAACAATGTACTGGTATTTCTTGACCTGTGATCTACGGAGGCCACTCTACAGCTATTCCACTTGCAACACATTATCTTCTTGGCTAAACAAACTAACAAAAATCATCGGATAATAAAACGCTTGGAATTCAGTACTGCAAATGAAAAAACCCGGCTAAAAATTTAATACATCTTATATGATGACTGACTTTGTAACACGACTATTCCTTTACTAAAAAAAAGTACACATGGGATTTTAAAAATAGTAATCAATACGTGTTGGTTTAAGGATTAATTAAAATTTCTTGTGGAGTTTTTCTCAGTCTTCCAAAAACTGAACACATCAAAAGAGTAACCTATCTGAGTATCTAGAATTATTATATTTTTCCTTCCGTTGTAAAGAAGGAAAAGATAAAAACCCAAACACCTAGCTTCTAAGCTTATCCTATTCCTCAAACATCTACTAAACACAAATATAATTTATTCTTTTGCCAAGAATGTGACTATTAATTGTAAAGACAAGCAAATCAAGCAATCAGGATTTATCAAGAAGCATCAACCATGATGAAAACTGGATAGAACTTTTCCTCATGGAGAATGCCACAGCAAGAACAATGATTTATCAATAGGTACTGTATATTAACTATAACTCAGAGCGATGATCAAACAAAAAAAACCCTTTTTCCACCAAAAAAATATATTAACTAAGAAAACAAATGTTAAATAAAACCATGCCTGATATATAACAGATGATGCATTTAACATAATATGTTCTTTCTTACCTTTTCCATATACTGTGAGCAGTTTGATTCTTGTAATAAATTTGAAGCTTCTTGTTTGTAATACTCTCCTGTTTCAGTCAGAAAGGGAGACTCAAAGATTTCCTGATAAAACTAAATAAACCAATTAAAATCATATTTAATAAAAAATAAAAAATAAATAAATCATATTTAAAAAATTAGAACAAGCAGTTTAAGAAATTAAAGGTCTGATTATGTTTTTAAAGGAGGCTTTTTACCTTTAAGGGGAATTTTTTCTTATACTGTTCAACATGAACAAAGGAGTTAATAACCCCATGGATTACTTTCTGGTTTGGGTCTTCTCCACCACGATCACTAAAACAAGATATAACAAAAAAATATTGAGAATACAAATTATCTGTGGAAAAATACCAGAGTATGCCAAAATATGGCTGCTTATTTTATTGGCCTAATCAAATTATAAAGCATTTTAAAGGTCAATGCATGCTTGATGCTTAAAAGTAATTTTTTCATATCATAGCTGAATCAATGTTATGATAGTTAATGTACTCATCAGATGTCATTTCAATAAAAGCTTTGATTGTTACATTGATACATTTGATTACATTGACACTAAAATGATACTTCTTTAATTTTAGAGTAGACATGAGCCCATTAAGACTTTAATTATGCTGGTTAAGAATATTTGAATTTCACTTACCACAAACTCTATTACAAGTAGGCCAATTGTGATCTGAGAGTACACATTCCTCAAAGGTACACTTTATATATTATCACTCACTGAAGGGACTAATAGCTGTTGTTCTTTAAGAGATCTGCTAGAGCCACTGAGTTGCTTTCCATTCAAACACAAAGGTATTTTTCTTTTTAGAAATTTAGTGAGATATGTTTTTGTAAGGAATCTAAAATCATCTCAATTATTCATGTGACATTTGGTAAGTTCCTACTTAGCCAAGGCACTATGTGTAATGCAAGTTTTAATCACTATAAGAAATGTACCTGAGTATCAGGCTTTCTAATTACAGAAAGAGGAAAATGAAATCGAAAAAAATAGTTTGCCTAAAGCCAGTCTGGCCCCAAGTTGGGAATTTCTGACTCCAGTACTAATGCTCTAATCAAACCATTATGCAGTCATTTACATTCCTACTGGTAATCTTTCACCTCACTTTAAAATGTTTTTTTTCCTCTGAATTAATGATTATTTTACAAAGAGAGCTACAGGAAGTATATTATCATCATTCCACTGTAAAAGTTTCTTGTTCTTTATAGTAGGATATAGACTTCCAAGCACTGTCCCTCCCTGCCTCCGTATCATCCCGCTAATCCTCTTTCATTTTTCAATTATCTGGGTAATCTGGGAAAAGTTTTTTGTACATGAATTAATATGGGTACAGTAATTCTGTCAGTCATAGAATCTCAGATACAAAGTCTACATTTTGATATTACTAATAAAAACAGTGAGTTTCTCTAAGGTCACACAGAGTGAGCACATTTCCTCTACTCACCTTCCATTAGTTCCTTCCCAAACACAAATTAAATCTGGTAAAATAATGATCTAACCGAGCTTATCTATTTGAAACACACTGTTTTTTTTTTTCTTTTAACTTTGCCTAGGATCAAATAAAAATCAGTCAAGAATGAGAAACATCTGAATATTTGGAAAATCAGGTTACCTAGAATTCTTTTCATGACCAAATCCTATTCTCCTTGCTCTGCACCAGGAAAACTTGCACTACTGATACTCTCAACACTCCTGCCATTTGTTTCTGATCCCAAAAGGCCCAGACAAACTGGAATCAGGCAACATACCGTCTGGAAGAAACACTGATAGTCCCAGTGTTTAGTAACTAAGTTGTCCTCCCTAAAAAGGTAACAACTGAACACAGAAATTCTGAGGCATAATTATTCAATCTTTAAGATCACCACAAATTTTTATAACTGCACAAAAACATTATAAATATACAGCATTTGTATTAGGCTGACAGATAATGAAAATAAACTGAAGGGATGATGCTGTTAGTAATATACAAAAGCACTGACTAAACTGGTCATCTGAATAAACTCTAGTTTAATCTAAGAACAGTGGTCCCAAGAGATAAACCTTGAGAAAAGAATATGAAGAATTTTAGAAATATGGCTTATTATTTGATCCTAAGAGGACTGTGTGGAAAATGCCTAGAGCAATCATAATGAAATTGCCAATATAATGAAACCACTCAGCTGGGATGATGGGGACTAATAGGAATATTTAGCATAGACCTTAAGGCCAGGATTTTGGAGTCAGACTGCCTGGGTTTGAGTTCTGGCTGCATTAATTGTCACCTTGGACAAGCATTTCTTAACCTCTTAGTACTCAGATTTCCTCGTCTGTAAAGTGGGGATAATAAAAGTACCTAAACCTCATGGATGCAAGGATGTGGTAAAGATTAAGCATAATCCAAGAGCATGTAACACAGTCCCTGGTACCTGAGTAAACAATAAACATCACCTATTATTTTAAGTACTGACAGGAGCAAAATGGAACCATTTTTAATATATCATAGAGGAGAATAAAGCAAGAGACCGAAAGAGACCACAATCACTGACTGTGATTTTAAAATCAAGGCTTTTAAAGAAAACTAAATGAGCTTTTAACTCAAATAGCAGGCCAGATTTGTGATAGTCATCAAAAAAGGCTGGAACTCTGAAAAGTCCTGATACTGAAATATGACAATGGACAACTTAATCTGTTAGTGAAACCTTCCCTTACCCTTAGGTTTAAAATGAGACTAGGGTCCCAGGAACTAAATGCAGTCTCCTGCTCCCACTCTAAATCTGAGAAATGACAGGAAAGGATACTTTTCAACACCCCTTTGTTGGCAATAGCCCTTGGATTTACAGAAACTGAAAAAAGATGGAAAGAAGACTGCGTAACATAGGAAAATAAAACTACACACCAAAACACACAAGAGAAGGCTACAAGGAGAGGGTGGGAAGACAGTGGAGGAAGACAGGCCGAGAAGTGGCCGAGCCGGAAAGCTGGATGGCGCACAAAGGATGAGAAAAGCAGCGAGGTCACCAGGAGCACAAGTCAGGCTGTGCAGCGAGGCAACGAGCAGCAGCTGTGTCCACGTCCCTGCTGGAACCGTAGGCGGTGCGTGAGGCAGCGGAGCCCAACAGAAGGGAAACCTCTGCAACCAGACCACTTGCTGCAGCCCTCACCGGAGAACACCTCCTACTCTCCCCTGTTTCCACGCCAGAAGGCACTGGAAAATCAAGGGAATGTTTTCCCTTCAGAGTGGCAAGACTTCATAAGAGCAAGATTGCTGACTGGTAGAGAAAAAGGCATTCTCAGACTCTGCTTATGGAAGAACAAGCACTTCAGAGGGCAAACTGGCAAAATTCTAAATATACATACTCTGTGACTCCAAACAAACATCTGCATTTTGTGCACAGAAAAAGCAAGAGTTGTATTAGTGGAAAAACTGGAAACAACCTCATGAGAAGAGTTTAATAAAATGAGGTGGAACCATATCAAATATTTTTTTAAAGATTTTATTTATTTATTCATGAGAGAGAGAGAGAGAGAGAGGGGCAGAGGGAGAAGCAGGCTCCCAAGGAGCAGGGAGCCCGATGCAGGACTCGATCCCAGGACCCTGGGATCATGACCTGAGTGAGCCGAAGGCAGATGCTTAACCATCTGAGCCACCCAGGCACTCTCAAATATTTTTTTAATAAGATTTTTATTTATTTATCTGACACAGAGAGACACAGTGGGAGAGGGAACACAAGCAGGGGGAGTGGGAGAGGGAGAAGCAGGCTTCCTGCCAAGCAGGGAGCCTGATGCGGGGCTCGATCCCAGGACCCTGGGACCATGACCTGAGCTGAAGGCAGAGGCTCAATGACTGAGCCACCCAGGCGCCACCATATCAAATATTAAGTAGCAGTTTAAAAAGAATGCACTATGTACTAACAAAAAAATTATCAAGATATATAATTGAATAAAAAAAGTACAAGTTATCATTTATGACTGTCAAAAGTTAGAAAAAATCACATGAAAAAGAAAACGATCTCTATATTTTACTTATTTCTGTTTGTAAATATAAAAATTCATAGGAAAGGGTATGTAAAGACAGTTAACCAAATAGTAACAGAGATTACCTCTGGGTAGAGGAAGACTGAGGGAAGAATCTTGTTCATTCAAAGTTTTCCAAGAATGCATCCATGTGTCACCTGTGTATTTAAAACTAAGTTGTTTTTTTTTTTAAAAAGGGGGGGGCACCTGGGTGGCTCAGTCGTTAAGCGTCTGCCTTCGGCTCAGGTCATGATCCCAGGATCCTGGGATCGAGTCCCACATCGGGCTCCCTGCTCAGTGGGGAGCCTGCTTCTCCCTCTGCCTGCTGCCCCTGCTTGTGCTCTCTCTCACATGTTCTCTCTCTCTCAAATAAATAAAATCTTTAAAAAAATTAAAAAATAAAACTAAGTTTTTCATTGAGTAGCTAGCTAATTACAAGGTCCAAGGAAGAAAATGTACAAGATAAGTCTGGAACATCCTGGCACACTAGATAGCAAGGATGACTAGGGTCATATCAAAAAGACCAACTAACTAAAGAGAGGCAATTTATTTCATTTTTTTTTAAATTTTATTTATTTATTTATTTGAGAGAGTGAGAATGAAAGACGGAGAGAGAGCACATGAGAGGGGGGAGGGTCAGAGGGAGAAGCAGAGCAGGGAGCCTGACGCAGGACTCGATCCTGGGACTCCAGGATCATGACCTGAGCTGAAGGCAGTGGCTTAACCAACTGAGCCACCCAGGCGCCCCAAAGAGGCAATTTAAACTTTAATAAAACAGTGAAGAGAAATGAATCAAATGTATTTAGGTTTATAAGTTTATCACAATATAATGAAAAAAAAAGCTAACTGGTCACTTTCTGAGGATCACAGCAAACCAACTAATTGCCTTGACAAGTGAGTAAAGGAAAGAAACAAGCAGTTATTTTATCCTCCCTATATGACTTTTTACCATTGGGTAACCAAATAGTAGAGGAGAGGGAAGCATGTCTTTATAAGATTATTCCAGGTAAAAATGAAAACAAAATGAGAGAATTAAAGTGACAGTTTTACAAACTTCAATAAACAAAAAGATGTCGGTGTTCAACATCAGCGGCTGCTTACATCCAAAAAAGTGAAAAAAACAGACACTATGGAAGAGTATCTATAGTCTTGCCAGAGGGAACCAATGAGTTTGAGTAAGCCTCTGGTCTGCCAATTTGCGGGAAATACAGAGGACAAAGGAACATATTTAAATGTGCCTCATGCAATCAGCAAAATCCAGACAATAGGAAAGTCTAAAAGATCAACTGGCCAGGGTTCATCAACAAAGTACAAGGGGGAAGAAAAGAGTGCAAAAGCAACCTGTTGATTAAAAGACTTAAAAGACATGTAAAGTTCTTTTGGATGGACAAGACTAAACTCTTAGAGACTCTCAGAATACACGTGTGGGTGATAAAACCATAAGAAAAAGAAGAAAGGAATTACCTTGAGAGTCAGGATAGTGGTAAACTTTTGGAGAAAGGGAAGGGATGGGACACAATCAAAGGTTTCAGGGGTGGCTGGCATGGTTCTATTACTTGACTCGGGTGGTAGTAACAAGAATATTCACCTTATAATAATTCATTAGGCTGTACAACTGTGCCGTACAACTGTGCTGTACAGTTTTCTGTATCTTGTATTTTACACTAAAAAAGTTAAACAACAACACACACACACCAAAACCCTCAAAAGTACAAAGAAAACTGATACAACAATATTAGTATGTGCCACAATAAAGAAAAAGTACAAGATGGACAAAAATACTACATAACAATAAAAATAACCATGAAGATGACAATCCTAATATTTATTCAACAACAGAGGTATGAAACAAAAATGAACAATTGCAAGGAAAAAAGTTAATAAATCTAAAAATGAGCTGGGAAATTTTAAAACATATCTCTCAGGAATTGAGAGATACAAAAGAATAAAGACTACTAAGTTAAGATTTTATCTTTATCTAAGACTGTATTTTTCCTCAATGAAATCTCCAACATCTACACAATTTAGAAATAGAATAACACATGGCTATATCAGAGAAAACACAAATCAGCCATAGCAGCCTATGTTACAGTGTTCCAAATTCAAAGGGGAAGAATTTCATTTTAATTTTTACTTTTGTTCAAAGAGTACTCAACATTAGAAAGTTAACTACAGAATTACTGGAGAAAAGAAACACAATTTTGAATTCTTTTAACATTAAAAACTCAAGGGTTTTCAACAGTATCCTTAAACATCTAAGCAATTCTTTTTACCAGCATTTAAAAATATATCTATTTTGTCTGTTTTTATAATTTCATATATCCAGTTTTAATTTTAAAGATTTATTTATTATTTGAGAAAAGGAGGGGGAACATGTGCAGGGGAGGGCGGGGAGAGGGGGAGAGAGACTCTCAAGCAGACTTCACGCTGAGCACGGAGCCTCACATGAGGCTCAATCCCATGACCCTGAGGATCAATGACCTGAGCCAAAATCAAGAGTCGGAAGCTTAACGGATGAAGCCACCCAGGCACCCCTCCAATTTTAATTTTAAAGTAAAACTAAAGTTCTTGCAGAAAATTTATACCATAATATTTATGTTTCCAATTACTTGGTTATGCTTGCCTTTTTATATATCACTGAAAATATTCAAATCTTACACTGTGACATTTAGATACATGAAGTTACAATTTTTATTTATTAAAATTATAAACAACTTTAGGTTGTTACTGCACTGAAAGTCCAGTTGGCAAGTCTACTATATTAATATAAAAGATAGATAAGTTAGCATATGAATAAAATTCATCCTTCCAAGTGAACTAAACACTGAAAAATATGCAGATATACAATCTATGGTCACATCAGGTGTTTTCTTCCTCATATAAGAGGAACACATTTACTTAAGGACTCATCAATTGTATTTTGTGTGTACAGATTTCGTGTTACCATGAAAAAAATTTTTAACCATTGTTTCATCGAATCTCTTAACAAAAAAAAAAAATTTACAACCTACATTTCACTTGTAAATCTAGTATTTCTATAAAACACTTTTTTTTTTCAAAACGCATGAAACTGGGATTATTCCTATAGTGTTTACATATCTCAAGAGAAGCCATCTTTTACAAGAACACAATTAAGCAAAAAGAGACCAGTCCTAGTTTATATCTTAAAAAAGCAGATGATGCACGATCCTTAAGCCATGAGCTCCTCCTTCTCTCCCTTTACATCATTTTATATTGCTGTCTTTTCTGTCTGTGTTCTTTAGACCTTCTTCTTGTCTTTCCTACAGAAATCTCACTGCATCCAATTACAACTTTTCTCCAAAAGTCATGAAATACTAACTGCAGTTTACTAAGTATTTCAGCATTCATGCTCCATAAGAATTTTCACTTAGGAGAAGATACTGATTTCACAAGGAAAAATCCTCCATTAGCCTGACAGATAACTTCTTTAAAGGCTGAAATAGTGCTCAATTTTCTGAAATCTTCCAAGAAAGTACTTTGGGGTTGGGAAATCTTTATGATCTATATATTTCTCTTATAATAAGGAAATTAAGATAGTTCTATGCACAATCATATGCAAAAATTCCTAGAGATATAGGTGGTGGTATAGCATAAAATACACCTAATACACCTTCACATAACCAAACTTACATTAGGAAGTCAGCTTTTCTTTAATGGTACCAACCAAATTAATTCATCTACTGATGAGTTTAAGACTACACAGCTGAAAGAGGGAGAAAGTACATTACTTTGGTTAAAAAAATTATGATCATTATAAAATTAACTGAGGTAGAGATTAATCCAAATTGTAGGAAAACAGCTATCCCCTTAGTATCAGATAACTACCTATGCAGTAGAAGCAAGCATTTTAGCTAAAGGACAGTGCTTAAGGGCTAAAATGAAATGTAGACAGCTGCTGGAACACAGTTTTAAAGTACCAGTACTTAGTAAATGTTGAATATCTAAGTGCAAACAATATACTAAGTATGTAAGAATTAAGAAAGACATGTTCTTTTCTTTTAGCAACTCTTGGCCACTGTGCTAAAAATAACCTTCAAACTACATTAAATAATTTTTGCACTACTAAGTGAGAGCCATCTAAGCAGGAAAAAACTACAGTTCTACCAATCAAGGATTGCTTGCTCGTTATTACTGTCTACTCTGCAGTCTTTTCACTGTATAATCTTCTCTTCAGTTCCATTCATTTTTTTTTCAAACTGTGTTTCCTTGTGCTCTCAGCAATTTACCAGTCTCTTGTCACAGAATATTATCATGTTTTCTCATCATCCTATTTATGACAGTTTAAATCTAATTAGACCTCATATAAAACCAGATATTGCAAAACAGAAATTTCAAGTTGAAAGGGGCCTCCAAAGTCAGCTGATCCAACCTTCCCTATTTTACAGGTAAGGAATCCAAAGAAGTAATTTACTCAGGAAACAGAGTATGTGGACGAAATCAGAATGCCCTGATTACCAATATGTCTGTTGTTCATACAAATGATTCAGAGAGGGCTGCTTAAAATTTAAAAGGAGGTGGGGGTCAAGGAATCAAGAAAGAGTAAGACCATGAAGGCTGAGAATCATTTTTCTGAATATATCTATGAATATTTTGTCAAGAATTTGGGAAGTAAAACAGAGTAACTCCCAAGAGTGAGAAAAAAAATTGATCCAAAAGGCATTTCAACCTGATAAATACATTACAAATTTGAGGTGCCTGGGTGGCTCAGTTGGTTAAGCATCTGCCTTCAGCTCAGGTCATGATCCCAGAGGTCATGATCCCAGGTTCCTGGGACTGAGCCCTGCATTAGGCTCCCTGCTCAGCTGGGAGTCTGCTTCTCCCTCTCCCTCTGCTGCTCCCCCTGCTTGTGCTATCTTGCCCTCTGTCTCTATCAAATAAATAAAATCTTAAAAATATATATATTACAGATTTGAAGAATAGATATAAGTTATCTGCATTCATTAGCAAGTTGTAAGAGGTTAAGCTGTCTTGACAAGCTTTACATAAGAACCTGTTTAAAGAAGAATATCTACATAAGTTGGACTGCTTTAGGGAGTTATAAAAAGTTTTCACTTGGATGTTAATTTTGCTGACACTTATTGTATCTTATTATGCCTCAGGCACTGTAGTAAATACTTTATACAAATCATCTCATTTCAACAACAGCAATATAAAATGGGTATTGTTAACACTCTCTTTTAGGAACCTGATTTAGACAAAATTTTTTGGCATCAAAGGGAAAATAGCAGCTAAAACACAGAAGTGTGTAAAGATATTCCCTGGGGAATAAATTACTCCACGCTGGTATTTGGTAAACTTGTAATTTTCAATCAATTTTCATTTTATTTTACTTCTTACTCCTAATTGCTCATTTTAAAAAATAAATTTCATTATTTTTTAAAATAAATTTCATTATTTACAGTAGGAAATATGGGGAGTTATGCAACTAATATTTCTTATTGTTATTCTTAAATATTTTTAAAAATTAATGGAGTTCTAAGTAATTAAAATAAGCTACAATAAGCTAAGTAAACTATTAATGTCTTCGTTTCCTTAACTGAGATTACCACGTAGAAAATAATTTTTAAATATCCAGAATTCTAAATATTGTCTCACATTAGGAACCCTTCCTCAACCTCCATACTATATATTCATATCTCAACTGAATGAATACCACAAATTACAGTAAAAAATATACTTTGGTTAAAGATTTTGAAGTCTCCCCCTCACCAAAGATTCTACATCCATTTCAGCCCAATCTAAAAACACTCTTGTCTCCCAGAAGAAGGAAAGGAAAGAAAAATAAGAATGGAATAATAAAAGAGAAAGATACAATAGGGAAGATCAATAAGACAAAATTGATTCTCTGAAAAAAATGCAACAAAATACACAAACCTTTCACAAAAGTCATCAAGAAAAGATGCACATAAGCAATATTATGAAAGAAAACATTATTCCAGATGGGGATTAAAAAGAAAATAATACATTAACCAAGTGATTAAAGTTTATCACAAGTAAAAAAAAAAGTACTGTTGATATTCTCTACCTCTTTGATATTTATATGACGAGAAGGAACTATATATCACCATGTGGAATTCTTCCCCCAAACCCATAATCTCAGTCTAATCATGACAAAATATCAGAGAAATCAAAGTTGACAGACATACTACAAAATACCTGATCACCCTAATTTTTTTAAAAAGTGTCAACTCATGAGACACAAGGAAAGGCTAAAAAATTCTCCACCAAGTAGAGGAGACCAAAAGAGACGTGAGAGCTAAATGTAGTGCTGTGGTTTAGACTGGATCTTGGGGCAGAATGAACACGTCAGTGAAAACACTGGGGAAATGCAAATACAATCTGTAGTTTAGTTAACAGTTTTGTACTAATGTTCATAAATACACCATGGGTTGTCAGATGATGATATTATGAAAACAGGAGTATACAGGAACTTTCTGCACTAGCTTTGCAACTCTTCTGTAAATTTAAAGTTCTTTCAAATAAAAAGTTTTTTTTAAAGAAAATACTGTCAACAGCTACTTCCAGTAATTTTGAAAAAAATAATTCACAACTGACTTAGAAGAAATAAATATCTTACTGAAAAAACTACTACAGGCAGTGTAAAAATCTTATTTAAAAAATTCTGAGACAACTGCTTTGGAATCCAGCACTCCTAGAGACTGGAAAGATGGCAGAGTAGGAGGATCATGAGCTCACCTCATCCCATGGACAGACACACCAAGGCAACAACTACATCTACACAACTAACTCTGAAAATAATCTGAAGACTGGAAGAACAAATCTTCCACAGCTAGTTGTAGAGGAAGCCACATCAAAAAAGGTGGGAGGGACGGAGATGCAGTCTAGAACCAAACCTAATCAACTAACTACAAGGTAGGAGAAACATGACAAGCAAGGAGTGAGGGGATCCGACCCTACAGCAGGCACTCCCAGCCCTGGGGACCCACACTAGTAAAACGGGTCCCCATAATGTATGGCTTTGAAAATTATCCAGCTTAACTTCAGGAGCATTAAAAATCAGCAGAGCTTAACCCCTGGAGAGCTGGAGGGTAAAAGGAAATTGAGTCCCTGCCCTTAAAGAACCAGCACTCTAAATAACTTGGCAGAAACATAGCAGAGAAGCAGCAGTTTGAAAAGTGCTTGGGATATATGTGAAGATTTATTGACTAATCTTAGAACATGTGCTGGAGGGGCAGTGATCCACAGGAGATTTCTCAAGGAACTACACTGTTGGTGGGTACCATTTCTATTCTACTCCCTGGTCTAGATAACTGACACAGTTCTAACATTCTCCCATCTACACTGCTTCCACAGCAGGTCCTCCCTGCCCCAGTGCTCCCCTATAGATCTGCTCCACCCAATAAACCCACCTCAGCAGACATCCCTCCAAAGTGGCTCTTGCCCTGTCACACCAATCAAGCTGCCCCTGCCAAGGCCGGTGCCACTCCAAAGTGACTTCTGCCCTGAGAAGTTGGGAGACAACACAATACACTAGCCCACCCCCAGTTCCTACAGCCAGTCCTCTTAGCTGGCTGCACACAGAGCAAGCCCTTGCCCTTCAACGCGCTTGCAGCGGTGGCAGAGGCTAACTGCGGACAACTAGGCTGAGTGCTGGCCCCAACCACCAGTTGCAGCTGGGCCTCTCAACAGTGTGGGGAGCAAATTCTGCCCAGTGTCCCAACAGCAGGCAAAGTGGGTTATAGCAGACAGTTGCCCATAGCAACTATGGCTCAGCCACAATAGGAAGGCACATACAGCTCACACAGGGAATACCAATGGAGCACCTGGTTCTGGTGACCGGGGGTGATTGTGCTACAGGGCAACACAGGACTTCTTCTACACAAGGCTACTACTTTCAAGACCGTGACACAGCTAACCTAACTGATACACAGAAACAGAGAGAGTTAAACAAAATGAAAAGGCAGAGGAGTACATCCCAAATGAAAGAACAAGACAAAGTAACAGAAAAAGAGCCAAGTAAAAATGGAGATCAACAATATTTTTTAGAGTTCAAAGTAATGGTCATAAAGATACCTGCCCTGACAGAAGAGTGGATGAACTTAGTAAAAACTTCAACAAAGAGATACAAAATATTAAAAAAAAGAGTTGAAGAACACAATAACTGAAATGAAAAATATACTAGAGGGAATCAACAGCAGACTAGAAAATGCAGAAGAATGGATCAGTGATCTGGAAGACAGGGTAATGGAAAGCAACCAAGCTGAACAGAAAAAAAAAAAAAAAAGGAAAAAAGAAAAAAAATAGGTTAAGAGAACTCTGCAACATCATCAAATAGTAATAACATTCATATGATAGGAATCCCTGAAAAAAAGGAGAGAGAAGGGGCTGGAAAATTTATTTGAAGAAACAATAGCTGAAAATTTCCCTGATCTGAGAAAGAAAGCAGACATCCAGGTCCAGGAAGCACAGACAACCCTTAACAAGACAAACCTAAGGAGATCCACACCAAGATACATAATTCAAATGGCAAAAGTAATAATAGAGAATTTTAAAAGCAGCAAGAGTAAGGATACCTGGGTGGCTCAGTCGGTTAAGTGTTTGACTTTTGGTTTTGGCTCAGGTCACAATCTCATGGGTCATGAGATCAAGTCCTGGGTCAGGCTCTGCACTCAGCGGAGAGGCTGCTTGAATATTCTCTCCCTCTGCCCCTCCCTCCAACTCACATGCTCTCTCACTCTCTCAAATAAATAATCTTAAAAAAATAAATAAAAGCAGCAAGAGAAAATACTTATATACAAGGGAAATACTTTAAGACTATCAGCTGATATTTTAGCAGAAATTTTGCAAGCCAGAAGAAAGTGGCATGGTATATTTGAAGTACTGACAGGAAAAAGCTACAACCAAAATACCCTGCCTGACAAGGTTATCATTCAGAATTGAAGGAGAGAGAGATTCCTAGACAAAAGTTAAAAGGAGTTTATCAGCACTAACCCAGCCTTACAAGAAATGTTAAAGGGACTTCATTAAGTGGAAAGAAAGGGCATAACTAGAAGAAAATAATAAAAGGTATTTAATTACACAAATAAAAACAAACATATAGTAAATATAGTACATTAATTACTTATAAAACCAGTATGGAGGTTAAAACACAAAAGTAGTAAAATCAGTTATACCTACAAAAATCAGTCTAGAGATAAACAAATTAAAAAGATGTAATATATGACATCATATACGTAAAATGTGGAGGGAGGGTGTAGAAATTTAATGCTTTCAGAATGTATTCGAACTTGAACAACCATCAACTTAATATAGCCTGCTATACACATAGGATGTTATATATGAACCCAATGGTAACCACAAATTGAACACCTATACTAGATACACAAAAAATAAAGAGAAAAGAATCTAAGCATAACACTAAAGAAAGCCATCAAACTACAAGGGAAGAGAACAAAGAAGAACAGAGAACTACAAAAACAACCAGAAAACAATGAACAAAATAATATGTAATAAGTATATACTTATCAGTAATTACTTTAAATATTCAAGGACTAAATGCTCTAATCAAAAGACATAGGGTGATGTGGATAAAAAAAGAAGACCCATCTATATGCTGCTTATAAGACACTCACTTCAGACCTAAAGACACATACAGACTAAAAGTGAAGGGATGGAAAAAAATATTCCATGCAAATGGAAATGAAAATAAAAGCTAGAGTAGAAATACATACATCAGACAAAATAGACTTTAAAACAAAGACTGTAGCAAGAGACAAAGATCATTACATGATGCTAAAAGGATCAACCCAAAAGGAGAATAGAACAATTATTAAGTATCTATGCACCCAACATAGGAGCATCTAAATATATAAAGGAAAAATTAACAGACATAGGGTGCCTGGGTGGCTCAGATGGTTAGGCGTCTGCCTTTGGCTCGGGTCATGATCCCAGGGTCCTGGGATAGAGTCCCACATCGGGCTCCCTGCTCCTTGGGAGCCTGCTTCTCCCTCTGCCTCTCTCTCTCTCTCTGTCTCTCATGAATGAATAAATAAAATCTTTAAAAAAAAATTAACAGACATAAAGGGAGATAGTAACAGTAGTACATTAATAGTAAGGAATTTTAACAACCCCACTTATATCAGTGAGTAGAGAGATCATCACATGTTAGGGTACAAAACAAGTCTCAATAAATTTAAGAAGACTGAAGTCATATCAAGCATCTTTTCTAATCTCAACAGTAAGAAACTAGAAATCAATTACAAGGAAAAAAAATTGGAAAAAAACACAAACACATGTAGGCTAAAAAAACAGGCTACTAAACAACCAATGGGTGAACAAAGAAATCAAAGAGGAACTCAAAAAATAAATGGAGACAAATGAGAATGAAAATATAATAGTCCCAAATCTTTGGGACACAGAAAAGAAGTTCGAAGAGAGAAGTACACATTGATACAGACCTACCTCAAGAAACAAGAATATTGCAAATAATCAAACCTTACAAAAAAACAAAAACAAAAACAAAACCTTACACTGAAAAGAACAAAAAAATATGAACAAAGCCTAATGTTAGAAGGAAGAAAATAATAAAGATTACAGCAGAAACAAATGAATTAGAGACTAAAAAAAAAAAAAAAAAAACCAATGAAACCAAGAGCTGGTTCTCTGAAAGATAAAACTGATAAACATTTAGACTCATCCAAAACAAAAAAACAAAAAAAAGGACTCAAATAAATAAAATCAGAAATGGGGGAGAAATAACAACCCACATCACAGAAATACAAAGAGTAAGAAACTACTACTAATAATTACATGCCAACAAACTGGACAACCTAGATGAAATGGATAAATTCCCAGAAACATATAATCTTCTAAAATTGAATCAGGAAGAAATAGAAACTTTGAACAGACCAATTACTAGTAATGAAAATGAACTGGTAATCAAAAAACTCCCAACAATAAAAAAGTCCAGGACTGGATGGCTTCATAGGCGAATTCTATCAAACCTTTAAAGAAGGCTTAATACTGACCCTTCTCAAACTATTCCAAGAAACTTAGAAGAGGAGGGAAAACGTCCAAATTCATTCTACAAAGCCAGCATTACCCTGATATCAAACCAAGACAAAGACACACACGCACACAAAAGAAAAAACAAACAAAACTACAGGCCAATATCCCTGATGAACACAGATGCAAATTTCCTCAACAAAAATATTAGCAAACCCCATTCAACAATGCATTAAAAGGATCATTCACCACAATCACCATGATCACCACGATCTAATGGGATTTACTCCAGGGATGCGAGAGCGGTTCAATAACTCACAAGTCAATGTGATACCTTGCATTAATAAGAACAAAGACAAAAACCATTTGATCATCTCAACAGAGGCAGAAAAAGCATCTGACAAAATACATTCATTCATGATAAAAACTCCCCAACAAAGTGGATTTAGAGAAACATATAACAAAGGCCATATATGAAAAACCAACGGCTAACATCATATTCAGTGATGAAAAACTGAAAGCTTTTCCTCTAAGATCAGGAACAAGACAAAAATGTCCACTCTTACAACTTTCATTCAACATAGTACTAGAAGTCCTAGCTGCAGCAATCAAACACAAAAAAAGAAAGAAAAGGCATCCAAATTGGTAAGAAAGAAGTAAAACCATCACTATTTGCAGATGACATGATACTAAATACAGAAAACCCTAAAGACTCCATCAAAAAACTATTAGAATAAATGAATTCAGTAAGCTTGCTGGATACAAAATTAATATACAGAAATGCTGTGTTTCTATACACTAATAATAAAGAAGCAGAAAAAGAAATTTTTAAAAAAAATCACACTTACAATTGCACCAAAATAAAATGCCTAGGAATAAATTAACCAAGAAGGTGAAAGACCTACACTCTGAAAACTATAAAATATTGATGAAAGGAACTGAAAATGCACAAACAGTGCTTGTGAATTGGAAAAATCACTATCATTAAAATGTCCATACTACCCAAAGGAATCTAGCAATTGAATGTAATTACTACCAAAATACCAATAGCATTTTTCACAGAACTAGAACAAATAATCCTAAAATTTGTATGGAACCACAAAAGACCTTGAATAGCCAAAGCAATCTTGAGAAAGAACAAAGCTCAAGGTATCACAATCCCAGATTTCAAGATATCCTACAAAGCTGTAGTAATCAGGGAGCCTGGGTGGGTCAGTCAGTTAAGCATCTGACTCTTGATTTCAGCTCAGATCATGATCTCAGGGTCCTGGGATCGAGCCCCACATCAGGCTCCCCACTCAGTGGGGAGTCTGCTTATCTCCTCTTCCCTCTACCCTTTCCCTCACTTGCACTCTCTCTCTCTCCCTCTGAAATAAATAAATAAATCTTAAAAAAAAAGGGCAGCGGAAATCAAAACAGTATGGTACTGGCACAAAAACAGACACATAGATATATAGAACACAACAGAGAACCCACACTTCTATGGTCAATTAATCTATGTCAAAGGAAGCTAGAATATACAACGGGGAAAAGACAGTCTCTTCAATAAATGGTGTTGGGAAAACTCAACGGTTATATGCAAATTAATGAAACCGGACCAGTTTCTTACACTATACACAAAAATAAACTCAGAATGGATTAAAGATCTAAATGTGAGACCTGAAAGCATAAGATGCTTAAAAGAAAACATAGGTAGCCTTAGCCTTAGCAACAGTTTTATGGATATGTCCTCAGGAAAGGAAACAAAAGCAATAATAAACTATTGGGACTACACCAAAATAAAAAGCTTTTGCACAGCAAAGGAGACCATTAATAAAACAAAAAGGTAACCCAGTGAATGGGAGAAAATATTTGCAAATGGCATCTAATAAGGGGTTAATATCCAGAATACATAAAGAACTTACACAAACAACAAAAAAACCAAACAATTTAATTAAGAAATGAACCAAGGACCTGAATAGACATTTTTCCAAAGAGATACAAATGGCCGAGAGACACATGAAGAGATGCTCAAATCACTAATCATCAGGGAAATGCAAATCAAAACCACAATGAGTTATCACCTCACGTTAGTCAGAATGGCTAGTATCAAAAAGACAAGAAATAACAAGTGTTGGTGAGGATGTGGAAGGGAACCCCCATGCATTGTTGGTGGGAATGTAAACTGATGCAATCACTGTGGAAAACAGAATGGATGTTCCTCAAAAAAATGAAAAACAGAAATATCCTATAATGTAGTAATTCCACTACTGGGTACTTATCCAGAGAAAATGAAAACATAAATTCACAAAGATATATGTACCCCTGCAATTATTGCAGCATTATTTACTAGAGCCAAAAGAGGGAAGCAACCACAGTATCTGACAGAATGAATGGATAAAGATGCAGTATACATATACAATGGAATATTACTCAGACATTAAAAATGAGATCTTGCCATTTGCAACATGGATGGACCTAGAGGGTATTATGCTAAGTGAAATAAGTCAGACAGAAAAAGACAATGCTACATGATTTCACTTACATATATAATCTATAAAACAAAACAAATAACAACAAAAAAAACACAGACTCTTAAATACAGAGAACAAACTGGTGGCTGCTGGAGGGGATGTGAGTAGGGCAGGGATAGGCAAAATAGGTGAAGGCATTAAGACATATAAACTTCCAGTTGTAAAATAAATAAGTCATGGAAATGGAAAGTACAGCATAGGAAAGATAGTCAATAATATTAATAATGTATGGTTACAGATGGTGACTACACTTAATCGTGGTGAGCACTGAGTAATGTATAAAACTGTTAAATCATTATGTTGTACACCAGAAACGAATATAACATAGTATGTCAGCTATACTTCAATCATAGAAAATAAAGGCAAAGGTTAATTTGTAAATGTGAAAAAAAAATTCTTCTTACAAACTCTAGACCCAGATGGTTTTGCAGGATGTTTTACTAAATACTCCAAAAAATGATCACCCCATGAACATTAAAGAGGGCACGTGATGTAATGAGCACTGGGTGTTATAGAAGACTGATGAGTCACTGAACTCTTCCTCTGAAACTAGTAATACAATATATGTTAATTAACTGAATTTAAATAAATTTAAAAAAATGATCACTCCAGTTTTATACACTCTTTCACTCAAAAGAAAAAGAGGGAATAGCCCCTAATCCATCCTACAAGGATGAGCCTGATACCAAACCCAAAGACATTATGAGAAAGAATATTTATAGGCCCATGAATGGATATAGATTCAAAATTCTAAATAAAATATTATTTAGCAAATCAAATGCAAAAGTGTTATAAAAATTATTACAGACAACAACCAACCTGGGTTTTATTCTAGTTATATAAGGATAGTTTAATATTAAAAAATCCATAAATGTAACCTACCATACTAACAGATTAATAGAAAAAAACCATGATCACTCAATACAAACAGAAATCATTTTATAAAATTCAATACCAAATTCAAATTAATTTCATCATTCTGATAAAGAGTATCTAATAAAAAAACTAGAGGAAGCATCATTTTAACAGAGGAAATGGTACATGTGTAACCTTTAAAATGAGGAAAGAGACAAAAGATGCTCATTATCCATCACTCCTATTCAACACTGCTGTGGAGGTCCTGGTCATTGAGGTGTGTGTGTGTGCACAGCAAGTGTATGTGCCCACACACAAAAAGGAAACATAACTATCATTTACAGATTATGACAGCTTACATACATAGCACAAAAATAACCACAAATTTTTAGAAATGACATTTTTTTTTCTTGGAGAAGAAGCTAGAAATGATGGAATTTAACAAAGTGGCTGAATTTAAGATTTATATATTAAGAGTACTGTATTTCAATACACTAGCAGAAAACAAATAGAATGGAAAATTATACAAACTTTTTGTATCAGTATCAGAGAATATGAAGTATCTTGAAACAAATCAAACAAAAAGAATGAAGAACCTTTACAAATAAATTTATAAAAATTTTTTTCCATTTGTCACTTAATTCTTGCCTTTGTTTATGATTATATAACAGAGAGAGGATGCTAAAATCATGACTGCTTTGCTGCTGAGTTACAATTTCAGAATAAATAAAAACTTTTCCAATTCAACAAATATTAAGCATAGAGACTTATTTCAGATTACAATTTGCCAAATGATTCTCTTGGGGATAAAGAAGTCCACCATGTAAATTCTAAGGCAGTAATTCTGATCCTATGAATCCATAAACCTTCTAAAAAGTATGTAAAGTTTTATGTGCATATGTATATTCAGTATCTTTATGGGGGGGAGGCTCCAGAGCTTGCAGCATCTTCTTAAAGGAATATAAAGATTCCACACAGAAAAAAAACAAATAAAAACCACTGTACTTAAATAAACAAATATTTAGGTAAAACCATCATCAGTAGTTACTTGGGAAGAGAAGAAAGTTGCAGCTAAAAAAAAACAGGGATATTCACATTTTATGTGCCAGTTAAACTTAAAAAATTTATTTTTTAATTTTGAAATAATTATAGATTCACAGGAAGTTGCAAACATAATGTAGAGTGGTCCTGAAAACAGTCATCTGGTTTTCTCCAGTGGTAACAACTTACGTAATTATGATACAACATCAATCACAAGAAATCAACATTGATTCAACCTACAGACCTTATTCAGATTTTTGACCTTATTCAGTTTTTACGCGCAATTATTTGTGTTTGTATATATGTAATTCTATGCAATTTTATCACATATCCAGATTCATGTTACTGCCACTATATTCAAGATATACAACTACTTTATCACCATAAAGCAACTAACTCCCTCATACTACCACTTTATAGTCTCACAACCACCACTAATCTGTTCTAATTTTTAAGAAAAATATATTTTAAGTATTCTTAATCCTTATGTAAACTCCCCGAGTGCAAGTACATATGTATGTGTGTATATGTAATATATATGAGTGTAGATATATACATATGCACATCCATATAAATGCATGTACACACATGTATATGTGCACACATACAATCTTAAATGCATGGAGAATTTCTATTAGAAAATACTTTAAATCCTTAATAGTGGTTTGCTTCAATTAACAGAACTGAAGGCATCAGGGGAAAAGTGAAAGTCTTTTAATTTCTCTTTTTAACCTTCTTTACATTTTTAAATGTGTACAATCAACATATTTTACTTTTATAATTTTTTTGTAGAAAGTTAATGCTTTTAAACATCCCTTGTGTAAGGCTGATTTTCAGTGGCCAGACTTGTGAAACCATGTTCACAATAATGCCCTTTAGAAACTTGTAGAAAACATCTAGGAACCTAGGGATGATTACAGGGGAAGGAAATTGTGAATAAGTTGACAGGAAATCAAACTTGTAATATGCTCTGCTAGATCTGAAAAGATTTTATTCTGTAAGTTTCCTGCAGCTCTTTCCACAAAGAAGTTGTAGGTACACATAATAAAATACTTCTTTGTTAGCAGCAATGGCAATGAGATGCAACTTCAGCAAACTACTGCTAAGAATATGTAATATATGGGTAAAACCACAGACTCAAGGACCAGAATGACCTAACTTCTGATCCTACCTTCTGATTCTCATTAAGCCATATACTAGATACGTGACCTAAGTTGACTATCCTCTCAAGCCTCATTTTCCCCATTTGTAAAATGAGCCTATGATAATATTCACCATCACATCCCATTATAAGGCTCAGATAAGTTTACCAATGGGGAATACCTACCACAGCCACTTGTCCTTGTAATGGAAGTTATGATATCTGGCCATATTATCTCAAACGACAATGGATAAATAGAATATTAAAGCAATGCAGTGGAAATACCAAAACTGGAAGTTTGTAGGCATGGAGTCTCTTTCCTTAGCTATTTCAAATTCAATAAATCATTTCTACTTACTGAAGTTCAATTTACTTACTTATAAATAAAACTTGCCCTGCCTCCTTTAAGATCAAGTAAAGAACTATGTGTGAAATTACTAGAATATTCAAAGCATTATAAAACTAAAATGTATATAAAAGCTAAAGTACTAGAACTAGGAATGAAAGAAATATTCTGTGAATTTAAAAGATAGGCATAATAGATTTAGAGTTAGCAGAATCCATATTTGAATCCCTGGAATTAAGAAGATAGGGGCTGGACTCAAATCAGCTGTGTTAGAGTACCACCACTGACATCTTCATTTGTAAAAACCGGAATGCAAGTAGTATCAACATCCCAGAGTTAGGAGGATTAAATGGGATAATGCAAGTAAAGCTTTTAGAACACTTCTTGGCACATAGCTCCCATATTTTATTATTATTGTTGTTGTTGTTATGCCTTAGTTTCCTTAGCTGTAAAATGTGGGACTAAAATGTGGGACAACACCTACTTAATAGAGTACACATGAAAAATAAATGAGGTATTAGTAGAGCATGTCAAATAATACTTTCATGGAAGCTGATTATAACAACAAAATTAAGACAAGTTGGCCTAATATCTCTAACCAAATAATCTCTATGTCTTTTCCAGAATAACCTGTATTGTATTATTTTTTAATTTTTATTATTGTTTTATTACTATTGTACTATTTTTCATATACAGTTAGATTTTCTTTCATTTCTCATTAAATTCATTCTTAACAAGCTAACAATCACACTTAAGAAAATTTACTAGGTTGGGACAAACATTAAAAGAGATTTCAAAAAACTACATTTAGAAAATTAAAACAGTATTTTCTTTTTTTTTTTATAAAACAGTATTTTCAATAAACTTTATCTAAAATAGCTGAATTCCAAGTCAAGAAACAAGTTAATATTTCATAGCAAAATAAATACATTAGAACCTACAAATATTGTTGGGAGTGTTCTTTTAGTTAATTATGGTTTAGTAGAGAAAAGAGAAAGAAAAAGAATTTTCCCACCCTACTCCTTCACTATCCTTTTCTCTCCATCTCCCTATCTTTGGAAAAAAATGGAATCATTAAAAGGGTGAGTGACAGTTTTTTAAAACAAAGTTACTAATTGCTACCATCTACTTTCTACTATTTAGCATTAACATTAAATTCTAAAATATTCCCTTATCCTCTTTGGCGGCTTGTTTTTTGTTTGTTTATTTGTTTGGTTTTTTTTTAATGTCCTATGAAGAGCCCATAGAAGGAATAATGCTTTCCTTTTCTTTCCCCTCACATAAAAAAACTCATATTTGGGTATTCTTAAAGAAAGCATTTTCAGACGGAGTAGCCATCATCACACTGCAATTCACTGGTCTAGATAATTCCTACAACATCAGTTCCAGTAAAATGAAATTTATTATACACACATCTGTATGACTGACTTTTAGTGCTTCTGATTCCCCAAAACTGAAGTCTAGTAAGAATTTTTTAGGCCAGGGGCGCCTGGGTGGCTCAGTCGGTTGAGCGTCTGCCTTCGGCTCAGGTCATGATCCCAGGGTTCTGGGATCGAACCCTGCATTAGGCTCCCTGCTCTGCGGGAAGCCTGCTTCTCCTTCTCCCACTCCCCCTGCTTGTGTTCCCTCTCTCGCTGTCTCTCTCTATCAAATAAATAAATAAAATCTTAAAAAAAAAAAAAAAAGAATTTTTTAGGCCAGAGCTGACCCAAGGATCTTCTATTCTGGACTCCACAGGAAAACTTACTCTCTTAAATTCTATTCACACAGCAGCTAGGTAAAGAGTCCACCATGCTGGCCCATGAGTAGAGTGGGAAGCCATTTTCCTACAAACTAACCTCACATATAGACAAGTTATGAATTTAACACTGGGGCTAAGAGGTAACCAACTACCTAGAAAAATTTGTGTTCTCAAATAGGTATGTTATCCTTTCAAGATTTAAACTGAGAGAATATTCAGTTCAATATTCAATATTCAGTTCAATTCAGCTATGCTCTGGAAGATCCAAGAGGTATCAGGCTTGCAACAACAAATGACAGGTCAATTCATGGAAATCAATGAGAACGAAAACACATCGGTCCAAAACCTATGGGATATTGCAAAGGCAGTCCTAAGGGGGAAATACCCATCCAAGCCTCACTCAAAAAAACCAGAAAAACCCCGAATTCACCAGCTAACTTTACACCTTAAAGAACTAGAGAAAAAGCAACAAATGATGCCTAAGCCACGCATTAGAAGAGAAATTAAGATTAGGGCAGAGATCAATGAATTAGAAACCAGAAACACAGTAGATCAGATCAACGAAACTTAGAAGCTAGTTCTTTGAAAGAATTGGTAAGATCGATAAACCACTGGCCAGACTTATCCAAAAGAAATGAGAAAGGACCCAAATTAATAAAATTATGAATGAAAGGGGAGAGATCACGACTAACACCAAGGAAATAGAAACAATTATTAGAAATTATTATCAACAACTATATGCCAAGAAATCGAGCAACCTGGATGAAATGTATGCCTTTCTGGAAACCTATAAATTCCCAAGACTGAAACAGGAAGAAACTGACAACCTGAATAGGCCAATAACCAGTAACAAAATTGAAGCAGTGATCAAAAACCTCCCAAAAAACAAGAGTCCGGGGCCTGACGGATTACCGGGGGAATTCTACCAAACATTCAAAGAAGAAATAATACCTATTCTCCTGAAGCTGTTTCAAAAAGCAGAAACAGAAGGAAAGCTTCCATACTCATTTTTGAGGCCAGCATTACCTTAATCCCTAAACCAGGCAAAGACTCCATCAAAAAGGAGAATTTCACACCGATATCCCTGATGAATATGGATTCCAAAATCCTCAACAAAATCCTAGCTAGTAAGATCCAACAATACATTAAAAGGATCATCCACCACAACCAAGTGGGATTTATCCCCGGGATGCAAGGGTGGTTCAACATTCGCAAATCAATCAATGTGACAGAACACATTAGTAAGAAGAGAGAGAAGAACCATATGGTCCTCTCAATTGATGCAGAAAAAAATATATGACAAAATACAGCATCCTTTCCTGATTAAAACTCTTCAGAGTATAGGGATAGAGGGAACATTCCTCAAGTTCATAAAATCCATCTATGAAAAACCCACAGCGAATATCATCCTCAATGGCGAAAAGCTGAGTGCCTTTCCCTTAAGATCAGGAACACAACAAAGATGCCCACTCTCGCCACTACTGTTCAACGTAGTACTAGAAATCCTATCAACAGCAATCAGACAACAAAAAGAAATAAAAGGTATTCAAATTGGCAAAGAAGTCAAACTTTCTCTCTTCACAGATGACATGATACTTTATGTGGAAAATCCAAAAGACTCCACCCCCAAATTACTAGAACTCATACAGCAATTCACTCATGTGGCAGGATACAAAATCAATGCACAGAAATCTGTTGCTTTCTTACACACTAACAACACAACTGTAGAAAGAGAAATTAAAAGAAATGATTCCATTTACAACAGCACCAAAAACCATAAGATACCTTGGAATAAACCTAACCAAAGAAGCAAAGGATCTATACTCTAGGAACTACAGAACACTCATGAAAGAAACTGAAGAAGACACAAAAAGATGGAAAAACATTTCACGCTCATGGATCAGAAGAATAAACACTGTTAAAATGTCTACGCTACCCAGAACAATCTATACTATACCTTCAATGCCATCCCGATCAAATTTCCAATGACATTTTTTGAAGTGCTGGAACAAACAATCCTAAAATTTGTATGGAATCAGAAAAGACCCCGAATCACCAAGGAAATGTTGAAAAAGAAAAACAAAGCTGGAGGCATCATGTTGCCTGATTTCAAGCTATATTACAAAGCAGTGATCACCAAGACAACATGGTACTGGCATAAAAACAGACATATAGACCAATGGAACAGAATAGAGAGGCCACATATGGACCCTCAACTCTATGGTCAAATAATCTTCAACAAAGCAGGAAAAAATATGCAATGGAAAAAAGACAGTCTCTTCAATAAATGGTGCTGGGAAAATTGGACAGCCACGTGCAGAAGAAAGAAACTCGACCATTCTCTAACACCATACACAAAGATAAACTCAAAATGGATGAAAGACCTCAATGTGAGACAGGAATCCATCAAAATCCTAGAGGAGAACATAGGCAGTAACCTCTTTGACATCGGCCACAGCAACCTCTTTCAAGATACATCTCCAAAGGCTAGTGAAGCAAAAGCAAAAATGAATTTTTGGGACTTCATCAAGATAAAAAGCTTCTGCACAGCAAAGGAAACAGTCAACAAAACAAAGAGGCGACCCACAGAATGGGAGAAGATATTTGCAAATGACACTAGAGACAAAGCACTGATTTCCAAGATCTATAAAGAACTTCTCAAACTCAACACCCAAAAAACAAATAATCAAGTCCAAAAATGGGCAGAAGACATGAACAGACACTTCTCCAAAGAAGACATACAAATGGCTAACAGACACATGAAAAAATGTTCATCATCATTAGCCATCAGGAAAATTCAAATCAAAACCACATTGAGATACCACCTTACACCAGTTAGAATGGCAAAAATTGACAAGGCAAGAAACAACAAATGTTGGAGAGGTTGTGGAGAAAGGGATACCCTTCTACACTGTTGGTGGGAATGCAAGTTGGTAGAGCCACTTTGGAAAACAGTGTGGAGGTGCCTCAAAAAATTAAAAATAGAGCTACCCTATGACCCAGCAATTGCACTACTGGGTATTTATCCCAAAGACACAGATGTAGTGAAAAGAAGGGCCATATGCACCCCAATGTTCACAGCAGCAATGTCCACAATAGCCAAACTGTGGAAAGAGCCGAGATGCCCTTCAACAGATGAATGGATAAAGAAGATGTGGTCCATATATACAAGGGAATATTACTCAGCCATCAGAAAGGATGAATACCCAACTTTTATATCAACATGGATGGGACTGGAAGAGATTATGCTAAGTGAAATAAGCCAAGCAGAGAAAGTCAATTATCATATGATTTCACTTATTTGTGGAACATTAAGGAATAACATGGAGGACATTAGGAGAAGGAAGGGAAAAATGAAGGGGGGGAAATTGGGAGGGAGAGATGAACCATGAGAGACTATGGACTCTAAGAAACAAACTGAGGGTGTTAGAGGGGAAGGGGCTGGGGCGATGGGCTACCCCGGTAATGGGTATTAAGGAGGGCATGTACTGCATGGAACAGTAGGTGTTATACGAAAACAATGAAGTGTGGACCACTACATCAAAAACTAATGATGTATTGTATGGTGACTAACATAACATAATAAAATAAAATTAAAAAAAAAAAAAGAATTTTTTAGGCCAGAGCTGACCCAAGGATCTTCTATTCTGGACTCCACAGGAAAACTTACTCTCTTAAATTCTATTCACACAGCAATTAGGTAAATTCTATTCACACAGCAATTAGGTGAACTCATGCTGGCCCATGAGTAGAGTGGGAAGCCATTTTCCCACAAACTAAGCTCACATATAGACAAGTTACGAATTTAACACTGGAGCTAAGAGGTAACCAACTACCTAGAAAAATTTGTATTCTTGAATAGGTATGTTATCCTTTCAAGATTTAAACGGAGAGAGTATGTTCAAACAATTCAGCTATGCCCTGGAAGATCCAAGAGGTATCAGGCTTGCAACAACAAATGACAGGTCACTTCCTTCAGGGACTTACTTATTTACTAAGCATATTGGGCTAAAGACCAAAGACCTATCAAAAAAAGATTATAAAACAATTTTAAAATATTGGCATTAAGATGGAAAATGAGGCTTGTTTAAGTAAACCAAGGCCTATGTCTAGTTAACAGCCACACAACTGTACACTATTTGAAACCATTTCAAACAACAAATTAAAATTGATTCAAGAAGACAAATATCAGTACTCACTTTTTTATTTCTCGGAGCAACATTCGGATAAGGATGGTCTGAAGTGGTTCAACCATCAATTTCCTCCACATATCTAATGCTAGCTGCCGGGAAAAATAAAAATTATCAAGGATAAATTACCCAGTACTTGTTTTCAACATTTATTAAAATGTTAAAAGACTTTACACATCAAGTATTTACAACTAATATTTCAAAGGTCAAGTGAAAATTGAATATACATAAAAAAATGAATTTCTAATTTAAATTGAAAATGAGTATCAGATTTGTATAAAGAACAATTAAGGCTTGAATTAATTGAAATTGAATTGAATTCAACTGAATAAACTGAAAATCTTTAAGAAATAATTGATTTGATTTTTATAAACTATAACTTATTGATTGTTAAATGCCTGGTATCACGGAAAGGCTGTATAAATGTCAAGACTAAGAGAAACAAAGGAATTACGTTAAAGTGATTTGGCCGTTGGCTGATTTTTAAAATTACAAAACCTCTCATACAAACATAAAGCATAAGTCAATTAAAAGAATAATAAAATAGAATATCCCTGTATTCACCACCCAGTTTAAGAAACACAACTTCCCCATTAGTGTTGCTCCAAATGTCCTACTTTCCCCTCAGAAGTTACAACCCTGAATTTTGTGTTAAATCATTCCCTTGCCTATAGTTCTAGCAAATGTGTACATATCCCATTTTTTTTAATATTAAGTCCAGTATAGTTAATATACAGTGTTATTTAGTTTCAGGTGTACAATATAGTGATTTAGCAGTTCTATGTATTACTCAGCGCTCATCAAGATAAATGTACTCTTAATCCCCTTCATCTACTTCACCCATCCCCTCACCCACCTCCCCTCTGGTAACCATCAGTTTGTTCTCCATAGTTAAGTCTGTTTATTTTGTTTATGTTTTTTTCTCTGACTGACTTATTTCACTTGGCATTATACTCTCTAGATCTATCCATGTTGTTGTAAATTACAAGATTTCATTCTTTTTTATGGCTGAGTAATATTCCTTTGTATAATACAGACCACATCTTCTTTATCCATACATCTATCAACGGACACCTGGGCTACTTCCATAATTTGGCTATTGTAAATAAGGGCACAATATACACAGGAGTGCATATGTCTTTTTAAATTTGTGTTTTCATTTTCTTTGGGTAAATACCCAGTAGTGGAATTACTAATTATAGGATATTTCTGTTTTTCATTTTTTGAGGAACCACAGTTTTGTTTTCCATAGTCATTGCATCAATTTACATTCCCACCAACAGTGCATGGGGGTTCCCTTCCACATCCTCACCAACACTTGCTAGTTCTTGTCTTTTTGATAATAGCCATTCTGACTAGGGTGAGGTGAGATCTCATTGTGGTTTTGATTTGCATTTCCCTGGTGATTAGTGATTTGAGCATCTCTTCATGTGTCTGTCGGCCATTTGTATCTCTTCTTTGGAAAAATATCTATTCAGGACCTTGGTTCATTTCTTAATTAAATTGTTTGTTTTTTTGATGTTGATTGTGTAAGTTCTTTATGTATTCTGGATATTAATCCCTTATTAGATGCCATTTGCAAATATTTTCTCCCATTCACTGGGTTGCCTTTTTGTCTTGTTGATGGTCTCCTTTGCTGTGCAAAAGCTTTATTTTGGTGTAGTCCCAATAGTTTATTATTGCTTTTGTTTCCCTTGCCTGAGGAAACATATCCATAAATACGTTGCTAAAAACAATGTCCAAGGGAATACTACCTACGTTTTCTTTTAGGCATTAAATTGTTCAGGTCTCATGTTTAGATCTTTAACCCACTTTATTTTTGTGTATGGTATAAGAAAGGGGTTTTTCCATTCATCTGCATGTAGCTGTGCAGTTTTCCCAGCACCATTTATTGAAGAGACTCTTTTCTCTATTGCATATTCTAGCCCCCTTTGTCATAGATTAATTGACCATAGAAGTGTGGGTTTGTATGCATGGGTCTTTTATCCTGTTCCACTGATCTATGTGTCTATTTCTGTTAGTACCATTCTGTTTTGATTACTACAGCTATGTAAGATAGTTTGAAATCTGGGATTATGATACCTTCAGTTTTGTTCTTTCTCAAGATTGCTTTGGCTAGGGGCGCCTGGGTGGCTCAGTCGTTAAGTGTCCGCCTTCGGCTCAGGTCATGATCCCAGGGTCCTGGGATCAAGCCCTGCATTGGGCTCCCTGCTCGGCTGGAAGCCTGCTTCTCCCTCTCCCACTCCCCCTGCTTGTGTTCCCTCTCTCGCTGTGTCTCTGTCAAATAAATAAAATCTTAAAAAAAAAAAAAAAAGGATCGCTTTGGCTATTTGGGGTCTTTGGTGGTTCTATACAAATTTCAGGATTATTTGTTCTAGTTCTGTGAAAAATGCTATTGGTATTTTGATAGGGATTACACTGAATTTGTAGATTATTTTGGTAAATCCTTGTGGTTTTAACTGGCATCTTCTTGTGTGAGGCTGGGCATCTTTTTGTATGTTTATTGTACATCTTAGTTTTTTTCTGTGAAATGCCAATTCATCTCTTTTGCCCACTATTCCATAGTATTTATCTTGTTCTTAATAAAAACTAGAAGTTTTTTATATATTGTAGAAATTAATCCCTTGACAGTTTTATATATTGCAGTCATAGTTTGTGACTTAACTTTTGAGTTCCTTTAGTGTTTTTTAGTAAAAATAGATTATACTTTAATGTCTCAAAGTTATCCATCTTTTCCTTTATTGTTTGTATTTTTCTTGTCTTTTAAGAGCTTTCTTACTCTAATGTCAGGGATATGTGTGCTCTTTTATTGCCATCCAAAAGTTTTCAAGTCTTGCTTTTCATATTTAAACTCCAATGTATTTTTCCCATAAAGAGTACAAATTATTCCAGTATCAAAAATTGATTGCTCCTCTGTTGCCAATATAATTGCATCTACACAGCCATTATTCTGGTTTTAGCCCCTCTATTCTATTTCCCTGGGGTAACTTTATCCTATTTCAAATAAGTAAAAGCATCCGCCATCCCACAAGGACCATTCTTCAAGTTTCCCCTTATTTTTTGCTTTTTAAATAGCACAAACAGGGAAAAAGGGTGATAAAGAAAATGAGATGTTATAAGCTATGATAGGAGAACAAACTATGAAGCCTTTTGAAAGCAAGCTGGAGGAGCTATCAAAATTCAGGGTGTGCTTAAGACCCAGAAAATCCACTTTCAGGTACCCACTCTAAGAAAATGTCTGCTTGTGTACAAAGAGATAAATACATAAATGTTAACTCCCTAAGTGTAAGATCTGTGTCTACTTTGTTCACTACTCTATTCTTAGTATATACAAAAGTGCCTGGCACACAGAGGGGTTCAAAAAATTTTTAATAAATGAATAAATGAACAATGATATTCACAGCAGAATTGTTCAAAGCAACAAAGAACTAAAAACTAGGTAGAATAGTTTAATAAATGATTAATAAATTATTCTATATCCCTATTATAGAATACTGAGCTCTCACAAAAATAAACTTATGTGCAAAGAACTAGACACATTAACCAAAAAACAAGCAAGAAATACAAGCTGCAAGATATATGGTATGCTATCATTATGTGTACATACGATACCATTAATGTTTAAAATACAAAATTAAACCATCATGTGCATAGTGTAAGTATTTATATGCAAATGCACAGGTAAAAGTCAGGAAAGACATATTGTTTAGGGTGACTTCCTCTGGGAGGAAGAGTGAGCTTGATGGTATTGGTGATAAGGGACAATTATTAAAATACTCACTAATAGTCCTACGAACTAAAGCAACTACTATTTCCCACTAATCTGTTACTCTACATCCTTTTCCCCCTACAGTTTTATTCCTATTAAACATATAATGTGTCTAAATTTTTTCATGAAATATTTTCCCCTTTATTAAAGTTTCTATGAACTGTTTTCTACTACTAATTTATCTCTTTGCCTTCATAACAAAATCTTACTGTACATACTCATCTATGTATGGTTTTTACTGTTGGATATTAGACATTTAGATGGTCTATCTGTTGGTCATCCTTATTAACAATAATTATTTATTTTGGTGTAGTCCCAATAGTTTATTATTGCTTTTTAGGCATTAATTAAATTGTTCAGGTCTCGTGTTTAGATTTTTAACCCACTTTAAGTTTATTTTTGTGTATGGTATAAGAAAGGGGTTGTTCAATAATATTTCATTTTTAAAGATTTTATTTATTTATTTATTTGACACAGAGAGAGAGTATGAGTATAATAAGCAGGGGGGGCAGCAGGCAGGGGGAGACAGAGAAGCAGGCTCCCTGCTGAGCAGGGAGCCAGATGCGGGGCTCAATCCCAGGATCCTGGGATCATGACCTGAGCTGAAGGCAGACGCTTAATGACTGAGCCACCCAGGCGCCCCACAAGGAACACTTTTAAATATTTAAACTTTTTTCCTGTTATTTATTATTTTCACAGTACAGATTACCAGACATGGGATTATCTGGTTAACAGATATTGCACATTTTAAAGTCTACTGAAAGACAATGACAAATTTCTTTCCAAAAGGATTATTCTAAATAAAATTTCTACTAATGCTGCATCTTAGCTGTTTACTTTTTTCATTAACACTCACCACAATTTCACATTAATTTCTATACTTATTTGGCATTGCTTCCCCATGAGGACAGAGACCTTCTGTTTGTTCACCATTGTATCACCAGTACCTGGCTACTCAATAAATACATATTACATGAATAAACAAACATTGTACTAGAGTATTTCTTTCACAGTGAATATATGCTTTATGTAATTTTCCACATTTAAATTTGTACTGTACCTCAAGAATCTGAAAGAACTACTTGACCTCCACACTTCATTGTTTTACTCTGAACTTCTTTAACTACTTTTTAAAGTTAAATTTGTTATATCCATAAATCTGTATTTCCTCTCTTTTAGGATCTTTTAAGCCTATGACCTTTGCACTTTATTTTTTTTATAGAGAAGGAGCATGCATGCACGTTAGGTGGGGGTAGGGGCCGAAGGAGAGGGAGCGAGAGAAAGAATCCTATGCAGGCTCCACACCCAGCACAGAGCCTGACACAGAGCTCAACCCCACAACCCTGAGATCATGACCTAAGCTGAAATCAAGAGTCAGATGCTCAACTAACTGAGTCACCCAGGCACCTTGACTTTTGCACTTTTTAACTACAAGAATCTCAAGAGTATTTTCTAAATACTCTTACAAAGTATTTTCCAAAAGACTTTTTGTGAGCTTTTTCACACAGTGGAACTATTAACCTGTCATTTATTCATCCATCAACTTAATTATTAAAATAATACTAATCATATCTCTTCTGTTCTCATCTATATGAAGATTCTTAGGAAATCATTGCAGTGTTTTATTAACTTAACATTTAAGATGTTTTAAATCTTGACAATGTTAAGATAGTCAACATGGTGTCCTTAAAAAAAAGGACAGTGAATCAAATTCCCTCAATATATACAAAAACACTCTCATGTTTGCCAGTCATTTAAAGAATTTCCTACCTCTCCTATTTCCATAAGTGGTTCATTCATATCTACACCACCATAGCCATACTGAAGGTCAGCTTCTGTCAATTTATTCTTTTTAATAAACTGGGTGTTGAGATACCTGAAAAACAAATACAGTACCATTGGACACTATGTTAAAATCAGTAGGAAAACAAATAACTTGCAACTTGAAAATAATAATTTTAGGGTTATAAATCAACTACAGAAGAGTGTGGCAATATATCCAAAGAAATTCTGCAGAAGTTAGAAATATAATTTAAAAGGATCAAAGGTATCAGCCGAAGGCTTTAAGAGTGAAAGAATAACCTCTAGAGTAGGGAGAAAAAAACCCTATTACCTCAGTCTCACTTTAAAAAACTCAAGGGTTTTGCTCTAAAAATTTCCAATACTCATACAGCCCAACAGCTCCTACCTAAGGAGCTTCTACAATCCTTCTACAATTTGCTCATTCCCAGGTTCTTCTTAGAAAGTCAGGATAAGTTCACTGTGCAAAGAATTAAACCAAAAAATAGTTAAAAGATAAAACTCAGGTCAGTCCTTCAATTTATATCTATCACCAGGAAAAGATGTAACTTTTCATTTTTAAACAACAAAAAGAGATCAAATTAGTAGGTAAGAAAATGAAATAGACTATTATAGACAGTAAGAAGTATGGGCAAAACTGAGAAACGTAAGATCACTTTGTCTACCAGAAGAAAACAGCTTTATAATGTTTCAACATATTCTAAGACTAGTAACTGTAATGAACTCTACAAATTACTAAGATGAATACAGATTTCTTTAAAGTAAATAAAATGTGTAGAAAGGGCTCAAAATGTTCTAGCACTCACTTTTCACAATCTTAGATTTCAATATAATTCCTATAATGCTCACCACCTAAAAGTACTCACTTGAAAGGCTCTGCCATGTGTAACTAGCTATAGACAACACGAATAGGCAATAGCCACGAAATCTCTATAGTAAAACACACACTTTCTAGTGTTCACTGCATCAAAATGAAAAGTCCACTTCACGTTTACAAATGAAACTGAAAACAAAGACAACAAAAATTTCAACTGCATAACTCCACCAACAACTCTAGGAGACAATGAAAAACACAATTCCTGGAATTAACTCCAAAGCTGTATAGATACAACCATTTACAAAAGTTGCACTCCCACACTAACTACAAGCCTCTAGACTCCAAGGCTTAAAACCTTGGTGCTCTCTTTGACATTTAAGTCTCCTCTACCCACATGTTAAAATGTCCTATTATATTTTTCTTCAAAATGCCATTTCACCCTTCCTTCCATTCTCTCTAGTAGTATAACCTCCTAATTTCATGCTGGCTTTTCAACCATGCCTTCCAACTGAAGAAAAGGTAATAGGACTGAAAGAGACAGAAGAAAGAGGTAGAGAGAGAACATCTGGGATATATGGCCTGAAATAGGGATATATAAAGTGGAGAGATCTTTTAACCTCTGGCCCCTGTCATCAGGCTCAAACACACTTCTCTCAGGCCTGATCTGATACCAATCCAAATGAACTTTAACTTCCCATCCCATTAAAGTAATCACACGCAACTGTTTTATATTTTTCACGGTACTTACTACTTTGTGAAATAATTCAATTCTTTTATTTGCTTACTTACTCTGTACATGTGTTGCCTCTCTAAAATGTAGGAACTACAAAGCAAGGACCCTGCTTACACAGCATCCAGAACCCGCGGCAGGTAAATATGAAGTCCTCAAAAAATACCTCCTTGATGAACGACTGAATACATAAATGGACAGCATTCCCAGACAGCAGGGAGAGCAAAAGCTAGTATTAGATTACAAACTTAGAAAAGCAGCCTGGAGCCAGATCATAAAAGCCACAAACGCCAGGAAATAAAAGTAATCACTAACATTTACTGAGCTCGTGTCATGTGTCAGGCATACCCCTAAGCGTTTTAGGCGGCCGAATACTATGAAGTAGGTATATGTGGTACTACTACGACCCTCCTTTTATATGTACGAAAACTGCAGCTTAGCTTAAAGAACTCGCCAAGGGTCAATCTGCTAGTGGGTGACAGAGCGGGCACAGAAATTTCACAAGCTCTCCCTCTCTCGTTCAGCAAGTATTGACCAAGTATGGGCTCCAAATCAGGCAGTGTGCCAGGCCCCAGGGACAGAAAGATGAAAAACAAAAATGTGGGTTTCCCGCACAGAGTTTACACATCTGGTAGAATATACAAACATAAACAAATGCAATATTTCAACAGTAACATGTGCTCCCTGAGTAGTGGGAATTTAATTGTCATATCTTTACCATTTATATGTGCCTTCCTATAGGGATCCTTTGCACCAAACCAGTTTCTTTTTTGGTCTGTGGTACCATGGCCATCCCAGTAATCCCACTAAAAGATTAGAAACATTTATCTCTCATCCTTCCCTTTTACTACTTTAATCAGCTGCTCTTCACGTCCTCCTAAACTACTCATCATCCTCTCCCATTACTTTCCTTCTCTCTTCCAATGCCTTTTGTTTAATCTCTGCTTCGATCATGTGCAACACTCCCATGACTGGTCTTTATTTCCTGTTTCTGCCATCTCTAATTCATCTAAAAATTACTCACCTATTCAGAATACTAAGTAGCTCCTTTATACCTATAGAGTAAGTATAAACTTCTTAGGATAGCGGTTTGTTAATGCTGAACAACCAGCTGCTAGATCTGCAGAGATCTGGAATCACTATTCTGTTTCAAAGATCTGTATGTATATTCTTGAGCCAGCATACTGCTTTAGTGGAGCTTTATGTTTTATATCTGATAGGACAAGTCACTATTCTCTTTACCTCATGGAAAGAACTTGAACTTACGTTAACTGTATCTTTCTCATTCCAGATTTCTACTCCTGATGTTAAGTTTAAGCCTGATAGACAAGCTTTTAAAATAATTTAAAGATATAACTTAAAATGTAAACAGTGCAATTTTTCATTTTGATGTGGATACAATTCTTAATTTCTAAGTCATTAGAGTATTTTACAGTCAATTTTATTCATCACACATTTGTTTTTAAATAAAGACATATGTTCTAGGAAATCATAAAAGAATCAGGTCCCAATAATTTCTTAAAATATTTTATACTCTACCACACAGGCAATACCTGGCTGTTCTGCTCACATATAATGCAATAGTTTTTATAATTTTTATAATGTTTTTATAATTTATTTCAGCAACAAAGTGTTTCATAAGTATCCTTTGCTTTCCTGGAATATTAGCACTGACACAATTAAAAATAGTACTTGACAATAATGACTAGCGAAAATTTTGAAGCCTCCAAGAAACCAAGCACTTCAATCTGTCTTAGGAAATTCCATTACAAAAATTGTTCTCATGCTAATACCTACTGGATTTCAAGAGTTGTTAGTTCTCCAGCTAATATCTTACGTACTCCACTTCAAGAGCCAGCAGGGTCTAAAGAGATATGTAGTACTGGGAAACGTGACGCAGGAATATCATTATTTTCTTTAAAGTAGAATCCTTAAATTACCTATGCTAATGCATATCCATCTTATAAATCAATCAGAATAAAGAAGAGGGTAGAAATTACTTCATAAAAATATTAAAAAATACTTTTAAAACAAAATTGAATCTTTCCTTTCTATTTCTTTACACAGATTTCCTTACAGAGTATGACTAAAAATGATTAGCTAGCCTGGATAACCTCAGTACCCCACAATTAAAAACTACCATTAAGCAGTTTTCATCTAATTATTGCCAACTATATCCTCTATGAAAAGGATTTTACCATCTATTCTACCAATATAATTAAATAAATGATGATCAGCCACATGATGCCAACATCACAGTGGTCAAATAAAATTCTCTATAAGTGAATCCCATGAGCCATTAGTTCTAAGTCTTTGCTACAGAGAGTGGAAGGTTACTACGTGATTTCAGAGAGTGATCAGATTTGCATGTTAGAAAAAAATAACATGAGTTCAATAAATAGAATAAATCTGAAATAAAAGGCCAGAAGACTGGTTATAGGGACTTTAATAGTTCAGGTGAGAAATGATAAAAAGCTTGCAATGCAAAGGAAATAATGAATTTAAGAGACGTGTGAAGGACCTGACCCATAGGGATCAGGTAGAGAGGACAACTGTAAGTGAAGAAAGGATAACTGAGACTTCCGGCATCTATGTCTGGATGTACAGTATTACTACCAATTAAAATTGGTAATACTGGGGTGCCTGCGTGGCTCAATTGGTTAAGTGTCTGACTCTTGATCTCAGCTTGGGTCTGAATCTCAGGGTCGTGAGTTCAAGCCTTGCACTGGACTCCATGCTGGGCATGGAACCTACTTAAAAAAATAAATAAATAAATAAATAAAAATAATACTGGGGATAGTGTGTATGTAAAAGATAACAAGCTCAGTTTTGAAATCTGCAGTACTACAATGTACCCATGGAATACCCTGAAGGTATAGGCAGGCTAGGTAAAAAAATACTCCTCTGAAACTTAGACCACCTGGGATAAACACGTATTTTGGTGGTTAGCAACATATAGGTTGTAGCTAAAACTAGGAGTAACTGAAATCATTTTAGAAAGAATGCATAGTGTAAGATAAGGGATGAGAACAGAATCTACCTAAATGACTAAAAGAGTGTATCCAGAATGAGACTAAAGTAGAACGAAGAAGTGAAATGGGTTTAATTGGACTGATCTGGGTTTAAATTGTGGGTTTTTTTGTAGCTGAGTGACCTTGAGCAAAGTCTTAAATGACCTCTCTGAGAGCCTGGTTTCCTCAGCTGAAAATTTGGAGACACCAACTACCTCATATGGTTTATATACACACATACATTTGTGTATATAGCATATATATTTAATAAAGTTCACTAACAGTACCAATTTAGTATTAATATTAGTATTAATTTAAATAGTACCAAATTATTGATTTTGATGCAGGAGAAGCTAGAAAACTAAAAAAAGAAAGAAAGAAAGAAAAACAATTTAAATCTTTACTAAAATGTCTCAGCTCAAGAGGGAACCCACAGCACACAACATACTGTATTGGCATATAGTCTAAATACTCATTAAGTCATCTATATACCAGTGGCCCAAGCATGTGGCCAACATCACACATGTGCTCTCACTCTTATCCTTAAAATTCCTCTAATTCACCTCCACAGTTTAGCTAGGGAATTCTTAAAAGTTCTATTTATGACTATCTTACTTTGGTGGATGAGGTAAAAAAACAACCATGAAATGTCAGGATGTTTTATGTATGGCAAACACTGTTTTATAAAAGCCAAAGCCACGGTAAACCTTGTGCTTGTCAGCAACTGCTAGCTTCTGATTTTATTACATTTGGCTCTTCTAAGAAGAAATAAAAGCTAATGGAGGTTGAAATAAGCTCCAGTTTCTAACAGAGGCAACTTACAGTAAGTAAACTCCAGTGTTGTTATAAAAACAGGAACATGAACCAGTGACAAAGGACAAACACGCCAAGAGAACCAAGCCCTGGCCTCGGTGTGGTAGTCCAGCAATGCATGAAATAACTGTACAGATAATACTCTGACACCGAGCTTCGCTCCTCGGTTTCTCACTGGGGAGAACTGAGGACCTGAGGAGTTTCTCCCCAGTGAGAAACTGAGGCAGGGGTCCATCTCTGCCCATGCCACAATGCACAGGCCAAAATTATCACCACCTCCATCACAGGCCACAACCATTTCAAGAGCAGACACTCTCATTCCAAGGGTCAAAGGCCCAGGTGACTTAATGACCCTATTCCTTATTTATCTACTATTCTTCAGTAAATAGGTTTCTGCCTTATGTCCCCAGGAATTTATCTCCATTGTCTATGTGAATGGGTTAGAAAGGATCAGCGCAGAGTACCACAGGAACATGCAGGAGTGACAGTTAACACCAAAGATCTAAGTAGGAGACTGGGTAGAACAAGGAAGAGGGAAGTTCAGAGACAGAATGGTGGAGAAACACATCAGAATTCGTCATTCAGAGAAAGGAGGACAAGCAATCCAGACAGATACAACAGCACAAGGAGAGGCAGGAAAATGTGAGAGATCACAGGACATTGTGACACTGTAGGTAATTTAATATAATGCCTAAAGGATAAGGTAGAACTTCAAGGGAACAACTGCTGAGTGCTTTAACTAATAGTGTTTCCATGAAACATAAAATACTGGATCTTAGAGTCAAATAAGAGCATACGGGAGGGGAACATGGGCTTGGATTTACTCCACCAAGTTTCATCCAAGCTGAAGTTGCACTTTGGAACTCTGTCAAGATCTAACATGTGCCATATATATATATAGAGAGAGAGTCCCAGACAATACGAAAAAAAATGAACTATGAAATTAAATATAGTTTTAGTTTTCAGAGAATAACTTTCCATACACTGCCTGGCTCCCAAAGACTCACATGACCCAGACTACAGACCTTCCCCCATAGCAGACAAAGTCGATTGACTACAGAATGCTTTAGGTTTGTTCATTCATTTAAAAATTTAAAAACAAAAAGCCAAAACCCAAAACTCCTTCAATCACTGAATACAGGCAACACTGTTTAGGTTGTCAAAGAGTTTAAAGGCATACTTACCTATACAAGCAGTCCATATAGTCTGCACCTTTGCTATATTCCTCCCAATACCTATGATACATAACAAGTACTTGCTCTTCAGACTCCAGAACTCTCTATATAAAAGAAGAAATATATTTTTACTTGGAAAGCACTAATGATTTTCATTTGTAAGCTATGAAATTTGTCAAAAATGAGTGTTCTAAAAAGTAGTCTAAATTACATTTACAAATTACATTCTAATTTAACTGCTTTTAGTAAAACTGAAACGACCAGAAAAAAGTGTGTCTTAGATATGAAAATAAAGCATCCATACTAGAGAGTAAACAGTTTCATTCTCTAAAAGGATAAAATGTGATGGTGTGAGGTTGTCTTTGGGCTAGAATATCATATGAAGATCAGTTTAAAAGAGGATGTAATTCTACTGCCACATATCTGTGTGCTTCCTCAAATCCCTCACTTTTGATCATCTGCTAGTTATAAAAATATATCATTACTCTGAATTATTCACTTATGTCAATAAGACTATTTATGAAAATTGACACCTTTTCTATATTCCCCAAATAAGTTGTTTTATATTTACTTAACAGAAATCTATTACTTTTTGAAAAACAAAAATCAAGCTTAAACCTGAGATCTAACTTTTTTAAAAGTTATTTTTGAAGGAAATCTAGTCTAACAGTAAAAATACACTGGACTGAT
Source organism: Callorhinus ursinus (assembly GCF_003265705.2). Lineage (NCBI taxonomy): Eukaryota > Metazoa > Chordata > Mammalia > Carnivora > Otariidae > Callorhinus > Callorhinus ursinus. The sequence goes on along the minus strand of NW_027397124.1, from coordinate 2,270,501 downwards.
ATTCAAAAGATATTAGGTTCTTCTATCTCAGTTCTTTCATTAACTCTCCATATGACTTTAAGCAAGTCATGACCTCAATATCCATCTAATTAATTCTCTGCTGAAATGCTATGCTTTTAAACTTGGAATTGTAATAATTAAGGCTCAAGAGACAGAAATAACCTATAAATAGTATCTTTTTTGCCTGTCATATTAATAAATTAATTAAAAATAGCAACTACTATTAATAATGCTGGGGGGAAAAGCACACTTAGAAACTGCTGCTGCTGGGTGAATAAATATAAGAACAATTTGTTACTGTATGTCAAATCAATAAAAAATGTTCATGACCTATGGCTTAATAATTCTATATCTAGGTATTTATCCTATAAGAAACTCAGCTACACAAAAATAATTTAGCTACCAGGATAGTCACAGAAGCACTCATTGTTTATAAAAACAAATTATATATATTGCAAATAATCCATATGCCCAGCAGTATGACAATATTTAAACAAATTGTAGTATCTCCACACAATGAAAAATTTTACAATCATTGCCAGGATTATAAAAGTCCATTTAATGACAAAGAAAGAGACTTATATTATTATTAAAATCAAAAAGATTATAAAGTGTATAATATGATTCCATTTTCTAATAAAAATGGACGTCTACACAAAGCAAAAATATGCTAAGGACAAATATCAAATTTTATATATATATATAGACATATGCCAAAACAGATGTATTTTAAGTATAGATAATCAAAAATATAGTAGTTAATACTGTAAGTATGTTATGAGTATTGTTTCAGTGATGATTTTCTTCTTTTTGCTTATCTGTATGTTCTAAATTATCTAAAACGGCAATGCCGGGATGCCTGAGTGGCTCAGTCGGTTAAGTGGCTGCCTTCGGCTCAGGTCATGATCCCGGGGTCCTCAGATCAAGTCCCTCATCAGGCTCCTGCTCAGCGGGGAGCCTGCTTCTCCCTCTGCCTGCCGCTTCCCCCTGCTTGTGCTTGCTCTCTCTGTCTCTCTCTCCTTCTCTCTCTGACAAATAAATAAAATCTTAAAAAAATAGAAAATAAATAAATAAATAAAACGGCAATGCAATACTTTAGTAATTAAAAAAGTTCCCTCCCCCAGTCAAATAAAATTTTCTTCTCACAGGTGAAACTGCTTCAAATCTGTTGGCTATGTTAATAATTTATTTGTCATCAACATATTAGCCAACTTCTTTTTTGTCACAGGATCTGAGAAAACATATGGTATACAATTATATAAGTATTCTAAACATTTGTAAAACTATTTCACATCATTTTAAAGTGCAATTATACCAATGTTAATTTCCTAGTGTTAATAAATGTACCACTGTTATACAAGATGTTAACCTTAAGAGGCTGGTAAAAAGGATATAGGAATTCTGTATTATTTTTGCAACTTTTTGTAAGTCTGAAAGTATTTCAAAATAAAACATTTAAAAAAACACAACCCATGCTAAAATATAAAACTGCAAAATTTGTAAGTGCCTTACACAGGTAACGATTATGGTATAACCAAAGTTCACTAGATTATCATAGCAGAACTTTAAAACTAAATTATTAAACACTGTAAGAACAATTTAAAGTACCTGTTATCAAAACTGCTTTCATGAGCTGACAAATGCACATATTAGAACACTAAAATGTATCTGCCATGTATAATAAAAAATAGAGCATTTCCTTCAAAAGTTTTAAAAGGGAACTATCACATGATCAATTGCACTCTGGGGTTATCACCACTTTAAAACGTATCTGCACCTAGCCACATCCAAGGTTAGACACAGTATTATATAGTGTTATTGTATCTCCAATTTATTTTTATTTTATTTAAATTCAATTAACATACAGTGTATTATTAGTTTCAGAGGTAGAATTCATTAGTTCATCAGTTGCATATAACACCCAGTGCTCATTACATGAAGTGCCCTCTTTAAGGATCACCCAGTTACCCCATCCCCCCACCCTTCTCCCCTCCAGCAACCCTCAAGTTTGTTTCCTAGAGTTAAAACAGTCTCTTATGGTTTATCTCCCTCTCTGATTTCGTCTTATTTTATTTTTCCCTCCCTTCCCCTATGATCCTCTATTTTGTTTCTTAAATTCCATGAGTGAAGCCATATGATAATTGTCTTTCTGACTTATTTTGCTTAGCATAATATCCTCTACTATATCTCCATTTTAAAGATAAAGAAACTTAAATTTTAATCCATAAGGGAGATTAAGTGAGTTGCCTATGGTCACACAGCTAATGAAAGGTACAGTCAAGTTTCTAGCCCAGACAATAAGTGATCTCTTCCAGTTCCTGATCAGATCAGTAGTCCAAAATAAGAAATACTGTCTAAAGCCAAATCCCGCAAATTCTTTGTTCATACACAGATCAAGTCCATGGTGTTGCCCTTGTACATATGGCATACTAACTAAAATAAGTGGTCACAGGGACAGTTTCTATCATGCTTTTTAATTTGCCATTTCCCTTTGTCATTTTAGGTTTTTGTAAGGTTTTATGTAGGATATGAAGAGGCAGCTAAATGGCCGAAAATAATAAAGATAGAAAACGGTTCTAATAAACACCATCCAGAGGACATAGAAGCAAATTTTGAAGTTGAACAAACCTTGATTTGAAACCCCACTATTTCAGTTACCAGTTATATGATCCTGAGTAACTAAACTGAGAATCTAACAACATAATGCTTAACTCATAAACCTTAAATATATATAATCAGAAAAATGCTATTTAGGAAACAAAGCAAATAACCTTAACGTGATATAAGTTCTGCACTGGAAAACAGTGAACTAGTCTAATAATAACTACCCAGCTAGAAACATATTTATATCATGTAGGTACCACTCCTTACCTTGTGCAAATGCCGTACATGATTTTCCAAAAAAATCTTAGTTTCTGTATAAAGTCTTTCTCCAAGGGGTTCAGGATAGGCCACACATAAAGCATAGATATCTCTAGTTAAATTGTTAAGGTTTTCATATCCATTGGGGAGATATTACTTTAAAATAAGAGATTTAATTCAAGTTTGCCATTAAAAAATGAAAAATCCTTTCAGGCAATTTAAGATTATACAGATATAGAAAAAGTAAAAAAAAAAAAAAAGCCATGCTTACTTTAAAAAGCACTATAAGTGTTATTCATTTATTCATTCAACAAATATTTCTTGAGGATTATTAGACAGTATTGTAAGGAAAACTGTTCTTCTCAAAGAGCTTAAAATTCAGAGCGGCATTCTGGTAAATCAAGTTACCAAGAAATCTACAAAATAAGGTTTATGTAAGGATGGACATAAGCATAATATCAACAAAGGGCTATGGAATATCACAAGCAGATATGTCTATGCAATTCTGAGAAACAAGTTACAAAAACTACTCACTTGACACATTTTCCCACATCATAGTACTTATAACATCCTACAACCTACACACTATCCTTCAGTATTTATTCCATTAGAAAGAATTACAGTATGAATAGTATTATCAATTAATTTTTTGAGTACCAACTGACTACCTTGCTAAGTATCACAAGTCATAGATATGCTGTAGCAGACAGCTCTTAATCAGGAGACAGAGAGTGCCTGGGTGGCTCAGTTGGTTAAGCGACCGCCTTCGGCTCAGGTCATGATCCTGGAGTCCCGGGATCAAGTCCCGCATTGGGCTCCCTGCTCAGCGGGGAGTCTGCTTCTCCCTCTGACCCTCCCTCCTCTCATGTGCTCTCTCTCTCTCAAATAAATAAAATCTTTAAAAAAAAAAAAATCAGGAGACAGAGGAAATGGGATCTGTTTGAGACTTTAGTTTTACTAGCCAGTGATCCTGACCAAGTCTCTTCACCTTTCTGCATTGCCATTTCCTCATCTCTAAGCTAAGAGTAATAAACCCTCTCTTGATATCTCTAAAGAATCCTTTTAAGACCCAAATAAGTTCATGAATGTTAAAGTGCTTCATAAACTATGCATCACTGAACAGATGCTGAAGATAAAGCATACCTGAAGCAATTTGAGAACAACCTAATTAGAGTTGCAGATAAAAACTGAAAATAAGGTTATTTGGGATGGAGTCAAGTATTTAATATACTTAATATACTTTTATTTATATTATAAATATACTCAATATACTTAATATAAGGATCGGGAAATATTTCAAATAAAATTTTTGCTTAAAAATATGGAGGTAGGGGGGCGCTGGGCTGGCTCAATTCGAAGAGCATGTGACTTCTGATCTCAGAGTTGTGAGTTCAAGCCCCATCTTGGGTGTAGAGATTATTACTACTACTACTACTAATAATAATAATCTTAAAAAAATTTTAACAAACTTTCATTATAAAAAAATATACAGAAGTAGGAGGAAGATTGTTCCTCTATCTCCATAACATTTTATACATTTTTCTTCTATAGAATTTACTTTAATACAAGAAATTACTTATACCTTTATCATCCACATTCGCCTGTTCTTAATCATCTCTAGAGTCCCAGCTCCAAAGCACAATTCCTGGCACATAAGAGGCACTTATTAAACACTCGGTGATAGAAGGGAGGTAGGGAATTAATATGTGCTCTGTTTACCTAGTATCCTTACTCCAGAAAGAACAAGCAGCCCTCTCCATATGAGGTCAGGGATGGGTAGATTTTGGTCAGACTTTGCCAGGATCCTTCTAAATCCTTTTGTTTTTAATTATATATAATTAGTAAATAAAATATCTTCATGTGTATATGTATACATTCTTCAGTATACTATTGTGCTAAATATAAACTGAAAAAAATGTTTACAGTAAAAAAAAAAGCAAAAATATCCATATAGTGTAATACTGCTGTGCCAGGTTTTTGTTTTTTGAAGATTTTATTTATTTGAGAGACAGAGACAGCATGAAGGGGGGACAGAGGGAGAGGGAGAAGCAGACTCCCCGCTGAGCAGGGAGCCCAACTCGGCGCTCAACCCCAGGGCCATGAGATCATGACCTGAGCTGAAGGCAGATGCTTAACCAACTAAGCCACCCAGGTGCTCCTGTGCCAGGTTTTTTGTAGAAAAAAAAATATACAGTAAGAAACAAACTATTACGATTACTTTAAATGAGATATAATGAACCTTTATAAATAGATTAAAAAAATAGTATATAAGAACTATTTACCAACAATAACATAAAAATATTAACATACTACAAAGAAAATGAAATTTTAACATACATCATCTAAGAAAGAATTTAGAAATTTATCTGGACACAAATTTTAAGAGAATTGGTAATAGTTTGGGGAGAGGAGAAGGAGCAAGGTATGAATACAGAAGAAAGGTGCTCCAAAATAATGTATTAGATGAGCTCCTGGATCTAGCTTGGAGGTTTCAGCTATAAATTCCTCAGGGGAAAAAAAAAAAAAGTCCTAGTTCACCACATAAGAGATTTGTTTTGTTTTATCATATATTTATATTCAATCTCAATTACTCATCACAATCTTACCCTAGTAAAGACAAATATAAAATTGTTGTCAGAATTAAGCATTTTAGAAGTGAAGAGAGGGGCGCCTGGGTGGTTCAGTCGTTAAGCGTCTGCCTTCGGCTCAGGTCATGATCCCAGGGTCCTGGGATCGAGTCCCACATCGGGCTCCCTGCTCAGCGGGGAGCCTGCTTCTCCCTCTCCTGCTCCCCCTGCTTGTGTTCCTGCTCTCGCTGTGTCTCTCTCTGTCAAATAAATAAGTAAAATCTTAAAAAAAAAAAAAAGTGAAGAGAGTAGTTACCCCTAGTGACTGAGGGGGAATGTGGGGTGCTTCTGGGATGCTAGGAGTGCTATTTATTGGGTACATGGGTACGTTCATGTTATGAAAATTCACCTGTGTGTTACTGTCAGTGTGTATACTACACTTAAATTTAAATTTTTTTTAATAAAGATTAAATTTAGGCAGGATCTAGATCAACAATTTTTTTGGCTTAGGTGTTGATGCATTTAAGATCTTTAAGTTCTGAATACTTACTTCAAGAATTTTCATCTATCATATTTGCTCTTTTTTTTCCTGAAGCCATAATACTTATTTCTAGAATACACAACTTGATACTGAAAAATTAACATGATTCAATACCATAATTTCAGCATGATATACTAATTATGTGCCCAAATGTTTCGTATCACCAAAATTAGTATCTCAATACAACCACTGCATGTACATGTAAACAAAATTGGCTGAAAGGACACACTACAGGACTTACCTTCTTCCCACTTAGGGAAAAAGGATCTCTGCAGGGCAGGGAATACAGGGAGACTTTCCCATTTCAATCCATATACAGGATTTATATACTGTTTGACATCATCAGTGAGGACGTACTTGCGTGTTTTTCAGTGGAGTCTACCTTAATAAATCTTTTAATTTTTTAACTCACCATAGTTTGGGGTCTCAGTTAACCACTGTATAATGTCACTTAACTGTCTAAAAGATATTTCTAAATATGCTGTTTTTCTCTAACCTATTCAAATATCTAACCACCCTGGAAATATTTGGGCCTTAGGAAGAGCACCTAACCCCTACAGGATTCAATTATGATTTGGTTTTAGACAAGGCACTTTAAAAAACAAAAAATGGGAAATAACTGGAGGAGGCCAGTTTTAGATTTAAACACTGTCTTCTCCAAAGTCATCTTTTCCTTAGGTTACTCTTTTGGGAGCCAGGATATACAAATTCCTCTATTAGGAACTTTCCACTTACAAAAATTCTCACAAAAAACAAAACTGTTCCAGAGCAAAAGTTCTGAACTCTGTCACAACCAAAAGACAGTGTCGGCCAGCAGCAAAATCATTTATTTTGGTTCATTTTCTCTATTAAAGGTGCTACCTATGCTTGGGTTTAATTTTTAATTTTAACACTATTAATTCTATTATGTAGTGGGTCCAAAACAATGAGTTCTACAATGGGGATGTAAAGATTATCCACAGCAGCAGGACACACACCATCAACCATTTTCTAAGAAAGAAAACTGCCCACCTGGAAAGGAGGAGTAACACTGTATTATTATTTTGGAGGTCTTGACACTGGGCTGCAAAATCTCCCTTCCTTTCTTCTGTCTCTGCTCCCCCTCAACTCTTGCTGTCTAGTCTTTTTCCATCTGGGCCCTCACCTCCCCCTACCCTAGGCCCTCTCATCCTGTGTGTCCTGGTCCTGCTGAGGGCCACTGCAGATGACTCTCATTAGAAACGAGAAAAAGAGGAGCAGTTTACTGGCTCGGTCAGTGGAACATGAAACTCTTGATGTCAGGGTTGTGTGTAGAAATTACTTAAAAATAAAATCTTTAAGACAAACAAACAAACAGAAGAAAAAAAAAACAATGACAGAAAACCAAGCCATGGGAAAAGAAGTACACATTGCATGTTTATGGGTTCTTATTATGAAGGTTTAGCTTATAGGAGATTCATATGGATGTGCTTTTAAGTTATGTATATTACATATAACAGGAAACAAATTTTTAAACAGTGCTGGTGAATTTAAAAAAAAAAGGAAAGCTTATCTTAAAATTGAAAATGGTACAATGACCAAAAAAGTATTGACAATAAAAAATAAAGATCTTTATTGATATTTCTGAAGAAAAAGAATAAACATGCAATATGTAAAAGATGCAGTATCTATGAAATCATCAACTAGCAAGCAAGGATATAAAATTATTGGTTAAAATGGAAACACTTTAAAGTGTATATAGCTACAGAATCACAATAATCAAATATTCACCTGATTTAACGTGGAATAGAGGGAAAATGTTACTGATGCTTCAAGCAGAGAAAACTACAGATAAGACCTTTCCCAATCTGTACAATCTAAGAAAAAATGATGGACTACTAAGTGCAGACGCCAAGGTTAATAAGAAGTTCTCCTAAAATTTGTGAGGATCATCAGGGATGGAGATGACCTACTTCAGTACTTTTCAATGTAGTCAAAACTGGTCTATGTTTGAAAAGATGCCTGACAGAATATATATTAGAAATGAGGACAACAGTACGCTTGGTTTTAAAACCTGGTTTTTCTATCTGGGAGAAATACATTCATGAATGCATTTTAGATTTCCGCTCACTTAATCACTTTGGACTTACATAAAACCATTTAGAATCTAACTTGCCCTTAAGTAGGAGAGCTTCTATACTATACTGCAGGGTTTGGGAATTGTCTTAACAGCCACCAAAAGGCAGAAAACCGTGACTAAAAGTAAACCAAAACAGTCAAAGAACTCCAACCCAGAAAAACACAACAGTAAATCTAGATCTATACCCAGCCTTACTGTAGAAAAGCACTTGACAGAAATCCTCAGTAAAGAGTAAATCCCAAACCACCCTAAGCTGTCAAACGTTTCTGTTAGGAAGTATTATTACTTGTGTTAGGGAGAATTCTAAAAATGGCCTCCTAAGATTTTCCACCCTAACACCTGGGACTGCTACTTTACATGGCAAAAGGGACTCAGAGCACAAAGTCAGAATTATGATTACTAATCAGCTGACCCCAATAGAGAGAGTAGCCTGGACTTTCCAGGCGGGCCTAATCCAATCAAATGAGCCTCTTAAAAGCAGATCTCCATCTGCTTCTAGCCCTCTGTGGTTAACTGCAGAAGGGGAAGTCTGAGAGAGCACAGGAAGATTTGCCATGTCACTGCTGGCACTGAAGACGGAAGGGAGTCACATGCAAAACCTGAAGTGTAACAAGTCACTGAGAGCAGTTCACAGCCAAGAAACAACAAAAATGGAGACCTCAGAACTAAAACTGCAACAAATTGAATTCTCCCAATTAACAGCAATGGGCTTTAAAGAGGCCCTGAGCTCTAGATGAGAGTTAGCCAGCCAACTCCTTGATTTCGGCTTTGTGAGATCCTGAGCAGAGAACCCAGTCACACCGTGGACCTCTGATCCACAGAACTGTGAGATAATAAAAGGATGTTTCTCAAAGACACTAAATTTGTGGTAATTTTTTATGTATTAAAAAACTGAGGTCTTTTATTTACACTGCCTATCAACCAGAACGCCTTGCATTGTACCTGGACGCAGTACATTTATGAAGGATGAGTGTTAAGAAACCTGCTTATCAACACAATAAAAGAACTACCTAAATATTAATGTTATTTATTTCATCTGTACAGTATACTTAATGACATTTGACAGTAGCTATTCACTCCCCAAATATTTACTGAATGCCTACATGTGCCAGATGTTGGGAATACAGCAGTGACCAAAATGGCCAAGAATCCCCGCCCTTATGGAGTTTATATTTAGTAAAAAATGCTGTGGACAGGGTTCCATAAATTCTGTACTTACACATGTTAAACACTTCAACTGACAGACCAAGCTTCCTTAATGCCCACTTCAAGAGCATAAGGAGACTTGAGCATTTTACTTCCGCATTCTATCCTACAATATGAGTAAGTCATCTTATCCCATCACTAAACCACGACATCCTCAGCTGTAAAATCGGGCTATTAATACATATTTTACAACGTCACTGGTAACAAATTAATCACATACATGTATAAGTTGAAAGAAAAAATTATGACACAGAAATATATACACAGCATGATTCAATTTATATAAAGTTCCAAACACAGAAAGAACCAATAATTGTTAGGGCTGTATACATAAGCAGTTATACTATTTAAAAAAAACAACAAGGAAACAATAAGTGCAAAAGTCACAAGAGTAGTTCCCTCTAAGATAAGCAGTGGGCTTGTGAACTGAGGTGGACATGTAGTAGGGGAGAGTTGGTGGATCCTGGCAGTGTTCTAGTTCTCAACCTGTGCAGCGATTATGCAGGGGTTTGCTTTCTAACTATCTGTTCAACCCCACATGTACATCTTATGAATTTTTCTACACATGTACCAGTTAACCCTTGAACAATGAAGGAGTGAGGGGTGCCAAACCCCAGCAGAAGGAAATCCACGTATAACTTTTGACTTTCCCCAAACTGAACTACTAATAGCCTACTGTTGACTTCACCTTAATTGAAATAGAAATAGTTGATTAACACCTATTTTGTTTCTGTATTAGATATTGTATTCTTACAATAAAGTAAGCTAGAGAAAAGACAATCTTATTAAAGTCGTCAGGAAGAAAAAATACATTTTCAGTACTGTATTTGTTTAGAAAAAAGTGGGGAAGGGGTGCCTAGATGGCTCAGTTGGTCAGACACCTGGCTCTTCATTTCGGCTCAGGTAATGATCTCATGGGTCCTGAGATCGAGCCCCACATCAGGCTCCATGCTCAGCAGGGAGTCTGCTTGAGATTCTCTCTCTGTTCTCCCTCTGCCTCTCTCCTCCCCAGCTCTAAAATCTCTAAAATAAAATAAACCTTTCCCAAAAAAACCCACGTATAAGTAGATACATGTAGTTCAAACCTGTGTTCAAGGGTCAACCACATTACACTTCACACACCCCAAAAAATGCTTTATAAAAGATCAATTACTATCATATACAGTGATACACAATTTGGAGTAGGCTTTTCATTTTCAAAAGATTAAAGTTTTATAGTTTCTAAAATTTTTACCTAAGATACCTAAGAGTCAGAAGTCAACCTCGTATTTTTGGGCAAATTAACAGGGAAAGGGATTTTACTTCAAAACAGTTAGTAATACAGTCCTTTATTTTCCAAAATAAAATTTAAAGTAAGAAATTCTCTTAATTTTATTGTTTTTGCAGATATTCTTTATTTTAAAGAGAGGAGAAGAAAATTCATGAACAGGTAACTGGACTATCTTAAATGAATCAAAAATAAACATTTTAGAAATAAATGACCGAAGCGACACTTTCCAGGGAAGTCACGTATTTCTATGACCAACTCCTTCTTTCTCTGTTCATATTTTAGTTGAAATAGCCTTAAAACTACCTATGTACCTTGTCTAGTAACCTTATTAACACACAAGTAACTTTAACATTTTCCATTTTTTTAAGATTCCTATGCAAAACAACCCATGATGTTCCATAAAAAAATTAGACTAATTCAATAATAAGCTCTTCAAAGGCAAAATCCGTATCAATTATCCTCTAGATATACTGGCAAGTATAGGGAATTAGATGTTAGAAATCTCATATTTAAGTCTGTGCTCCTTCGGTTACTACCGGCATGATGTGAGTATCAATTTCCTCCTTTGTTAAATAAAGACAGTTATTACCTGCCCCACCAATCTGACAGGCTTGTTTGAGGTACCAAATAATATAAAAAATATAAAACACCCTTGCAGACTATAAAGGCTTCCAGAAACATTACCATCATTTTATTTATCTTTAGTGCCTAGAACATAGGTAGCCTAACACATTTCTTAGTAGTGAGTGCAAATGTAATGAATGAGATGGTTTGCTGTTGGTCTAAAAGAACCTCACCGTTCTTGCATCAACATTCAGCTTAATATAAAAACTGAATTAAGCATTAAGAACAAGTTGAGTCACTGTTATAAAATCCAAGCTTTTCTAAAGAGCATATGCCCACATTATGAGGGTAGCCATCCCTTAGACCCAGAAGACTGCTAGAGGGCAGCACAGAGTTGGAAAAAACTGTGAATCTCCACACACATTTTGGTTAATACCTTCACATATTAATTTCCCTCTCTGGAAGAAGAATCTCTGGTTCCTACAATATCCATCCAGTCCTCAAGGTCTCCTGCAAGGCCCTGGGGCACTACCTTGCCATTTGGACCCAGAGACACCCAGGCCTCAACCTTACCCCCTTTCTTTACCCTGAGACAGGACATGTATGGTGTTACCCATGGTAAAAGACCGAGGCAGTTCAGAAGTCTGCCAGTGAACATGTTCCAATGTACCTACGTTTTCCCCATGCCCACCCAGCCTTGGTCCCTGGGAGACATTGGTAGAGTTGATGAGACTACCATCCATGGCTTTGCCCCAGGTACCTGTGGCCAAGGGTTCCTAGAGACCCCTTTAACCTTGCAAATACTAAGAAGCTGAAGTATTTTAATATTTGGGATTTTTTCTTGGTGCCAGAGTTTATATACAGAATGCCGGGGTGCACAGTGTTTTTTATATATAAGTAATATATACAGTATGTATATATTAAAAAAAAAAAAAGGTTGCTGTCATGTAGGAATGCAGGACACTGGGATTCAGATTATTCTAGAGAAACCACAAATTTGTATTTTCATATAAAATTGCTAATTCACAAATATAGACAACCCAATTAAAAAACGTATTTCTAGCTATCAAGTCATTAAACTTGCCATTCACTCTCTACCTGGAACATTCTTCCCCCAGATATGACTTGTTCCCTCGCTTTGGTCCAGTCTCTGTTCACATATCACCATCTTCCTCAGAGAGGCCTTCCATGATCATCCAACCTAAGAGAGCTGCTTACACACATACTCCAACCATTCTCCATGCCCTTACCCTGCTTTATTTTTCCCTACAGAGTCTATCACTACCTGCTAGTAGAAGCAGTGGCATTAAGTTTTTTTAAATACCTGTTTATTGTCTGTTTCTCTTAATAGAATGAAGGGAAAGTGGTTTTGTGTACAACTGTATTCCCAAAGCCTCGAACAGTACCTGACATATACATGAGTGCTCAGTATTGTTAAATGAAAGGTTCTCAGTTGTTGACTGACACATACAGATGAACTTGGAAATGTAAACAATATATGTGAAAGTAGTCACACTGGCATTCTCTTTCATTTATATAAGCATAAACCTGTTCTCACTTTTCAACAAGTTTATCAATTTTAGGACATTTACCAATTTTCACTGATACAGTTATTGATACAATATCACTATCAATACAAGAATATTTATCAATCCTCACTAAAAGGATACGAGAAACGATCGTTCCATGTTGCTCTTTCGACGTATTCCAACATGACAACAGCTTTGATTGTCGTTAAAAGTTTGTTCCATGTTTCATCAAAATCTACTACTCTTGGTTTCAAAGACATTGTGCAAGTTTAGTGTTGAAATCTGTTAATTGAAAACAATAGTAATGTTAGCATGAATTCTACAAACAAGTTACTTGTTTTTAAAGCATCACATAATTCAACAGCACAATAGACAATAGGGGTGAGAACAGAACCTGGCACATAATAAAAACACAATAAACACTGGCCACTATCTTTTCATGACTATCTAGACAAGGAATTACATAGAATATTTACATTCATTACAAACTCTAGGAAATGGAAAGCTTTTACTACAAGTTATTTATGATCAAGTGTGTTGTTTCAAGGATTCAGAAGGCTCAATGTGTTGAGGGGAAAAAAAAGCTGGGGCCCCGTTAGCCAAAAAGCCAACTCCCATCATAAGAAATATGCAAGAGACACTCAATAAAAAGGTTTTGGCTCCAAATCCTTGTATGTACTCTTTAAACTGGGGAGTGAGGGTAGTATGTGGGTGAATATGAGAAGACACAAGAAAGTAAAAGGGTTTATCTTCCCAGAGCCTTAGTTGAGGTAAAAGATTAGGGAGGAAATTCACATTTCTATCAAAACAAATGAAGTGTAAAGTAGAATGCAAAATCCACGTGAACCTAAAAAGATAAAAATATTTATAGATTTCGAAGACTTCTCAGGGTTGTAGCAGAGAGCTGAGGCTCCATCTTAGATTCTCAGAGTATCCAATCCCACTCCCCTAATGAAAGCATGGCTCTAGCATGAAACCTCTGGTTCTGGTGACCTTAACCAGCCTAGAAGTGAGCTAAAAGAATTCTTTTGCCTAGGCAGACAAGCTATATTCTAGAAGTTAACTGGTTTCTGAAACAAAAGGGTCCTAAGGATAGAGAAACTTGGCTCAAGTGCTAGATTCCAAATGCTTCTCAATATCACATCAGAAAAACAGATTAAAAGAGAACTCTTTTAAAGTCAACTTTAATTGAAGAAGGGAATCCTTTTCTGACATGTGTTTTAACATCCTCCCCAAAGTTTTCCATAATTACTAGAACTGTGAACACCAAGCTAGCCTGAAGACAAGGCCAAATAAGGAGGAAATCCCTTCTCTTGTCTCTCCTACTGTGTAAGAAAATAGGGGGTGGGAAAACAATGGGGAGAAGGGGAAGAAGCATAAAGAAAAAAATGAGACACGGGGAGGGAAGTGGCTACACACCCCCAGCCCACCAACTGGAGGTGGATCTAAACCCTTCTTACATTTCTGTCCTGAGAAGAAAAGAACTCAAGGAGTCCAAGGAAGAAACTTCAAGAAAGAGAAAGAAAAGGAATCAGAGAGAAGCCAAACAAAATCCAAGAGGATGTGCCACACTGAATCAACAGTCTTTCCTTAACATACCAGAAACTAACCACCAGGCTTTATTTAAACTTCCAGTACTAACTAGAATGGATGAGCGCTAATCTGAGAGTAAGAGTGAGTCAGTGTAAGCGTATGTGTGTGTGTCGTGTATGCATGTTGTGAGTAGGGGTAGGGGAGAAACAGGAAGGGAGGGAGGTAAAGCTCTAGCTGTACAAAGGGACTTAACCTTAACTCCTCTCACTCTTATTTACCACATCCTATCCAACCGTGTTCCTGAATATTTCTTAAATTCATCCATTCCTATAATATTTACATAGTACTTACTATGAGCCAAGCACTATTTTAAGTGCTTTATATAAACTAATTTAACTCTCAGAACTATCTGATTAGGTAGGTCCAACTATTCTCTCCATTTTCCAGATAAGAAAATTGAGTCATAGGGTGATTAAGGAACCTGCTTAAGGTCACAGCACTATTTAATGGTGGCCTCAGAAGGATTCAGACCTGTGGTGGATCCCATGCTCCTAACTGCTATATGCAACTATACTGCCTTACTAGCATCTTTGGTGAATCTTAAATACTTGCCAGGCACCACTCTAGCCTCTGAGGATATAGTGGTCAATAAATAAAATTTGTGACCTTCAAGGTTAGAATCTCAGAACAGGCAAAGACAAAGACAAAAATAACCTACCTACCAAAAAGGTGACCATGTCACTCTTGTACTTAAAGCCATTTGGTATTTTCCACTACAGATAGCACAAAGCTTAAGCTCAGACAACCTGGCACACTAAGCTTCTATGATTTGACCTTATTAGTATAAGCACCTCTCCAGCTTCCTCTTCTCATGGGACTCCCTTCCTTGACATCATAATCCAGTAACTTCTCTCTGCTTAGAGGTCATTGAACTCAACAGGCTGATACATACACCCAGCCTTTACTTTTTTTGTGTTCTTTACCTAAAATTCTTCTCTTTTTCTTCCTCCCTCTTTCTACCCACTCACCTAACTCTTAACTGATATTATAGGCTTGGTCTAGTATATCTGTCTTTAAAAAACTTTCCTGGGCTCAGTTAAACCAGGTGAGGTATCCTATTTTATGTAGCACTTGAGAAATGCTATACTTACCACTGTTAGAGCATTAACTAACCTGAACTGTAATTATCTGAGCGTTTCTTGAAGATAAGGCCTATTTTGTTACTGTTTACCAAAAGTTGTCAATGTTCCCTTCACAATAGTTTTTTTCCCCTTATAAAAATGGCATTATGCCCACTGCTTGTAAATTATTTTAATAGCTACATAGATTGCCTTTTACCTTTATTCAGATTTTGACAATTAGAGTGACACTGACTTCTTTGCTGAGACCAACAGGTTTATGGTAGAGTGGGTACATATGCAGTGATAATCCATTTTTAGATGGATGGAGAATATGAAAGTTAAGGTGAGAAAAATACTAGCTTAGTGAAACATACTGGAAATTAATGAACCAATAGCTGAAAGTATGCTGAAATTCTTAAATTCTCTGCCTGCACAATAGAAAGCTCATATAACTAAAAATCTAAGTTCCTTCAACTTATTTAAATTGTTTACATGGTAATTTATTCATGAGGAATTTATTTAAGAATGATACAGAGCAAATAAAGAAACAGGACCACGATCACTGCACTATTCTTCTACATCACTCAAGCTGTCTGGTAATTCGTAAAAACAAATGAGCCTTCTTCATCCCTGTGCTTTACTAAAGACCACATCATGGTCCTATGCCTGACATCCTGCCAAGACCATTTCCATCCCCACTTAGATTATGTCCCACTGAGTATCCACAAAGTTCTCACATTACCAGCTTAGCTTTTTTCTGGGTTCCACCCAGGCAATGTTAGGATTTTGTTTTGTTTTTAAAGATTTTGCTTATCTATTTGAGAGAGAGAAAGAGAACACAAGATGGCAAGCAGCAGGGAGAGAGAGGCAGGCTCCCTACTGAGCAAGGAGCCTGATGTGCGACTTGATCCCAGGAACCTGGGATCATGACCTGAGCCAAAGGCAGACACTTAACAGACTGAGCCACCCAGGCACCACAATGTTAGGGTTTTTAACACTTAGGCAGTACACAGGTACTATGCCTAAGGCCCATGAGTGTTATGAACCCTAAAAACAAATCACAGGCTCTAAATACAAAAAAAAAAAAAATTCATGTGTCATTACATTTCCAAATAACATTATGTCAACATTAATTATAATACCTATAAAATTTTCACTACATTTGGAAACAATTTATAGACTAGATTTTCTCAGAGAACCATTTCTAAATATATATGATTATCAACAGTAAATTAATTACGAGGGATTTATAGAAACATAGAGTTATCATATGACCCAGAAATTCCACTCCTACATATATACCCAAGAGAAAACATGGCCACACAAAAATCTGTACACAAATGTTCACAGCAACATTATTCATAAAGGCCAAAAAGCAGATATTAAGATATCAAACATCTATCAACAGATAAATGGATATATAAAATGCAGTATATCCATACAATGGATTATTCCACATGTAAGAGAATGAACTACTATAGATGTTACAAAATGGATGAACCTCAAAAACATACTAAGCGAATGAAGTTGCTCAAAAAAAAAAGGTCGTCTGAATGCATTCTATGCTATACATGTTATATATTCAAGCATTACTAACCTTCGACCTACAAGTCAGCAAAATCCAGACTGTAGGAAACTAACTGGATAACCAGTTGGAAAGTCTTTAAATTTATCAAGAGCCACACTGGAAGCTGGAAGGTAATATAAAGTTATGCCTTCAAAATTCTCAGGGAAAATGGCTAACCACCTAGAATTCTCTTATCAAGAGTGGTATCAATTTACTTCCCACACAGCCTTTTTTCACAGGAAAATAGAAGATATATTCTATCAGGAGGGAATGAAACAAACCAAGAAAGACTTGGGATCCCAGAAACAGAGGGATCTAACAAAGGAGGAACAGGAATTTCTCAGAAGAGCAACTATACAGAGTTTAAAAACAACCTGTCCAGAGAGACACATAAGAATAAAGGGCTCCAGGAGAGTTATCCCCAAGAAATGGGGAAAGAGGAACTAATAGATTGTCTCAGGTGTCAACAAACTTTTCTTGTAAAGGAGTAGATAAATACTTTAGGCTTTGAGAGCCATTTAGTCTCTGTTACAACTAACTCAATTCTGCATTGCAGCACAAAAGCAGCCACAGACAATAAGCAAATGACTGAGCATGGTTGTGTTCCAATAAAACTTTACTTACAAAAAACAGGGAGAGGGAAGGATTTGGCCCCTGAGCCGTATTTTGACTCCATCCCTTCCTTCCTCACCCCTGCCCACTTTGCATAACATGTTTGGACACTGCAAGGAGTTAGCAGCTCTGGTGGAGAATAAGGGGATAATTTAGGTAGATCACATTAAAAACTAAGCAAAAGATTAAGCAAATATTTCCTAGTTATGGCACAAAAAGCCTGAATCATAAAAGAAAAAGCTGATAAAAAACTGGACTTCATCAATATTAACAACTTCTGGTCTTGGAATAAAATAACGCTGGCAAGAAAATGATAAATATATAGCAAAGATAGTGGATTATTGCTTATAAAGGTAGTTATAAAGGTTAAAAAACAAAAGTAGTAAAAATAACTATAACTGTAATAATTGGTTAAGCAATACACAAAATAAAAGGATGTAAAACATGACTTCAAAAACATAAAATGTGGGGGAGAGTAAAAATGAAGATAGAGTTTTAGAATGCGCTCAACCTTAAGTTGTTATCAACTGAAACAGTTACAAATATAAGTTGTTATATGTAAGCCTTATGGTAACCATAAAGCAAAACAAAAGATACACAAAGATAAAGAAAAAGGAATTTAAGCACACCAGTAAATAAAGTCATCAGACCACAAAGGGAGAGAGCAAGGAAAGAAATGAATGAAGAGGAGCTACAAAACAGCCAGAATACAATTAGCAAAAAAATGGCAGTAAGTGCATACCTATCAGTTACTTTAAATGTAAACGGACACAACTCTCCAACCAAAAGACAAAGAGTGACAAAATGGATTTAAAAACAAGACTCATCTATATGCTGCCTATAAGAGACTCACTTCAGATATAAGGATACACACAAACTGAAGGCGAAGGGATGGAGGATAGTCCTTGCAAATGGAAACAGAAAGCTGGGATAGTTATATTAGACAAAATCAATAAGGAAACAGCAACCTTTAACATGTTAGACCAGATAGACTTAATAGACATATTATAGACATGTTCTATATAGAACATTCTATCCAAAAGCAACAGAATACATTCTTCTCAAGTGCACATGGAATATTCTCCAGGACAGATCATAAATTAGGCCGAAAAATAAATCTTAATAAATTTAAGAAGACTGAAATCCTATCAAGCATTATCTCTGACCACAATGGCATAAAACTAGAAATCAGTATTAAGAAGAAAACTGGAAAATTCACAAATACATGGAGATTTAACAACATACTACTGAACAACCAAAGAGTCAAAGAAGAAATCAAAAGAGAAATAAAAAATGACGGAAAGGGGTAGAAAATGAAAAATACAACATACCAAAACTTGTGGGATGCAGCAAAAGCAATTCTAAGATGGAAATCTGTAGCAATAAATGCCTACAAGAGGAAACAAGAAAAATCTCAAATAAATACTAGCTTCACACCTCAAGCAACTAGAAAAAAAGGAGCAAAGGAAGCCCAAAGTTAGCAGAAGGAAGGAAATAGCAAAGATCAAATGGAAATAAGTGAAATAAAGACTAAAAAGATAATAGAAACGATCAATGAAACTAAGAGCTGGTTCTTAGAAAAAATAAACTAAATTGACAAACCTTTAGCTAGACTCACCAAGAAGAAAAAACAAACTCAAAATCAGAAATGAAAGAGAAGACATTATAACTGATACCATGGAAATATAAAGTATCGCTAAGAAATGACTATGAACAAATAATATGCAAACAAATTAGATAATGTATAAAAAAACGGGTAAATTCCTAGAAACATACAACTTACCAAAACTGAATTATGAAGAAATAGAAAATCTAACCAGACTGATTACTAGTAAGGTTGCATAAGTAATCAAAAACCTCCCAGCAAACAAATGTCCAGGATCAAATGGCTTCACTAGTAAATTCTACTAAACATTCAAATAATTGATACCAACTGTTCTCAAACTCTTTCAAAAAAATAGAAGAGGAAGGAACCCTTCCAAACTCATTTTACATGGCCAGTATTACCCTGATACCAAAATGAGACAAGGATGCCACAAGAACAGAAAATTATAGGCTGATATCCCTCATGAACACAGATGCAAAAATCCTGAACAAAATATTAACAAACCAAATTCAACAATACATGAAAAGGATCATACACCAAGATCAAGTGGGATTTATTCAACATCCTGAACTCAATCAGTGTGATAGACCACATTAACAAAATCAAGGATAGGGACGCCTGGGTCGCTCAGTTGGTTCAGCATCTGCCTTCAGCTCAGGTCATGATCCCAGGGTCCTGGGATCAAGTTCCACATCAGGCTCCCTACACAGCAGCTCCCTGCTCCTTCTGCCCCTCCCCCCATGCTCACTCTCTCACCCTTTCTCGTGCTCTTTCTCCCTCTCTCTCTCGAAAAAAAGAAAATATTTTAAAAATCAAGGATAAAAATCATATGATCATCTAAATAGATGCAGAAAAAGCATTTGACAAAATTTAACATCCATTTATGAAAAAAACTCTTAACGAAGTGTGCTTAAAGGGAATGTACCTCAACACAATAAAACCCATATATTACAAGCCCATGGCTAACAGTGTAATCAACAGTGAAAAGCTAAAAGCTTTAAGACAAGGTATCTACTCTCACTACTTTCATTCAACATACTATTGAAAATCCTAACCACAGCAATTAGACAAGAAAAGTAAAAGGCATCCAAATTAGAAAAGAAGTAAAACTGTCACTTTTTGCTGATAACAATATTATATATAGAAAATCCTAAAGGCTCCACCAAAAAACTATTAAAAATAATAAACTAATTCAGTAGTGTTGTAGGACACAAAATCAGTATACAAAAATCTGTTGTATTTCTATACACTAATAACTAACTACCAGAAATAGAAATTAAGAAAACAATCCCATTTACAATTGCATCAAAAAGAATACCTAGGAATAAATAACCATAGAAGTAGAAGATCTGTACACTTAAAAATATAAGACACTGATTGAAGAAAACACAAATGAAAAGATATTCCATGTTAAAACGTCCATACTACCGGGGCGCCTGGGTGGCTCAGTTGGTTAAGCGACTGCCTTCGGCTCAGGTCATGATCCTGGAGTCCCGGGATCGAGTCCCACATCGGGCTCCCCGCTCAGCGGGGGGTCTGCTTCTCCCTCTGACCTCTTCCCTCTCATGCTCTCTGTCTCTCATTCTCTCTCTCTCAAATAAATAAATAAAAAAAAAAATCTTTAAAAAAAAAAACGTCCATACTACCTAACACAACCTACTGAGTCAATGCAATCCCTATCAAAATTCCAATAGTATTTTTTTTTTCCACAGATAGGAAAAAAAATGATAAAATCTGTATGGAACAAAATAACACAAAATCATAGATACAGAGAACAGACTGGTGGCTGCAGAAGTGGGGAGTAAAGGGTGAACAAATAGGTGAAGGGGGTCAAAAGGTACAATCTTCCAGTTATAAAATAAGTCCTGGGGATATGACGTACAGCATGATGACCACAGTTAATAATACCATATATTACATACTTGAAAGTTGCTAAGAGAGTAAATCTTTTAAAAGTTCTCATCACAAGAAAAATTTTTTTCTAACTATGTAACAGATGTTAACTATACATACTGTGGTAATCATTTGGCAATATATACAAATACTGAAATCATTATGTTGTAAACCTGAAACTAATATGTTATACGGCAATTATACCTCAATAGAAAAAAAAATGAACAGAAAGAAAATGAAAAGCTGCAGCCTGGGAGCAAATATTTGTGAGATGTAGATCTGATACAGAACAGATACACAACACACACACAGGATTAGTACCCAGAACTCTCAAAGAACTCTCTGTAAAGAACCCTCAAAGCTCAGTAATAAAAAAACACAATCCAATTAAAAACTAGCCAAAAGACCCAAAGAGTTCAGAAACATTGATAGCAAATGAGTACATAAAAGATGTTCAACATCATTAGTCATTAGAAAAATGCATATTAAAGATACCACTGCACACCTACTGTAATGGGTCAAAAATCTGACAGAATCAAATGAGTATGTGGAGCAACAAAAACTCTCATTTGTGCAAGTGGGAATTTAAAATGAAATAACCACTTAGGCAGTTTCTCTTAAATATACACCTTTCATTTAACCCACCAATCCCCCTTTTGAGTATTTATACAGTAGAAATAAAGATACAGATTTACAAAAAAACCTAAACACAAATTTTCACAGCACCTTAATTCGTAACTGCCCCAAACTGGAAACAACCCAAATGTCCATCAACTGGTGAATGGAAAAACAAAATATGGTGCATCCATGCTGTGGTATACTATTCAGCAATAAAATGGAATACATTACTGATATATGGACAATAGATGATTCTGAAAAGCATTAGCTAAGTGAAAGGAAAGACTCATTTGACTAAATACTGTATGATTCAATTTACATTACATTCTGGGAAAGGCAAAAATACATGGACATACATCAGAACACTGATTGTCAGAGGCTCAGAAAGACTACAAAAGAGCAATAGGAAACTTATGGGGTGATATTAATTGTGGTGGTACCTACAGGATCATATAAATTTGTCAAAATTCAAAGAAGATATTTTTCTATGTCTAAGTTATACTTCCATAAACCTGACTCCTCAAACTCCAGATGCCCATCCTTCTGCAGTATTCCACATCTCAGTAATGATGATATCCAGAGTTCCTCAAGCCAGAAATTTTATTAGTCATCTTGATTTCTCTTACTCTCCTCTACAAATCAATCCAATCAATAAGTCCTGTCACCTCTATCTTCTAACCATTTCTTGAATTCACCCACTTCTTCCCATTCCCATTGACATCACCCTAATCCAAACCACCGCCTCTTACCTGATCACTGCCATAGCTTCCTAAGTGAGTTGCCTGTATCCTTCGACCCCTTGATACATGTCACATGCCATAACCAATGTAAACTTGCCAAAATGCAAATCTGATTATTTCATACACTGCTTAAAATTCTTCGAAGACTCTTACAATCTTTAGTATGTATCATATATTAACAAAAAAAATTCTGTTATCTAATTTATCACTCTGACATCTTTCCCATAAAAGTTGGTAAATATTTTAATAATATTCTGATGACAAAGATTTTAAAACAAGTTATCAGTTTTAAGAGAATAGCTAAGTAACCTACGGTAAAGATGAGTATAAAAAAGTAATCAGGAAAATCAAACTGATGAGCTATCTACATTTCCAATAGAAATGTTCTAAAATCTCTTTTAGAAAAGTTTTCTCCTCACTACACATACGTCATTCCTCAGAACACTAAAAGCTGACCTGTCACTAAGAATCTTAACTTTCCAGTGAGTTTTAGGTTTCTGACGCTGAAAGAGAGCTCCAAATGAACATGCTACTACCTAAAGTATGATGTGTTAACATAGCCTGACAAAATTGTTTTAAAAACAAATTTATGAAAAATAGCAGAAATAAAAAACATATAACTTTGCCAAGATCAGAAGGATCTTAATTTGAAGCAGTACTGTTCTTCATTTGGACATTTTTTTTTTTAAGATTTTATTTATTTATTAGAGAGAGAGAGCAGAAGTAGGCAGAGCGACAGGCAGAGGGAGAGGGAGAAGGCTTCCCACTAAGCAGAAAGCCCGATGCGGGGCTTGATGCCAGGACCCTGGGATCATGACCTGAGCCGAACAAATGCTTAACCGACTGAGCCACCCAGGCACCCATGAACATTTTTCATTTAAAGAACTGTTTTGGATAATTACATTTCAGCAGGTAAAGAAGTAACAGAACCTCAAAACATTCCATTTTAGGTACACAATTGACATATATATTAGATAAATATTTTATTTGCAGTATAAACTATTTTTGGAAAATGTATAACCACGTTTAACATCTTGAGGAAGGTGACTATAGCTTAACTACTGATAAATGCTTTAGTACGCCACATTTTTTTTTTTTAAGATTTTATTTATTTATTTGACAGAGGGAGACACAGCAAGAGAAGGAACACAAGCAGCAGGGGTGGGAAAGGGAGAAGCAGGCTTCACACGGAGCAAGGAGCCTGATGCAGGGCTTGATCCCAGGACCCTGGGATCATGACCTGAGCCGAAGGTAGACACTTAACAACTGAGCCACCCAGGTGCCCCAGTATGCCATATTTTTTCACTTCCAAAAGTATGATTTATGAATAATGTAAAAGGCTAAACACATAATACTGTAATTCTCTTTTTTAAAATGTATTTGAGAGAGAGAGAGTCAGTCCATACACACACGTGCATACACACGTGGGGGGAAGGGGTAAAGGGAGAGGTAGAGAGAGTCTCAAGCAGACTCTGCACTGAGAGCAGAGCCCCATGCAGGGCTTGATCTCATGACCTTGAGATCATACCTAAGTAAAAAGCAAGAGTCGGAGGCTTAACCAACTGTGCCACCCAGGTGCCCCGTGACTCTCTTTTTAGTAAAAAAAACAAAACTAAACTACCAAATGATGACTTATTTCAGTATTGATCACTACTGACAATAATTTGGTCATTCCAAGAATTACCAATAATATAATACTGGGGCCTAAATTAATTTCAGATAGTCAATATACCATAGTTAGTTTTTCAGATGCCATTTAATGGGCTTAGAGCAGGTTATATTCTAATTAATATCATTATAATTAATATAATTTGAATACTTAAGGCCCAATACAGAACATTAACTTTGCAGTATTTTCCATTTCCATAGGAAATGCTTCCTCTACTACACACTGACTAAAAATGCTGTCATTTCATATAAAATAAGCTATAAGATTGCATCTAAACAATTTCATCTTACTGTATTCAAATGAGTGAGCCAATAGATAGAGCCAAATGATATCTTTGTTACTTGATGAGGCATAGGGTACAATGCTTTTTGTTGCAGTAAGATTTGATCCATGGAGCTCTAAGTACTCCACAAATGTCATTTCCATCTTATGTTAAAAAAGGAAAAAAAAAAGACAAAGTAGGGGAAAAACGGTAAAGAGAAATACAGCAGTCTCTCATCAATCTCAGTTGGCAAAACATACATTGCAGGAAGAAAACAAGGCCATAAGTCTCAAAAAAAGGGAGGACAGCGGGGAGTAAGGAATGTATTTATGCTACAATAGGTAAGTTATAGAAGGCAAGTGCTTCCAAAATAAACCCACCTGACCAGAATTAAAGACCCTTCTCTCCTCAAAGAACTTGAGATTCTCCCCAAAGTCTCTACAGACTGTACCTTTTTTTCTCAAGTTTTCACACTGCTCTTATCAGCATGAAGTTTAATGTCCCTTTTACTAGCTTTCTCACTTTTTTCTTAATAATTTAGGCAAGGAATTTAAGACACCAACCAGCCTTAAAAAAAGAAAAGAAAAAGAAAACCATTCTCATATACTTATCTCAAATGAGTTAGAGAACTTGAATTTGTCTAACTCCCTCAAAGGTAGGCAAGCTCACACTGGCATGCATGCTAAACAAAGCTGTGACCAACCAGCCTTTTCACAAATAATTACAAGATCCAGAGCACAATTCCTAGACCTGATCTTCTACCCAAATATTAAAAAGGGTTACCCTAATCCTCCTGTCTTTGCACTACCCAAAGAATTGCAATATTTGTTATCCTATTCTTTTGAGAGCTAAATTAAATCACATATATTTAAAAATCTTGGATTTAAATCTTTTCTCACAAATACAGGCTAAGATGCTAAGATTAATAATTTGCTTTATCTGATTTGTTTGTTATGGGTTACCTAGCTTTTCTGGAGGAGGGGATCACATACTCATCAGTTTCTACTGGTTCATTATTAGCTAGAATAAAATTCAGAGTCTTTGCTTCATCTTCCAATTCCTATCAACTTTATCACTATTTCTCAACTGGTCCTTTTTTCCATTCACATTAATATACTTGTGAGCTGCTAAATATATTAATTCCCACTTAAATCCTGGCACAGCTACAGAAGACAGAGACACGGAAGAATAAGAAAAGGTGACACAGCTATGGAGGGTACACATCTTTGCTGACCACCTCCTGTTTAAAATTCCAAAAACAGCATGGACAACACAACCTCTTACAATCCCATTCTTTCACTTAAGTGTCCCTTAAGGTAAAGAATAAAGACAATCCAGTGGCACCTGGGTGGCTCAGTCAGTTGAGCATACGACTCCTGATTTGGGCTTGGGTCGTGATCACAGGGTCGTGGGATTGAGCCCCATGTCAGGCTCTGTGCTCGATGGAGAGTCTGCTTCTCTCTCTCCCTCTGCCCCTCCCCCCTGCTCTTGCTTGCTCTCTCTCTCTCTCTCAAATAAATATTAAAATTAAATATTAAAAAAATAATAAAGAAAATCCAACACAGCAAGTTATAAAAAAATGCAAAATAATGACACCAATTTTCCTACAGGAGGGACCCTAAGCAGGATGTACTTTGCCCATTCCTTACAATCATAACAGCATCTAATTAGAGTTGTCAATAATAATAATAATAGTAATAATGATGATAGCAAATCTTTATTGGCTGCATATATTCCAGAAACCATGCTAAATACATTTTAAACATTATCTCATCAATTCTTCAGAATAACCCTAAAATGGCTATTATCATTCTCCCTGTTTTAAAGATGAAGAGACTGACATTTAGAAAATTTGGGTATATTAACTAGCAATCCCTGAATCTGAATCCAGATTCATCTGGCTTCAAGATGAAGCTCTTATCTACTGTCCTCTACTGCATTTATTATTTGCCACTGTAGAAACTAGAGTTGGCTCAGAGGAAGTGGATGGCATGATAGTTCAGCCTTCTAGAAGAAGGCAAGTCCCACCTAAAAAGCTGAATGTCTTAGCATGATGGAGGAAGTTTCTGCCAGATGTCAAAACATAAGAAAGAGGGGCACCTGGGTGGCTCAGTCAGTAGAGCATGTGACTCTTGATCTCAGGGTCAACTCTTGATCTCAGGTTGAGAGTTCAAGCCCAACACTGGGAGTAGAGTTTACTTAAAAAACAAAACAAAACAAACAAGCTATGAGAAAGAAAGAGAGGAAGGAAATAAGGAAAATACTGGTCTCAAAAATGAAAAGGGGTGAATCAAGAAACTAATAATTCTAAACTGGCCCTGTCAATGACAGTGTGATCCTAGGCTAGCTGCTATTTCACTTTCTCTATCTGCACAACATAAAAACAGTATAAAAAGACAATATTTATAAATACATCTCAAGTTTGCTGGACAATGCTAAGTTTAGTTAGTATTATTTTCTACTCTTTTCTGTAATTTAAGTTTTCCATCCATGTTTTTGAATCTAATGAAGACCAAAACTATACCATTGCTGAAATCTTTATGCCTTTACCTTTCTCATACTTTATTCCCATACATCAATTTAAAAGGCTTTCTTTCACTCTATTTTTCTCATAAGCAGTTCATTTTAATGTTTACCCGTTTCAGATAGGAAAAAATTCAATTCCTTTCATCATAATGCCACACAAGTTTCTTAATCCTCAATTACCTTCTTTATAACTGATTTTTAGCCCTCTAAAATTTAACTTCCAAGCTAGTCAAAGTTCGGAGATAACTAAGTGCCAACATAAAGCATCTATTGATAGTCCACACAAAAGACACTGTCCTTACTTACATTATATGCAAAATTTAACTCAAAATGGAAGATCTATACTTAAGATCTAAACATATAAAAACAGAAAACTCATACAAGAAAACACAGGGGAAAGCTTTGACGTCGGACTTAGGAATGATTTCTTGGATATGATAGCAAAAACACAAACAAAAGAAAATACAGATAACTGGTCTTCATCAAAATTTAACTTTCATGCATCAGAAGACACATCAAGAGTGAGACAATCCACAGAATGAGAGAAAACATTTACATCTCATGTCCAAAAAGAGATTAATACCCAGAGTATATAAAGAATACCTTAACAACAAATTTTTAAATGGGCAGAAATCCTGAACAGACATTCCCCCCAAAGACACACAAATGGCCAACAAGCACATGAAAAGATGCTCAACATCACAAGTCATTAGGGAAATGTAAATCCAAAATACAATGAGATACCACTTCACACGTGGTAAGATGTCTATTATCACAACAAGCAAAGATGCCAAAAATGAAAAATGGTGAGGATGTGGAGAAATTGGAATCCTTGTGTAATGCTGGTGGGAAATGTAAAATGGCGCAGCCACCACGGAAAACATTTCAGCAGGCCCTCAAAAAACTAAATGCAGAATTACCATATAAGAGCACCAATTGCCAATTGCTCTTCCAGGTATATACCCAAAGGAAATGAAAAGCAGAGAATGAGAAAGATAACTTGTGTTAGAATGTTCACTGCAGCATTATTCACAATAGCCAAAAGGTGGACAGAACTCAAGTGACCATTAACAGAAGAATGGATAAGCAAAATGCAATACACATAAAAGGAATATTAATAATTCATAATAAAGGAGTAAATTCTGATACATGGTACAAAATGGATGAACCCCCAAAACAGTATGTCAAATAAGATATACCAGACACAAAAGAACCAATACTGTATGATCTTCCTCTTATAAAGTACCAAAGGAGACAAATTTATAAAGACAAAAAGTAGCCTATAGGTTACCAGCTGCTGGCAGGAGAGGCAATGGTGAGTTATTGCTCAATGGTTGCAGTTTCTATTTGGGATAATGAAAAAGTTTTGGAAATAGTGGTGATGGTTGTGAAGACACTGTGAGTACAATCACTGCTAGTAAACTGTACACTTAAAAATGGTTACAATGGGAAACTTTGTTATGTATATTTTACCACAATAAAAAAAATACAGAAAAAGGTAGTGTCCTTGTAAGTGTTTAAAATCCAGATCATATGGACAACAAAGTTCTGATGCAAAAGAAAGTATCTGAATCTCAGTGCAAAGTGATCTCTAAAAAATTTTAAATGTAATTAAAACAATACTTACAACTATGAAGACAAAATGTGATTACTTTTGGTTTATACAGACTTTTACCAAATAAAAGAAATATTTTGAAAGCTTAACATGTTTCTTAAGGTTCAGGACTATTTGGGGATCTTCTTGTTACATTCATTATTCTGGTAACTTCATACCAAAATATGTTCTATTTTCACTGTCAGAAAATAGTAATTATAAACAAAGGGGGATGGCTAGCATAAACTCTACAGTGCCTGGAATCAGAGTTATCAGTATGAACTCGTGGTTTAATAACACAGATAAAAAGATACAGAAATAAACATGGATGTTTGTGTATATGTGGATTCATGTGTACACATACATTTATTTCTAGCTCTGTCTGCTGAGAGGGCCTAATAGGAGCAATGGCACCTCAGTAGCAATAAGCACACATCACATCCAGAACTTGGTTTCTAAATATCATCTCCAATAGAAGGAACCAGAGCTCCTTGGACAAGTGACTGATTCCAGGGTCTCGGCAGAGAAATATAAGATAAACCTAGAAAGTGTTATCATGCCAGAAAAGAAGTACTTTCCTAAAGAAAAGACCAAGGGGGCATATTGAAAAGACAAAGAGCCAACCTGAAGACCACACCTGGAACAATTTGAGCAACAAAATAATGACAGCATTAAATATATTATAAACCATAGAATAAAACAAATATCTATGACTCAATACTAATATAAACAAATTACTAAAAAAATAAATAAGGGGCAGTTCTTCCCTACAGAAAAATTCCAATCAATAAATGTAGAAGGAAATGAGTAGAATAAAATCACCATCAGGCAAACACCACTATTTTAATTTTTACAGGCAAGATCTACTAAAGAATACTGAAAACAACTGGGCAAAATTTGAGAACTGGGATATCTGCACAGTTTCAAAGAATCTTCCCAAGATACCTTGTAATTACAAAGAGAAAAATGGTGACTTTACAAGTAGAGAAATTTGACAGACATGAGGTCCACCAAATGAGAATTCATATCATCTCAAATAGGATATACTGACATCCTGTACTCAACACTAGTAATGTTGAATGTAGGACTCAACATTACACTCAACGTTACTTCTATAGTATTTTTGCCAAAAATGCAAAACTTCAATAAATCAAGAAAACATCAGACAAACCCAAACTGAGAGACATTCTACAAAATAAATGACCACACGCTCATCACAAGCATGAGGCTCATGAAAGAAGAGAAAAGACTATCACAGATCAGGTAAGATTAGGGAGACACAACAACTAAATGCAATGTGGGATTCCTGAAACAGAAAAAGGATGTTATTGGAAAAACTGGTGAAATTCAAATAAGGTCTGTAGTTTAATTAATAGTATTGTACCAATGTTAATTTCTGGTTTGATCACTGTGCTCTGGTTGCATAAGTTATTAACATTAGGGAAAGCTGGGTGAAAGGTACCTGGGTGAAGGTATATTTTTCAAAATGAAAAAAAAATTTTTTTAAGTATCCTATTATACATTCTCTCCCTCAAGTGAGTTAAAACAAAGTTGAGAAATTCAAGAAGTATTTACACAGGGTAGGTAAATCCAACATTTCAGTATTTGAAAAGCAACCTACGTTGAAACAAGACTTAAGTCATTAAGAGATACTTATGTATTTACAGGTGCTAGAGATGCTGCCTTCAAGAAACTTACAGCTGGTAAGAGAAACAAAAACGATAAATAGTCAACTTTGTTGATAAAAAAAATTCTGACACACACACAATCAGGCTATAATCCAATGATTAAATAACAAGAGTAACATCATTTATGATGTTAAAGTACGTAAGTGAAAATCATTTAGATAACTAAAATCTTCAAAGAGAACATTAACACTTATACATTTACAGAATTTAAGTTAAACACACTCACTACACATACTTCAAATGGTAGTCATACATAATTAGTGTCTAATGCTTCAAAAAGTACTATTAAATATTTTCCATCAAAGATTATATTTCTCCAACCTAAAAACTAGTAGCTTAATCTCCAGCAAAAAAGAATATAAGAGAAGTAAAGATAACAAAAACGACCACAAAAATAAAACCAAACAAAACAATTCTTAAGTCAGAACAATCTCAGGGGTGCCTGGATGGCTCAATCAGTTAAGCATCTGCCTTTGGCTCAGATCATAATCCCAGGGTCCTGGGATCAAGCCCTGCCTTGGGGTCCCTGCTCAGAGGGGAGCCTGCTTCTCCCTCTCCCTCTGTGCTCTCCTTCTCTCTCTCAAGTAAATAAATAAAATCTTTAAAAAAAGAACAGTCTCAGAAAAAAACAGGTAGATAAAGCTACATAGCAAGTCACTGGCTAAAGACAGCTAACTGAAAATCAAAATGTCAAAACCCAATATATAAAGCATTATAAATTCATTAAAAAATATTGCATCGTCCCTCCTCCAGGTAGGTCAATCAACAGGGTTCAACTGCTCCCCAAAAGTTATAGAAGATGCTAATGATTTTAACACTACTCACTGTCTCAAAACTTTTAAGGATCAAAAGACCTACACTGTTCTAGTATCTCTAATAAGCCTTCCCAAACACAAAGTAGTAACATAGGATGACGCTAAACATTCTTAAAGATAATAATACAAGGATTATGCTAACATCTGCAATATAATAGAAACATTACTGTTAAGATTCAAACCCAGGCAAAGAGCCAGATCACTCTGAACAGATATTTTGATCAACTGATTACTGAGCAAGGATTCAGTCACACATCTCAAGTATCAAAAACTTGTTATAAATCTCCTAACATTCCAAATTTCTACATTCCCAGACTTAACAATAACCAGTCAAAAGTCTTCATAATATTAAGATTCCAGGGCTGGTCCTGTCTTCAATTTTCTTGAACTTAACTGACAGTATATACATGAAAACACTGCCTTCAATTATAATCAGACATTTTCAGGTTTATAACGAGAACAGGCAGATAAGAAAGGTGGAACACAAAAGAAACTTTTGTAAAAAGGCTCACAAAAAAGTAACAGCTCTTTGAACAACTCCACATCTGTAGGTCCAAAACTCAGAGAGCAGGGACCAACTTAGAAAATGCTGCAGTATTCCAGGGCTTTCTCCACTTCTCTCTACATTCTTTGCTTAGGTGGTCTCAACCTGTTTCATAACTTAAAACACCATTTCATACTCTAAAAAATACAAGGGGTCAAGACAGGTGAAGTATGCTACCACTCCGGCAAAGTGGGGAGAAGAATATATACATATTTGCTTATATGTGCATAAAATATATCTTTGGAAAAGTATGTAAGAAAACACGAACGCTGTTTAGCGCTACAAAAACTGGGTGTAACGGAAGACAAGAAATAGGGGAGATTTTTCACTCTACCCCATCAAACATTTTAGATTTTGAATCATGTGAATGTAGTTTTTATTCAAAACATAAATAAACCAATAGGTAAGTGCTGATGACGCCCCATCTCCTTCTCTCCTCACTAGAATTTAAGTCCCATGAAGACAGATTTTTGTCTATTTTTTCACTACTATAGCCCCACGGCCAGGTCCACTGCTGGTGCCTGAAAAACATTTGAATGAATGACTTCTTAACCTCTTCACTAAACTCCAGATTGTATATCCACCTGCCTACTTCTCACCTCCACTTGAACATCTAACAGGTCCTACTTAACATGTCTACCTATCCAACCTTTCCCGCATATAACATACTTCCCTCACCGCCTTCTCATTACATGGCATCACCATCCTCCAGGTGAAGTCCAAAACCCAGGAGTCACACCCCTGTCTCAACCAACTGCACTTTCATGCAAGGCACAAGTTCAATCCATACTTTTAGCTCCAAAATATACCTCAAAAATCTTTAACTTGTCTCTAACACGCCAGTCACTACCCCAATCTACCACGGCCTTCTAACTGGTCTCTCTGCTTCTTTTCTCCTCTTATCCCATCTCCCCTGCAGTCAGATTGTAAATCAGACCAGATCACTTCAGTTTCACAAAAATTCCAAAAGGTTTTCAATGTACTTTAAGAATAAAAGCCAAACTCTTTTGGACAATAAGACCTCACCAGATCTGGCACTTGGCTATGACCTAACTTACCCTCACTAAGGTCCACAGGCACTGAGCTTCTTTCAGCTTACTGACCCCAAGCCTGACACCACCCCTGGGAACTTCCCTGTGCTATTCCCTCACATATTAATACTCTTCCCTCAGACTTCCAAAGGCTAAACTCTTCTGACTTTTCAGATATCAGGTTAAAGGTCACTTCAGACACGTCTTTCCCAACCACAGCATCTGAAATGGTCTTCTCTCAGTCACTACCACAACTTCCCATTTTATTTCCCTCATTGCACTTAATGATTCTCTGAAATTACTTTTATTTCTTATGTCTTATCTGTCTCTCCCTCTCCAACCAGAATTGAAGTTCCAGGAGGGCAGAACTTCACATCTTGCTTACTGTGGTATCCTTAATGCCTGTGATAATACTTGACATACAAACCAAGTACTTAATATTTAACTGATAGATAAGACAAAACTGACTTTAAAGAAGGCCCACAACGTTTAATTTAATGACAAACTGGTGAGGATAAAAGACATGGATAAACCATCTTAACTTTCATAAACCACTGAAAATCACCAGAGGATGGAGTGAAGTAAGATTATTTCAGATGCATCTGAACGTTCAAATACATAGGAAAG
Organism: Callorhinus ursinus; assembly: GCF_003265705.2. Taxonomy (NCBI): domain Eukaryota; kingdom Metazoa; phylum Chordata; class Mammalia; order Carnivora; family Otariidae; genus Callorhinus; species Callorhinus ursinus. Next base: position 2,237,418 of record NW_027397124.1, on the reverse strand, counting down.
GTATGTTTCACACTCTATGTGCATGCACACTGTAGAAATGTTCCCCCCAATTATAAACAGCATCTAAAAAGAAAAAAGGGATAACTCAAAACACTGTGTCCATTGTAATTTCACCTCTCACTCTTTTGGAAGGGTCTTCCAAACACTGTATTTGGGTAAAAGAGGCAAAGTATAACCAATTTGTCTGCCTTGGAAAGTAATGTGTGATTCTAAAGGGTAGGGTACAGCCTTTTGAGTGCTTTTAAATATCTATTAGGTAGTTGGTAGTCAATGAGAACAAAGTGATTATTTCCCAAATTTTACTGTGAATATACATTTGGGACAGATCTGGTTCGAAGATTTTTATATTGTCAAGTCAAAGCGCCTACAGTGTATGTTAATATCTTCAAATCTTATCTATTCTAGTTATCTAATCTAATTATGTTCAAAATGTAAACTTATACAGTGCCGCCCCTCAACTGGTAATAGTAATCCCTGAGGGAAAGGGGATGATTTAACAGGAACACTGTGCAATTCACAGATGTTTTATTTACATGCACGTATCTGTGGGGTTGTAGGGAATGGTCCAGACTCCCTAGTGTGTAAGTGCTCTGAGGAGTCTAAGGATCTTATTTCACCAGACCCTAAGCGTAGAGACAGGTCTGGAGTGCACGTAGGTTACTCCTCCCCATAGCTATCAATCTTCGCTGTCTGCGGAAACAAAAGTGAAAACACTCGTGGTAAGGATGTAAGAGATTGATGCCCCCCCAACACACCCCCCAACACAGAGTTGTGTATCCGTGTGAGCTCGTAAACAAGCAGAAGAGTACACGCACTCTCACCTTCCCTCCTTCGGAAGAAAATGGGGCCGAGGGAGGGGCGGCCAAGGCCGGGTAGGGGAGGCCCGGGATCCAGTCCAGGGGGTGGCCGGGCTTAGGGGTCAGCGCTCCGGGGAGCCGGGGTCACTTACAGGACACCATCTTCCCTCGCCGCCCCCCTTCCATCCCTTTCCCTCCCCCCTCCTCGCCCCCAACTCCTTTCCTCCGCCCCATCCCCGCCACCCTTTAACCGGGAAGGGAAGTTTCCCGGCGCCTGCAGCCCGGCTCCCCGACCCTCAGCGGGGTTACCTTCTGCAGAAGCGGGACTAGGGACAGGGGACAAGGGGAGGGGGAGGCAGCCCGAAGGAGTGAAGGACGAAGCCCCCGGCGAGGAAGGTGGGCGGCGGCGGCTGTCAGCTCGCGTTCCCCAGCTCACAGCGCTGCCATTACTGTGCGCGGAGGCCGCCTCCCCGGCCGGCCGCCGCCACCCGCCCAGGAGACACGGGGGGTGGGGAGCGAAGCCCGGGGAGCCCGCGCGCCGGACGCTCACCTGCCACCGCGGGAACACAGCAAAGCTCAAGGCCGCCGCCGCTCCCGGACGGGACAGGGGCGGCGGGGAGAGGGGAAAGGGGAGTAGGAGGAGCTGGTTACGGGATCCGTAAAACAACCGTCCTCCGGAGCGCCCGGCTTCCCCCCCCCCACCCTTCGGGCTCCTTCTTCCGCTACCTCCAAATCCCCCCTCGCAAAGCAATGGTAGAGTCCGCGTTACGGCAAGCGCAGAGAGCCCGATTTAGTGCCATTGCGAAAGGCCACGGAAATCAGTATTCGAAGTGACTCCTTGCGGTATTCCCTGTTAATGAGACAATCACGGTTCACTGAGCTCAAGCGACTCAGTACCCACCAAGTTTTGGCACTAGTAGTAACAATATGTCAGAAAGGTGTTTTCAACAAAAGTACTTTCCCTTTGAGTTGTTTCAGACCTATGTGAATATTCTGAGACCTACAATCTCCTTGCCAACTGTTCCATGGGCTTTTCAAATTGTCAAAAATGTATTAGCAAAACTATGTTCCCCTCTGACATACTCCTTTTCTAGTGGGTTTTTGTCTATAGATAAATTCTGAGACATAAATGTATTTTAAATAAAGGAACTTCTCTTCACAGCCTTCATCACTGAGTCCCCGCCTCCCCAAAGCCCCCACCACATCAATCTAAAAGGTGTTAATTTCTTAATTTTAACCGGTAATGTTGACAAAAATGTAGGTTCACCCATCACTTCCTCGTATACACAAAACCGCAAGGAACAAAAGGCTGACTTTATTCTTTATTTGCCTTTCATATCCACAAGATCTTAGAGTCTTGTTCTTCAAACTTCTTCCCTTCTAACCCTCTTTCTTAAAACTATTTGTACCAATCCTTTAAGGCCATTAAAAATCCTGTTTGCTTGCTTATCCACGATTACAACTCTCTGATATTCTCAAATAAACCCATCTTTTGCTGGTAAAATAACTGGCAGTTTGTAAAGTTAATAACTTAAAGACTTTAGTGCTATTAATAAATGGGACTTTTTGATAATGATGAGATATGTCAAGGTATGAGAGATCTACATGACACAGTGAACCAATATTTTCCAAACGACCAATGCAGGCCATTAAAAAATCATTCATGGATAAAAAATCCACTCAAAGAGCCGGATAGACCAATGGATAGATCAATATATGCATGTGCGTGTGTGTGTTTGTGTGTTGCACACACATAAAAACAAAGTACAAAAGATTCCTTGATATGGTTTCAGATTCTTCATTGCAAATAATCTTTAAGAAATTATCACTTATCAAATTTTCTGTAACATCAGAGAAGAATATCCACACTTAACTGAAAAGACTATTAAATTCTCCTAAGGCCTCCTATTTTCTTCATATACTTGAATCACAGAAAATGCTTTTTTTAAGTCAGATATTAATGAGATATGCAAAAAATGTAAAGCCATGTCAAGATAAGTAGAATATCTTATTTTTTTGAAAGGTTTTATTTATTTATTTGACAGAGAGAGACACAGCGAGAGCAGGAACACAAGCAGGGGGAGTGGGAGAGGGAGAAGCAGGCTTCCTGCTGAGCAGGGAGCCCGATGCAGGGCTCGATCCCATCATGACCTGAGCCGAAGGCAGACACTTAATGACTGAGCCACCCAGGCGCCCCAAGATAAGTAGAATATCTTAAAATGGTTATTTTTCATACAAACACGTGATGTATGTTAAACTGTGTTTGCATTTATTACTTTTTAAGTTAATAATTGGGTTTTAAAACTTCTTTTTAATTCTAACATGGTGACTATTGCTAGCTATAAACCACATAAATATAAGCTCTTTGAGTCCCTCAATAATTTTTAAGAGTGTAAAGAGTTCCAGAGACCAAAAATGTTGAGAACAGATGCCCTAAGTCATGAACTTCCCTGGTCTTTCCACTTTCCTTTCAAACTCTAGCTGGAGACTGGGTGGCTCAGTTGTTAAGCATCTGCCTTTGGCTCAGGTCATGATACTGGGGTCCTGGGAATGAGCCCCATGTCGGGCTCTCTGCTTAGCGGGAAGCCTGCTTCTCCCATTCCCCCTGCTTGTGTTCCCTCTCTTGCTGTCTCTCTCTGTCAAAAAAAAAAAAAATATCTTAAACTCTAGCTGGAGATATGAATTAGCATGAAGGGTGCTAAACATGAATCACTATAACAACCCCTATTTCTTTTTTTTTTAAAGATTTTATTTATTGGGGTGCCTGGGTGGCTCAGTCAGTTAAGCGTCTGCCTTTGGCTTGGGTCGTGGTCCCGGAGTCCTGGGATCCAGTCCCGCATCGGGCTCCTTGCTCTGCTGGGAGTCTGCTGCTCCCCCTGCTTGTGCACTCTCTCTCTCTTTCTCTCTCTGATAAATAAATAAATAAATAAAATATTAAAAAAATAAAAGTTTTATTTATTTATTTGCCAGAGAGAGAGAGAGAGCACAAGCAGAGGGAACGGGAGAAGCCGGCTCCCTGCGGGGCTTGATTCCAGAACCCCAGGATCATGACCTGAGCTGAAGGCAGATACTTAACCAACTGAGCCATCCAGGACCCAGGATCCTGACCTGAGCTAAAATCAGACACTTAATCGACTGAGCCACCCAGGTGCCCCTAACACCCCATATTTCTAAATTCCAGAAACCTCTCATCCCTTTAGAGCTTATCCAACCTATATAATAGGGAAATACATTTTGAAAAAACTTATAGTATCCAAGCCTTTTAATATGAAATTGAGATTAGTTCTTCCTTCCAGAAAAAAAGGTATTGTTTCTGGCCAACTCTTCAACCCACTACTTTAAGCAATGGAGCAATGGTTGGTCTTCACCCTCAAACCTAACTCAAACCCTAGTTCATCTATGAATCCTTTCTTTGTTTTAATTTTTAACAGAAATTACATATATTGCAAAAAAATGTGTTTTGGCTTTGTAAAATGTTTATTGAATTCATTTACTTTTTTCTTGATTTCTAAAGTAATAAATGTGTTTTTAAAAACAGGGAGAGAGAGGAAAAAAACCCTACCAGTATTGCAGAAATAGAGGACCATATTTAAGTTGATAAATATTCCTCAAAATTTTTCCATGAATATAACTAAATATGTTTATGCAAATCAGATCATATCATAGATATACTATTTTGCAGGCAGAAATCTTTCTGATTTTGGTCTGAGAACATTAAATAGTTCTTAGGCAAAGTAATTTCTAAATTAGTATTTAAAGAGGAAAATTAATGAAAAATATTTTAGGTAGAATATCTCAAAATGTCATTACATAAATCAGTTAAAAAAGTTTGTCTATTTCATTTCCCACTTGTGAGTGTACACAATTTTCTCTTTCAAAATATTCCAAGTTCTGGGGCACCTGGGTGGCTCAGTCATTAAGCGTCCGTCTTCGGCTCAGGTAATGATGCCAGGGTGCTGGGATGGAGCCCCACATCGGGCTCTCTGCTCAGCGGGAAGCCTGCTTCTCCCTCTCCCACTCCCCCTGCTTGTGTTCCCTCTCTCGCTGTGTCTCTCTCTATCAAATAAATAAATAAAATCTTTAAAAAAATTTTTTTCCGAGTTCATTTCCTAATTCCTCTGTAACTACCATTTGAGAAGCCCATCCAGAATCATCTTTTCTATCTTTATAAGGTTCCTTTATACACATGAAACCCAAAAAGCCCTTATTCCTGGACATTTATTATTTCAAACAATTTGTCTCACTTTTACATTCTATACACTAAATCTGAATCATCTCTCCTTACATCTTTACTGGGAATTTGCATTTCCTGGTTATATCATTTATTAAACATTTTTCCACCTTTTGGTTTTAGTAAACAAGAAAAAAATGAGATATTGGGGAACAGTTTTCATGTCTGGAGTAGCTGATTAAGGAGCTACTTTATGCTTACAAAAGTGCAAGGCTCCTCTTTGGGGAAATATCTGACCATAAGACTGGGGCATAAACACATAAGATGAGCCTGGAGCACCTTGTAGTGTAAGAAAGTAAGGAAGTACTCAAAAATAAAAACATCCACATTGATTGGAGTATGTCAAAGGGCACAAGAGCCAAGTGAAAGAATTTCCAATGGCCAAAGCCAGAACAATTTGAGCAAGAAAATAAAGTATTAGTGGATTATAACACAAAGTATAAAATAAATTTCCATGGATTCATACTAATATAAAAAATAAATATAAAAATTATCGAATAAAGAAATAAATGGGGGAGAAGAAACAATCTTACCTCAGGCAGGAGAATTCCAAATAAATTATGCATATACTGCACCTAAAGAAATGGAAGCATGACTCCCCACTTTTTGGCTGTGCACCATAAAACTGATTTCCTTCCAAAAAATAAAAAGAGTAACTTTACAGTAGAGAAAACTGACAAATGTCACATAGCCAGATGATTAAAGTCAACATTAACAAGATGACTCATTGTACGTTCCCTTGGAGTGAAGTGATGAGAATAGCACTCTACCTCTGTGATCTTCTGCAAAATGCACAATTCTAGTCGTCTAATCATGAGAAAATCATCACACAAATTTCATTAGAGGGGCATTCTGCAAGATGCCTGACCAGTACTCCTCAAAACTGTTAAGGTTATCAAAAACAAGTTAAGGCTGAGAAATTGTCAGCCAAGAGTAGACATGACCACTGAATGTAATGTGGTATCCTGGATAGGACCCTCAAACAGAGGAATACATTAGGGAAAATCAAAAGAAATCAGAATCATATGGATTTTAGTTAACTACAGTCTATCAGAATAGATCCATTAATTGTCACAAAGATACCATACTAATGTAAGATGTTAACCCGGAACACCGGGGGGGTGGGGTATGGGGAAGAGGGTATATAGGAATTCTCTATTATCTGCTCAATTTCTCTGTAAATCTAAAACTATTCTAAAAAAAAAAGCCTATCAATTAAAAAAATTCATACAACCGTACACTTAAAAAAAACAGTATGAGGTTTCTAATCAGAAAAGCTAGGAGCCTGTAAGATGGTGGATCCAGATGAACAGGTTATATCTTTGCCTCTCTTAGACAATTCTGGTTGAAAGCTATTTAAAGAGAAAAGAAAAATCATTCTCTTTTAAATTTAAAAAAATGCCTGTAAATCCTTTATATTTTCTTTGCAGTCACATTCAGACAAGTAAATTAACAGGAACAAAGCTGTGTTAAAAGAGAGCTTATTTTAGGGGCACCTGCGTGGCTCAATCGGTTAAACGTCTGCTTCAGCTCAGGTCATGATCCCGGGGTCCTGGGATCAAGCCCAGCATGGGGGGTCCCTGTTCGGTGGGAAGCCTGCTTCTCCCTCTCCCGCTCCCCCTGCTTGTGTTCCCTCTCTCGCTGTCTCTCTGTCAAATAAATAAATAATCTTCAAGAAAAGAAAAAAAGAGAGAACTCATTTTAAAGAAATACTCATAAATTTCATTATTTGAGATAGTACACTTAAGAAGGTGATGTCTCAGAATTGGAAAGAGAGTGAATCTGAGTAATGGATTACAATAAATAATATGGGATAAGTGAAAGAAGGAGAGGTGACATTTTCCTCAACTGTTAGATCATATTAAAAATATATGTGTCACTGGGCGCCTGGGTGGCTCAGTTGGTTAAGCGACTGCCTTCGGCTCAGGTCATGATCCTGGGGTCCCGGGATCGAGTCCCACATCGGGCTCCCTGCTCGGCGGGGAGTCTGCTTGTCCCTCTGACCCCCTTCCCCCTCGTGCTTTCTGTCTCTCATTCTCTCTCTCTCTGAAATAAATAAATAAAATCTTTAAAAAAAAAATAAAAAATAAAATAAAAAAAATAAAAATAAAAATATATGTGTCACTAAGAGTAGAACATGAATCGTGATCCACCCAAAAAAGTGTGATGGAGAAGACAGGAGGACTTGTAACATAATAAAAGTAAGTAACGTAGGCTATCCCATTTGAGGACAAAGGGACAAAGAAAGCAGAGCAAATCAAATGTGGCAAGTCTGGAAGCAAGCTAATTTAGAGAAAGGGTAGATGGGCTAAAAGACAGACTTCAGGCAAAGGAGGGTGGTCGATCAGTAGTGTTAACTAGTGCCAAGTGGGTCCTAAATGCTTAAGCGTGCTCAACATCAATGCTGGAAATAGGAACTATACAAGATTATGCAACCAGACTTCTAAAATAGAATATTTACACATGGCAAGGTTAAGAGCCTTAGCTGGGCATCAATTTGCAATAAATAGCATCCACGAGTCAAGTAAGCAAGGAAACAAAAAAATACCCTTATTAACCTATGGTTTACTTGGTTAGATCTCCGTAGGAAACAAGTAAGACTAACACTTTACTAAGAATTGCACAAAAGTTTACTATTTAATAAAGCATGCTGTAAAAATGATTCATGTATCACACCAACCTAAAAAAGAGTTACCAACTTCTTGCTTCCAAAAAGATGTACTTTGCTAGTGAAAAAGGAAAGAACAAAGTGAAACATTCACAATATATAGTCTTGGAAATCAGCATTGTGTAAATTTGGTTGGTCTTTTAACCTATACTATTTATAACAAGTTACTCACCATATAGCCTAGATCCTCATCACATTTCCTTTATGACAAGAAAGACTGAAGGCATGGCCTCCTTGCACTGTTTGACACTTTGTTTTCTTTTCCTTTTTGTTTTTAGAGAGAGAGTGAGAGCTGGGTAGGGGCAGAGGGAGAGGGAGAGGGACCTGAGATCATGACCTGAGCTGAAATCAAGAGTCTGATGCTTAACCGCCTGAGCCACCCAGGTGCCCCAATACTTTGTTTTCTGATTTTATTTATTTATTTTCTCTTAAATTATCATACAGTAAAATTAGGGGAGGGGTGTACAGTTCTAATAATTTTAGCACCTGTAGAGTTCCGCGTAGCCACCACACAATCGGAACTCAGAAGAATTCCATCACCCCCAACAAGCTCTTTCATGCTATTCCTTTATATCACTTTGTTTTCTTTCCACGTCATCCTGGGTTCTCATCCAAGTCCATTCTCATTTAAGTTTTTCTCTCATCTCTGATTTCTGACCAGTTGACCCCAGCAAAGAATACGGTGAAGGACGATGCCTATATCTGTGGATGCGTATCTGGCAGTAAAAAGAAAGGAAGAAGGAAGAAGGAGAGGAAGCCCTCTGGGTAGTGGGAAAGCAGGAAACGTAGTCAGAACACAGTTTACAGGCTTCCATCTGGAAAGTCTCATAACCAAGGAAGTCTCAGCTTCCTCACCTATGAAAGTAAGAAGTTAGAGAGCTTAAACTTATGTAAGAGACACAGCACCTGGAAGTCAAGATGTTCCTACAGGAACCCCATAAATGAATTCTTTTATAATTTTAACAGTTAATATGTAATTTTATTCTAATTCAGAATCTGTATTATCTAGAGTCTGTTTTTTAAAATGGGAAGCACAAATTGTGTAAAAATTTGGAGGAAGGAAAACATAAAGTTGAAAGATTATGACTACTAGCCTAATGCTTTTTATCATGACAATTATTTTTTACCTTTAGTGGTAGAACACTTAAGTCCAGGTAGCAGAAGAATACTAGACTAGGGGAGTCCCAAGTTTACTTCCAGATTCCACATTTTACAATCCTATGCACAGGCTTTACCTGTCTGTGCAGGAAAAGAATATATGAATTGTTCAATCGGTGAATGAGGAGCAACATTGAAGCCGACCTATCACTGCCACCCCTCACTACACTATGAAATGTGAATCTGCCCCTGAGATAAAAGCGCGGCATCAGGGGCGCCTGGGTGGCTCAGTCAGTTAAGCATCTGCCTTTGGCTCAGGTCATGATCCCAGTGTCCCAGGACTGAGCCCCACATCGGGCTCCCTGCTCCGCAGGAAGCCTGCTTCTCCCTCTCCTTTTGCCTGCTGCTCTGCCTGCTGCTCTGCCTGCTTGTGTGCTCTCTCTCTCTCTGTCAAATAAATAAAAATAAAACCTTAAAAAAAGGGTGGCTTCAATGTCCCCATATGCAAACACAATGAGTGTGGCCAAGGAGCCACTAACAATTGACCAAGGTTAGCATGAGAGTTGAAATGCATTTGCTAGGGCGCCTGGGTGGCTCAGTTGGTTAAGCGACTGCCTTCGGCTCAGGTCATGATCCTGGAGTCCCTGGATCGAGTCCCGCATCGGGCTCCCTGCTGAGCAGGGAGTCTGCTTCTCCCTCTGACCCTGCCCCCATCTCATGTGCTTTCTCTCTCATTCTCTCTGTCTCTTAAATAAATAAATAAAAAATCTTTAAAAAAAAAAAAAAAAGAAATGCATTTGCTATTCTTGATGTATCTGTTTTGTGATCCAAGGGCATGTAATTGATTGATTCCATTATAAATTCAAATCAACAATAATGTATGAATCATTATAAGGAATAAAGCACCTAATGATAAATGGTTACTGTCTAGATCACTCAAGACTCTTTCAACAGCAAATGACAGAAACTAGTTTAAGCACAAAAGAAATGTATTGGCTTATGTAACTGGGAAGTCCAGAGAGCAAATGTCCAAACAAATGACCTAGAGATCTTGTTAAAATACAGATTCTGATTCATAGATGTGGGAAGGGCATGATATTGTACATTTCTAACAAGCTCCTCACTGATGTTGACACTACTGGGCATGACCACACTTTGAGTAGCAAAGTTTGACCACACTTTTCTCCTCAAGAAAAGGTGCTAGAGGAGTGCCTGGGCGGCTCAGTTGGTTAAGTGGCAGCCTTTGGCTCAGGTCATGATCCTGCTGTCCTGGGACTGAGCCCCGCATCAAGCTCCCTGCTCAGCAAAGGAGTCTGCTTCTCCCTCTCCCTCTGCCCCTTCCCCTACTTGTGCTCACTCTCTCACTCACTCTCTCTCAAATAAATAAATAAAATCTTTATAAAAAAAAAAAAGGTGTGGGGCACGTGGGTGGCTCAGTCAGTTAAGCGTCTGCCTTTGGCTCAGTCGGTTGGGCGTCTGCCTTCGGCTATGATCCCAGGGTCCTGGGATCAAGCCCTGAATCGGGCTCCCTGCTCAACAGGGAGCCTGCTTCTCCTTCTCCCTCTGCCATTCCCCCCTGCTTGTGCTCTCTGGCTCTCTCTGTCAAATAAATAAATAAAATCTTTAAAAAAAAAAAAAAGCTGCTGGAAGTGGTGCTGGGTGGCTCATTTGGTTAAGTGTCTGACTCTTGATTTTGGCTCAGGTTGTGACTGGAGGGTAATGAGATAGAGCCCCGTGTTGGGCTCCAGCCCCATGTTGGGCTCCATGATGAGCATGAAGCCTGCTGGAGATTCTCCCTCTTCCTCTGCCCCTCTCTTCCCCACCCCTGGCTCATGTACGTCCACTCTCTCTCAGAAAAAAAAAAAAAAAAAAAGAAAGAAAGAAAGGAAAAGGTGCTGGGAAAGTCACTAAGAAAGTGACTAAGTAAATCTTAGAAATCCTCTCATCACAAGAAAAAAAGAAAAAACATTTTTGTAACTATGTGTGTTGATGGATGATAATAGACTTATTGAGGTGATCATTTTGTTATATATACAAATATCAAATCATTATGTTGTATACCTGAAACTGATAGAATGTTATATGTCAATAATACCTCAAGAAATGCAACAAAAAAGAAAAGATGCTAGGCACCATATTGCTCTCAAGGAGTTTTCAATCTAGTCACTGTTATTAATGTATATGGACACCATCTAAGTTGGTAAAATAGAATATACTCTGCATTTTTTTATCCACCACTCTTCAAATCTGCACTGATTATAACATTCAGAGGTATTCTAATTTGGTCTCTTCGTTTACTGGGTGCTATGAGGATAATAAAAAAGGGGCATCCAACCCAGTCTCAGAGATCAGAGATAGTCAGCACCCACTCCCATTCTCTTCTCCTTTGCCTCCCTCTAGCAGCCAGAGAAGACCATGTGACACATTTCTAGCCAATAAGGAGGCAGGCAAAAGTCCCAAGGGAAACATTATCTTTGCTGAATAAAAAAGACAAAGTCTCACAAGAGGCTTTTGTTCTTTGCCCTTTGTCTCTTATCATTTTCTTCCTGCCTGAACTTGGGCACAATGCCTTTAGATGTAGCAGCCGGCTAGTGATTTTAAAGGACAAAAGGCACACCCTAAGGCTGGCAGAACAGAAAGAAGAATCCTGGGTCCTTATAAATATCTTTAAGCAAATATACCATCCCTGTATTTGTTATTTTGTGAGACAAACCCATTACATCTTTAAGTCACTGTTGATTTTATTTTACTCCCAGCCAAATGCATTTCTAACCAATACAGATGCTTTCCTTATGGAAAAATATATAACCTGAAAGCCAAAAACTAAATAGACATTAACCAGGCAAAAGGAGAAGAACAATATGCTATTTGTGTTTAAATTCATATTCAATTTATTAAACTTGAAATCAACAGCAGAGCTTGTCAGAAGCCTTTAAGCTCAACTTACAAATTTTAGTTCATTTATAAATCAAGTATACTTTGTATTAAAATTTTTAAAATACCCACCTTCACTTCTTCCTGTTATTTATGCTCAATTAGTTTATAATTTTGACAGGTTAAAGTTCTCTAAATCTTTCCCAAACACATACAAACTTTATTAAGTAATTTCTCTTAAACTTTTTAAACCGCCATCACAAATTCAATATGTCAAGGGGCACCTGGGTGGCTCAGTCGTTAAGCGTCTGCCTTCGGCTCAGGTCATGATCCCGGGGTCCTGGGATCGAGCCCCACATTGAGCCCCGCATGGAGCCCCACATCAGTCTCCCTCCTCGGTGGGAAGCCTGCTTCTCCCTCTCCCACCCCCCCCTGCTTGTGTTCCCTCTCTCGCTGTCTCTCTCTCTCTGTCAAATAAATAAAATCCTAAAAAAAATTTAAAAAACAAAAAACAAATTTAATATGTCAAAATTGTTCAAGTGTTTCACACAGTAACCAAAGCAATGCCAACGTTAAAGCAATAACGACAGATCTTCATTGGGACATGAATACTTTTATAAACCTATTCTACACATACCAGTTTACTAAATCAGATCCTTATGATCACAGTCTCTTAAATATGTCAAATTAAAACTAAATTCCCTCAGTTTTAAACATTTTAAAGTACAAAAGTAACACAGACAAGTTACACAATTGCCATAAAGCTTATGCCTAAACCAAGCAATAAAGTACTAATACCATAGCGTTAATTTACTTTTATTTTTTCTACATTTCTATCTCTATTTCTACCTCTTTCTGAGCTTGCCAAGTCACTTTCTCAGCTTAGAAGAACAGCAATATTGTCAGACTAGCTACGGTCAACCTGTCTTTGATTCAGAACTGTGTCACGGGTGGGGAGTTAGCTTCTAGTCAGAGACTCTGGACTGGGATGTGGGTTCGGCATGCTACTTCCACGATGACTCTGCTTTACTTTGCAGTAACACACTAGACCTTGCTGTCATCATCTACCTGCTTTGGTAACAAGGGAACTCACCCAAGACCCTGACTTCCAGTTAGGATTTAGAGTAGGCTTGGACTTTGTATAACTTTTATGTGTCCTCTGGGTATATGTTAAGTTTCAACCTTACCCATTTTCTTACTTCAGTTTGCTATACAATTTCATATGACATGATTAAGATAAATTAGAGTAGCATTCTTTTCTGAATTACAATCAGTACCTGCATTGCCTGATTTATGTTGAAGAGATACCGTGGCTTCTTTATATGTTCCCTAGAGATCTCTCAACCATCATTTTATAGCCATTTTATTGATAATCCCCTTCCTATAAATGAGCTACATTATTACCCTTCAATTTTAAAACTTGGACTTTTAAAGCAAAAATTAACATAATAATTTGTATTGTTCATCTATAATAAGCACAAAGCAGCAAAACTAATACTAACAACCAACAAAAATGAGGCAGATAACAAGATTTAATGTTAGTATAAGCTAACAGAGCCACTTTTTTTGTGTGGGAATTTACAACTATGCTTTTGATACATTGATTTTGGGGGTTTTTTTTGGAGAGGATTTTATTTACTTACTTATTCACTTAACTTATTTTTCTAGCTTTATTGATGTTTGCATTTAAGGTGTACAATGTAATGACTTGCTATACGTATGTATTGTGAAATGTTTCCCACAATAAAATTAGTTAACACATCATTCACCTAACATAATTACTGATGTGGGAAACAAAGGTAGAAGGAAAGGTAGATAAAATTAAATGTTTTTATAACCTGCAGCCCTTTGGCAAATACTTGAGATAGGCAGATTATGACATTCCTCCAGGATCCTGAGTCTTCTCTAACATATGAAAGTCCTTTTGGAACTTCCCTTACCTTTTCTTCTCCCAACCCCAAGGAATATAATCACTTGCTTCTCACAATCCTGGGACATCAGGAGGCAGCAGCTCCTTCTGCCCATGGTCCTAGCCCTGGGCTTTAATAAAATAACCATTTTGCACCAAAGACATCTCAAGAATTCTTTCTGGGCTGTTGGCTCCGGACCCCACCAACCTCACCAACATTTCCAAAAACTACACCAAGTATCATTTTGTTTTTGTTGTTATAATGAGAACATTAAAGCTCTACTCTCATTGCAGCTTCCAGGTACACAATACAGTATTGTTAACTATAGTTACCATTCCCCAGAACTTATTCATCTTATACCTGCAAGTTTGTCCCTTTCACTAACATCTCCCCACTTCCCCAATACTCAGCCACTGACAACCACCCTTCTACTCTATGTTTCTAGGATTTCAGTGTTTTTAGATTTCCCATGTAACTGAAATCACACAGTATTTGTCTTTAAGGTTATTTCACTTAGCATAATGCTCTCAAGGCCCAGCCATTTTGCCACAGTGGGAGGATTTCCTTCTTTCTCATCACTGAATAATATTCTATTGCATATATGTACCAAAATTTATTTATCTATTCATCCAGTGGTGGACATTTAGGTTGTTTCCATGTCTTGGGTATTGTGAATAATGTTGTAATGAACATGGGGGTACAGATATCTCTTTAAGATAGAGATTTTATTTCCTTCAGATACATAATCAGAGCTGGGGTTGCTGAATCATATGGTATTTTTAATTTTTAAAACTTACTTTTAATCTTTTGAGGAACCTCCATGATGTTCTCCACAGTGACTCTTCCACCAACAGCCCACAGGGTTCCCCTTCCTTTATATTCTTGTCAGCATTTGCTCTCTTCTCTGTCTGATAATAACTATTTTAACAGGTGTGAGGTGATATTTCATGGTGGTTTTGATTTGCATTTCCCTGATGGTTAGTCATGTTGAGCACCTTTTCATGTATTTATGAGCTATTTTGAACGTCTTCTTTGGAAAAAAAAAATGCCTATTCAAGTGCTCTGCCCATTTTGTAATTGGATTTTTTTGCTGTTGAGTTATAGAAATTCTTTATACATTTTGAATATTAACCCCTTATCATATAAATGATCTGCAAATATTTTCTCCTGTTCCATAGGCTGCCTGTTCACTTTGTTTATTGTCTCTTTTACTGTGCAGAAATTTTCAGTTCAATGTAGTGCCACTTATTCTTTTTTGTTATTTTTTTGCTTTTGTTTGGGCTTTTGGTGTCATATACAAAAAAATCATTGCCAAGACTGATGTCAGGAGCTTATCTTTTATGTTTTCTTCTAGAAGTTTATGGTTTCCAGTTTTAAATTAAGTCTCTAATCCTTTTTGAGTTAATGTTTGTGAGTGCTATAAGACAGAGGTCCACTTAAATTCTTTTGCATGTGGATATCCAATCTTCCCAGCATCATTTGTTAAAGAGAGATTGTCCTTTCCCCACTGAGTGCTCTTGGTTCTCTTATCAAATATTAATTGATCATATATGCATGGGTTTATTCCTGGACTCTTGAGTCTGTTCCATTGTCTCTGCCCATTTTTATGTAAGTACTATGCTATTTTGATTACTATAGTTTTGTAATGTAGTTTGGAATCAAGAAGTGTGATGCCTCTAGCTCTGTTCTTTCTCAAGAATGCTCTGGTTATACATGGTCTTTTGTGATTCCACATAGATTTTAGGATTGTTTTTCCTAGTTCTGTAAAAAAAATACCATGAAATTTTGCTAGGGATTTTGAATCTGTAGATGGCTTTGAAAAGTATGGACATTTTAATAATATTAACTCTTCTGATCAATGAACATGGAACATTTTTCCATTTATGTGTCCTCAATGTGTTTCAGAATGTCTTATAGTTTAAAGTGTCTAGATCTTTCTTTCCTTGATTTATTATTCCCAAGTATTTGGTAGTTTCTGATGTTATTGTAAAAGGGATGTATTGTTTTTTCTTTTTTCCTTTTTCAGATAATTCATTGTTAATGTATAAAAATGCAACTGGGGCACCTGGGTGGCTTAGTTGGTTGAGTATCCGGCTCTTGGTTTCAGCTCAGGTCATGATCTCAAGGTTGTGGGATGGGCCTGATCTGGTTCCGTGCTCAGTAGGGAGTCTGTTGGAGATTTTCTCCTTCTTCTGCTCCCTCTGTCTCTCCCCCATTCATGTTCTCTCTCTTTCCCAAATAAATAAATATTTTTTTAAAAAATGCAACTGATTTTTGTATATTGATTTTGTATCCTGAAACTTTAGTGAGTTCATTTATTAGTTCTAACAGTTTTTTGGTGTAGTTGTTTCAGGATTTTGTGTATATATATCATATCATCAGCTAAGAGAGACAATTTTACTGCTTCCTTTCCCATTTGGATGCCTTTTTTTCCTTCTTCTTGCCTAATTGTTCTGGTGAGAACTTCTAGTACTATGTTGAAAAGGACTCGTGAGAGTGTCTTGTTTCTGATCCTTAGACAGAAAACTTTCAACCTTTCACCAGTGAGTATGATATAGCTGTGGTTTTGTGATATGTGGCACTCATTAAATTGAAGTACATTCCTTCTATTCCCAATTTGAAAGCTTTTATCATAAATGAAATGCATGTTGAATTTTGTCAAATGCTTTTTCTGCATCTATTGAGATGGTCATATGGTTTTTGTCTTTCATTCTATTTATGTGGTGCATCACATTTATTGATTTGCATATGTGGAACCATCTTTGCCTCCTTGGAATAAATCCATTTGATTATGGTGTATGATCCTTTCAGTGTACTGTTGAATTCAGTTTGCTAGTATTTTGTTGAGGATTTTTGCCTCTATGTTCATCTGGGAAGTTGACCTGTAATTTCTTTTTCTTGCAGTGTCCTTGTCTGGCTGGCCTCATCTCTTCAATTTTTTTGGAAGAGTTTGGGTATTAATTCTTCATTAAATGTTTGGTATAATTCACCCATGAAGCCATCTGGTCCTGAGGTTTTCTTTTTTGGGAGAAAGTTGATTACTGAATCAATCTCCTTATTTGTTATTGGTCTGTTCTGGTAGCTGTAGTCATCTGTATCGTGGCAAGAGCCACTTGCAGATACAAACATAGTTGGTAGGAGCCACGGCAAGCAACAAGGGCTGGGGCCAACTGTGGGGACACTAGTAGCTAGAGGTGTCAGTCAGTGCTGGCTGTCAGCGTGCACTTTCATGGGTCTTGCCACAGACACATGGCAAAGGAGGCCAGTGTTGGGAGTCAGGTTGGAGTCATGCAGGTATACAACAGGAAGGGCTGGCTAGCTGCAGGTGAACCTCATTGTATGTGCCAGCAGCAGGAGACAGGGCCAGATCTGCACCCACAAGAAGCTCTGGAGGCCCTGGCTGGGAGCATGCACTCCTGTGGCTCCATGGTCTCTCCACAGGTGCATGGCAGTGGAGGCCATTGATGTGAGTTGAAGCAGGAACATGCAGGTGCACAGCAGAGCTGGGATAGCTGTAGGTGAGCCCAGTAGTGCCAGCCAGTAATAGGAGATAGGGCTGAATCTGGACCCACAAACAGCTATGAGGATCTTGGCTGCCAGAATGCACTTCCTTGGTCACAGGATCTTGCCATGTGCTTGCAAACACATCGGCGGAGGCCAGTGACAGGCATCAGGTCACAGGCATGCAGTGCACACCTGGAGGGGCTATCTTCAAGTCACACACATTGGTGGCGGACAGCTGTGGGGGTCTTGGCTGGCATCCTGCATTTCTCAGCCATAGAGGCCTGCACTACAGCAGGCACAGGGTAGGGGGTGGTGTGGGGGTGGGGAGGATGCTTAGGGAGCCAGGAGAGACTCAGGTATCTGGTATCTGGGAATGGGAATACCTGCAGGGCGGAAAGCTGATAAAATCTGTAGGAGGTCTGTGGCAGCTGTGTTGGTCATTGGTTTCTTCAGTGGTGAAGCTGCTAGAACACCCTGTAGTACTGGTCGCTGGGAACCAAGGCTGATCCCACTGAGAGCCTGATGTTCATGGCTCCTGTTGTTATTCCTTGTTCCTAGCCAGTTCTCTACATCTCAACTTTGCCTGTCTGTGCATGGGCTGAAACCAAGCAGGTCCTTCGTGGGCGGTTGGGGGGTGGTTGGCTTGAGAGGCTGGGGAAGCTGGTTGCTCACTCTGCTCTCCCTTTCTCAGTGAACTATTTCTAGCTTGGGAGTTCCCACTTGGCACTGAGTAATGCCCACTTGGAAAATGGAATGATGCAGGGAAAATGAAGCTGTTTTCCTTCCCTTTTTGTGCAGGAATTCTCCAGTTTTTTGTTCCATTGCGTGGCTGGAGTTTTTAAGTGGACTCTACATCTCTCCCAGAGCTGTTTTTGGTCATGGATAGCTGTTTAATTGTTGATCTTTATAGGGGGACAGAAGCTAGGGTCTCCCACACTGCCATTTTAGTCTGGTACATTGTTCTTAATGCTTTTCCTTTGGAGTATCTGTATGCACTCATAGCTTTTTATAGATTAAAATTATTCCAATAAGGTATAATTATCATTCTTTGAATGCTCAAATGATCACAGTTTGGCCACAGAGGTCTTAGTTGTTCCTATGCCTGTTCACTGGTACTCCAGAATTTTGATTCTGACAATAAGATGTTCTGTGTCCATTTAAAAGTTCCCTGTATGGAGATAAGAAACCAAAAAACTTTATAAGGAATACTGGTTCTCTATAGTAGTGAATAAATAGTATTAGAGACTAAAATTTGAGTATTAGGGATATATGTTAGACTGTTCTAGTCAAACACTGTGGAACACAGGATAACACCACGGCAAAGGCAATTCAGTGACAAAACTAGAAACATAGTATTTCCCACATGAGAAATACTATGCAGCTGTTAAAAACAATACTGTAGGGGCGCCTGGGTGGCTCAGATGGTTAAGCGTCTGCCTTCGGCTCAGGTCATGATCTGAGGGTCCTGGGATCGAGTCCCGCATCGGGCTCCCTGCTAGGCGGGGAGCCTGCTTCTCCCTCTGCCTCTCTCTCTCTCTCTCTGACTCTCATGAATAAATAAATAAAACATTAAAAAAATACTGTAAAAGACTCTTCATGAAGCACATATTCTTGGGAACTAAATAGACCTTCCTTCCCCTGCATTTCCAACCCCAGCCTATTTTCCTCTCCCATGCCAAATAGTTCCTGGGATCAAAAGCAGCTGGGTGAGGTGTTAGTCTTTCCTGGGAGTGACGCCTCATATGAAGAACTCAGAACTCCCTGGTGAATACCAATATTAGTGTGCTAAAAAAAGCTACTATTTCAGTAAACTTTTATTCCCCCTGTCTCAGAGGCTAGAAGAACACAGGGGAAATGGGAGAGAAACTTCCCTCAGGTATCCTAGCAAGGAACTGCTAGCCTGCTTGAGCGCTGCCACAGGCTAAAGAAACCCTTCTTCATCTTTCACCTCCTATAGACTTTCTGCTCATTAATAGACCTAGGTAAGCAGACCTGAAGCTCAATGATAAAATAAAGAAAAAGGATAGTCATTCTATAGATCCCAGAGGAAAAAGGCCAGGCAGCACAAGGAGTTTTTAATAATGATTAAAGTAAAATGCTGGAAAAGACAGATAAAAATCTGAATATAAAAAAAAATGGGCAAACAATAAAAGTACTTAAAGGGATTCAAGTACAACACTTAAAAATAATTTTCTAATTAAAAAGTTCAGCAGACCCGGGGCGCCTGGGTGACTCAGTCAGTTGAATGTTGGACTCTTTTTTTTAAAATAAGATTTTATTTATTTATTTTGACAGAGAAAGACAGCGAGAGAGGGAACACAAGCAGGGGGAGTGGGAGAGGAAGAAGCAGGCTCCCCGCTGAGCAGGGAGCCCAATGCGGGGCTTGATTCCAGGACCCTGGAATCATGACCTAAGCTGAAGGCAGACACTTAATGACTGAGCCACCCAGGTGCCCCTGAACGTCGGATTCTTGATTTTGGCTCAGGTCATGATCTCAGGGTCGTGGGATCGAGACCCACATCGGGCTCGTGCTCAGTATGGAGTCTGCTTGTTCTTCTCCCTCTGCCCCTCCCCCCACTCACCTGCTCTCCCTTTCTTTCTCTCTCAAATAAGTACATAAAATCTTTAAAAAAAAAAAAAAAGTTCAGCAGACCATTTCAATAATGGTGCTGGAGCAACTGGATATCTACAGGCAAAAAAAAAAAAGATTCTCAATATGTCTCATATGTTATATAAAAATTAACACAAAAATAGATAATGACTTAAAACTATGGAACTTTTAGAAAGAAACAAAGGAGAAAGTCTTCAAGATCTAGGTCTAATCAAAGAGTTCTTAAACTTGACAATGAAAACATGGCCTATGAAAGGAAAAAATTGATAAATGGGTCTCATCAAAATTAAAAACTTATTCTGCATAAGATTCTGTGAAGAGGATGAAAAGACAAGCTACAGTGTGGGATCCTGCATACCATACACCTGACAAAGGGTTTGCTATGGTCTGAATGTTTGTGTCCTCCCAAAATTCATATGTCAAAACCCTAACCCCCAGAAGATGATATTAGTAAGTGGGATCATTGGGAGGTGATAAATCATGAACTTTCCACCTTCATGATTGGGATTAGTTCCTTATAAAAAGGCTTCATGGAGGCTCCTAGTCCCTTCCACCATGTGAGGATAAAATGAGAAGTCTGCAACACAAAAAGGGGCCTTCATCCAAATATGCTGGCATCCTGATCTCAGACTTCTTGCCTCCAGAACTGTGAGAGAGAAATTTTTCTTATTTATAAGATACCCAGTCTGTGCTACTTTGTTATTGTAGCCTGAATGGACTAAGACATCACTCATACCTGGGATATATAAAGAGTTCTAAAACTCGATAGTAGAAAACCAAAAAATCTCAATAGGAAGTAGACAAAAATGTGAAGAAACATTTCACTGAAGAAGATATACGTAGGAAAAATAAACACATGAAGAGTTGTTCAACCTCATTAGCTCTCAGGAAAATGCAAATTAAAACCAGAATGTGCTATCATTATACATCTTTCAGAATGACTAAAATAAAAAATAGTGATAATACCAACTGCCGGTGAGAATGCAGAAAATCTTGATCAATTACTCATACATCACTCTGGAAAACAATTGGAGGTTTCTTTAAAAATTGAACATACAACTACTCTATAGCCTAGCAGTTTCACTTTTGGGCATTTATCTTAGAGAAATGAAGAGTTAAATTCACACAAGAAACTCTATATAAATGTTCAAAGAAGCTTTATCTGTGATAGCCAAAAACTATAAATAACACAGATGTCCTTCATTGGTGATTGGATTACATGACTTGAAATATAGAATGAAAAGAAAAATAGGAGCCGAGGGCAGAGGGAAGAAAAGTATATGGGGGAATGAACGTATTCTATGGACCTCAATTTATTGGGGTAAAGGAGACTCCTTGATGGGTGAAATAATGCATCTTACTGGATAAAATAATGGGTATATAAAACACTAGCAAGATAAACACCAAATTATACATGATAAAAGGTACAACTTTATATATATATTACACATAGGCCATAAATAATATTCAAGAAGAGATAAATATAAATATAAATACAACACATACACAGATTTTAGATTTGGACACACCTACTGAATAAAAATAAGTGGATGCAAAATTAAGCAATTTTAAAAGGCCTATATGGTAAAATAACTGTTAACTGTATCTATACAAACCATCAGGCCAAAACTAATAAAATTGGCCTTATTTTGTGATAAACAATAATTTTTCTTTTAGGATTGTTTTGACCACAAGATGAGAGATTATAGGGAAAAAATTTGTTTCAAAGGAAAACCAGGCATTATTTATAGACATCTTTCTTATTTATCTGCTTTTGAGGGGCCTCTACTTTTCATTGTCTTTGAATATTTTATACCCTCCAATTTGTAAATAATTTATAGCAACTGAAATACACCATAGACCTGCAACAGATTTCACTCTTCCCTCTCTCCTCCTTACATCAGTAGAAATAACCAGTTTCACAAGTCTCAACAAATGCAAAAAGTTTGAAATCATATCATGCATCTTTTCCAACCACAAGAAAAAATCTGGAAAGACTACGAATACATGGAGGTTAAATAATATGTTACTAGATAATAAACTGATCAACCAAGAAATCAATGAGGATATTAAAAAATAGATGGAGACAAATAAAAATGAAGACAAAATGGTCCAAAATCTTTGAGATGCTGTAAAAGCCATTCTAAGAGGGAAGATTATAGTTCTACAAGCCAACCTCAAGAAGCAAGAAAAATCTCCAATAAACAACTTAACCTATACCTAAAGGAGCTATTAAAAGAACAAACAAAGCCCAAAACCAGTAGAAGGAGGAAAATAAAGATTAGGGCAGAAATAAATGAACTAGAAAAAACAATAGAACAGACCAATAAAACCAGGAGCTCGTTCTTTGAAAAGATCAACAAAATTGGTAAACCTTTATTTATTTATTTTTTTAAAAGATTTTATTTATTTGACACAGAGAGAGTGACAGTGAGAGAGGGAACACAAGCAGGGGGAGGGGAAGAGGGAGAAGCAGGCTTCCTGCATAACAGGGAGCCCAATGCGGGGCTCGATCCCAGGACCCTGGGATCATGACCTGAGCTGAAGGCAGAAGCTTAACGACTGAGCCACCCAGGCGCCCCAATTGGTAAACCTTTAAACAGACTCATCCAAACAAAAACAAAAGAAAGAAGAAAAAGAAAAGAGAGGACTCAAATAAATAAAATCAGAAATCAGAAATAAAAGAAGAGAGATAGTAACCAACACCACAGAAATACAAAGGAAAAATTATATGTCAACAAATTGGACAACCTAGAAAAAATGGATAAATTCCTAGAAACATATAACCTCCCAAAACTGGGAAGAAATAGGAAGAAATAGAAATCAGGAAGAAATAGAAAATTTGAAAAGACCAAGTAATAGCAATGAATTAGAATCAGTAATCAAAAAAATCCAAAAACAAAAGTCCAGGACCAGTTAGCTTCAGAGGTGAATTCTACCAAAAATTTAAAGAAGAGTTAATACCTATGATTCTCAAACTACTCCAAAAAATAGAAGAGGAAGGAGAGCTTCCAAATTCATTCTATGAGGCCAGCATTACCCTGACACCAAAACCAGATAAAGACACCACAAAAAAAGAAATCTACAGGCCAATATCTTTGATGAACACAGATGCACAAATCATCAACAAATACTACCAAACCAAATCCAAAAATATATTTAAAAAATCATTCACCACAATCAAGTGGCATTTATTCCTAGGATGCAAATGTGGTTCAATATTCACAAATCAATCAATGTGATACATCACACAACAAGAGAAAGGATAAAAACCATATGATCATTTCAATAGATACAGAAAAAGCATTTGACAAAGTACAACATCCACTGTTGATAAAAACCCTCAACAAAGTAGGTTTAGAGGAAACTATATCTCAACATAATAAAAGCCATATTAAAACAACCCACAGCTTGCATCATACCCAATGGTGAAAAAATGAGAACTTTTCTTTAAATATCAGGAACAAGACAAGATGTCCACTCTCACCACTTTGATTCAACATGGTACTGGAAATCTTAGCCAAAGTAATTAGGTAAGAAAAATAAATAAAAGGCATCCAAGTTGGTAAGGAAGAAGTGAAGTTGTCACTATTTGCAGATGACATGATACTATATATAGAAAATCCTAAAGACTTCACCAAAAAACTACTAGAACTATTACAAATTCAGTAAAGTTGCAGGATACAAAATCAATATACAGAAACCTGTTGCATTTCTATCTACTAATAATGAAGTAGCAGAAAGAGAAATTAAGAAAACAATCCCATTTTAAATTGCACCAAAAAGAATAAAGTACCTAGGAATAAAGTTAACCAAAGAGGCAAAAGACCTATACTCTGAAAACTATAAAACACTGATGAAAGAAATTGAAAACGACACAAATGGAATGTTTATGTTCATAAACTGGAAAAAATAATATTTTTAAAATGTCCACACTATCCAAAACAATCTACAGATTTAGTGCAATCCATATTAAAATACCAATAGGATTTTTCACAGAACTAGACAAATAATCCCAAAATTTGTATGGAGTCACAAAAAAACCTTGACTAGCCATGGCAAACTTGAGAATGAACAAAGCTGGAGGTGTCACAATCCCAGATTTTAAACTATACTATAAAACATAATAATCAAAACAGTGTGGTACTGGCACAAAAACAGACACATAGATCAATAGAACAGAATAAAGAGCCCAGAAATGAACTCACAGTCATATGGTCAGTTAATCTACAACAAAGGAGGCAAGAATATACAACAGGAAAAAGAGAATCTCTTTAGTAAATGGTTTTGGGAAAATTGTACAGCTACCTGTAAAAAACAAAACTGGACCACATTCTTACACCATAAATAAAAACAAACTCAAAATGGATTAAGGACCTAAATGTAACATCTGAAACCACTAAACCCCTAAAAGAAAATATAAGCTGGGGCGCCTGGGTGGCTCAGTCAGTTAAGCATCTACCTTCGACTCAGGTCATGATCCCAGGGTCCTGGGATCAAGCCTCCCATCGGGCTCCCTGTTCAGTGGGGAGTCTGCTTCTCTCTCTTCCTCTAACCCTCCCTCCTGCTCGTGCTGTTGCTCTCTCTGTCTCTCTCTCAAGTGAATAAATAAAAAATCTTAAAAAAAAAAAAGAAAAGAAACCATAGGCTTCCTTGAACACCAGTGTTAGCAATATTTTTTTGGATCTGTCTCCTTAGGCAAGATCAACAAAGGCAAAAATAAAAAATTGGGCCTATATCAAACTAAACAGCTTTGCATAGAAAAGTAAACCATTAACAAAATGAAAGGGCAACCTACTGAATGCAAGAAGATATTTGCAAATAATGTATTTGATAAGAGGTTAATATCCAAAATATATATTCATACAACTCAACACCAATAAAACCCAAACACTCCAGTTTAAAAAATGGGCAGAGAACCTGAATAGGCATTTTGCCAAAGAAGACATACAGATGGCCAACAGACACATGAACAGACGCTAAACATCATTAATCATCAGGGAAGTGCAAATCAAAACTGCAATGAAATATCATCTCACCCAAATCAGAATGGCTAGTATCAAAAAGCCAAAAGATAACAAATGTTGATAAGGATGTAGAGAAAGGAAATCCTCAGGTACTGTTGGTGGGAACGTAAATTGGTGCAGCCACTATGGAACACAGTATGGAGATTCCTCAAAAACTCAAAAATAGATACATCATATGATCCAGCAATGGGTATTTATATAAAGAAAACCAAAAACACTAATTCTAAAAGATATATGCATCCCTATGTTCATTGCAGCACTACTTACAATAACCAAGACAGGGAAGTGACATAATGTCCGTAAAGAGATGAATCAATAAAGAAGATGTGGTATATATATATACATATGGTGTATGCATGTGGTGTATATATACATATACATATGGAATGGAATATTACTCAGCCATAAAAAGCAATGAAATTTTGCCATTTGCAACAACATGGTTGTACCTAGAGTGCATTATGCTAAGTGAAATAACAC
This sequence comes from Callorhinus ursinus, assembly GCF_003265705.2. NCBI lineage: Eukaryota > Metazoa > Chordata > Mammalia > Carnivora > Otariidae > Callorhinus > Callorhinus ursinus. The sequence goes on along the minus strand of NW_027397124.1, from coordinate 2,212,218 downwards.
AGAGAAAGACAGATATCATATGATTTCATTTATATGTGGAATCTAAAAAATAAAAAACAAAACAGAAACAGACCCATAAACAAAGAACAAACTGGTGGTTGCCAGACAGGAGATGGGTGGAGGGATGGGTGAAATAGATGAGGGGGATTAACAGGTACAAACTGACAGTCATAAAATAAATAAGTCACAGGATTGTGAAGTACAGCATAGGGAATATGATCAATAATATTGTAATAACTTTGTATGGGGACAAATGATAAATATAGTCATCATGGTGATCATTTCATCATGTAAATAAATATCAAATCACTATGTTATACACCGAAACTAATGTAATATTGTATGCCAACCATACTTCAATTTAAAAAAATAAACAAAATAAAAAATAAAGAAATTGAAGAACATACAAATAAATGGAAAGATATTCTGTGTTCATGGATTGAAAGAATTAATAATTATTGTTGAATGTCCATACTACCCAAAGTGATCTATAGATTCAATATAAGTTCCTATCAGAATTCTAGTGGCATTAAAGCCCCCCAAATAGCCAGAGAAATCTTGAGAAAGAACAAAGCTGGAGACATCATTCTTCCTGATTTCTACTATTTTACAAAGTTGTGGTAATCAAAACAATATGATACTGGGATAAAAACACACAGAGATCAGTGGAACAGTATGGAGAGCCCATGCATATATGGTCAACTAATCTTTGACAAGGACACCAAGAATATAAAATGAGGCAAGGATTGTCTTTTAAATAAATGGTGCTGGGAAAACTGGATATCCACATACAAAAGAATGAAATTGGACTTGTATCTTATACCATACACAAAAATCAACTCAAAATGGATTGAAGACTAAAACCATAAAATTTTTAGAAGAATACATAGGGGGAAAATCATTAACATTGGTCTTGGCAATGGTTTTTTTGGATATGACACCAAAAGCACGTGCAGGAGAGGCAAAAATAAACAAGTGAGAGTATATTAAACTAAAAATCCTCTGCAAATAAAAGAAAACATCAACAAAATGAAAAAGCAGGGCAGCTGGGTGGCTCAGTCAGTTAAGCATCTGCTTTCGGCTCAGGTCATGATCCCAGGGTCCTGGGATCAAGTCCCACATTGGGCTCCCTGCTCAGCGGGGAGTCTCCTTCTCCCTCTGCCTCTGCCTCTCTCTCTCTCTCTGTCTCTCATGAATAAATAAATAAAATCTTTTAAAAAAATGCTCTACCAAAAAATTAAAAAAAAAGAAAAAGCAACCTATAGAATGTGAGAAAATACTTGCAAACCAAGGACTTGAATAGCCATTTTTCCAAAGAAGATGCAAATGGCCAACAAGTACATGAAAAGGTCTCATCACTAATCATCAGGGAAATGCAAATCAAAGCCACAATGAGATATCACCCACACCTAGGATGGTGTATATATGCATCCCTATGTTCATTGCCAAAAAATCAGAAAATAACAAGCATTGGTAAGGATGTGGAGGAAAGGAACCCCTGGCACACTGTTGGGGGGAATGCAAATCGGGATAGCCACTAAGGAAAATTGTATGGACATACCTCCAAAAATAAACTACCATATGATACTGAAATCCCACTTCTGGATATTTATCCAAATGAATTGAAATCAGGATTTTGAAGAGATACTTGCACTCCCACGTTCACTACCACATTACTCATACTAGGCAAGATATGGGAACAACCTAAACATCCACAAAATAAAGAAATTGAAGAACATTTCAATTTGGGTAAGGAAAGTGTGTTATATACGCACAATGGAATATTATTCCAAAAAAACCCCCAAAAAACAATGGACTATTATTCGGACTCTAAAAAGAAAGAAATCCTGCTATATGTGACAATGTGATGGACTTGGAGGACAATATGCTAAGTGAAAGTAGTCAGAGAATGACAAGATTTCACTGCTAGTATGTGGAATCTAAAATAGTCAAACTCATAGACGCAGAGACTAGAAGAGTGGTTTCCAGGGTCTGTGGGTAGGGAAGAATGGGGAGGTGATGGTCAAAGGTACACAGTTTCATTATGTCAGATTAATAAGTTCTGGAGATCTGCTGTTCAGCATAGTTCCTTTAGCTAACAATACTGTATTGTGTACTTAAAATTGGCTAAAAGGGTAGATCTTATGTTACATGTTCATCGAATCATCATCATCATCTCATCATCTACATTATCATATCATGAAGGGAGAGGGAAGAAATTTAGGGAGGTAATGGATATGTCAATGCCCTTGATGGTGGTGATGGTTTCATGAATGCATGCTGAATCCCAAAGTCAGAGTTGTATATATTAAATATGTGCAGGTTTTTACATGTCAACCTCAATAAAGTGGCTTAAAAGAAAATGAAAATAAATAGCAACAATTTTAAACAGTCTTTGACATGTGATGGTTCTTCATGAGAAGCATGATTTTACTTTTTTTCTTAATCATATTTTAACACAGGAAAATAAAATAATTGAACTAAATTTAGCATTTAAACATAGAACTTTATATACACCGGATGTCTATAGGCTATTTACAAAAATTGATGTTACTTGACAAAGAAACACTTAGAATGTTTTTAAAAAGTAGAATTAAAAAATTATAGGTCATATTCTCTGATCATAATTTCCTCAAAATGATTTTCATTCTAAAAATTGTTTAAACTGATTTTCACCATAACTACTAGAATTGTAATTCCTTCCCCAAACTATAATTAATTACACCTACCCATTCAGTTTATCCATATGTAATCATTTTATTAATGAAATAATTATGCTTAGGTTTCTAGGTTGTTGATGGTGGTCCCGATGTCATTTACAGAGCTAGAGGATATGAGGAACATCTATGCTTCACTATCTCGGCTCTTGGGTACCCGAGCATGCTCAGCACAGGTAATATACAATAGGGAAAATATAGTCTCTTTTTGTTGTTGTTGTTTTAAGATTTATTTATTTATTTGGGGGAGAGCAGCAGAGGGAAAGGGAGAGACTCTTCAAGCAGACTCCCCACTGAGCATGGAGCCCAACACAGGGCTTGATCCCAGGACGCTGAGATCATGACCTGAGCAGAAATCGAGTTGGAGGCTCTACCAACTGAGCCACCCAGGCACCGCACCCCCCACACTTTTTTAAAAGTAGGCTCCATACCCAGCATGGAACTGAGATCAAGACTCAGACCATAACCAACTGCACCACGCAGATGCCCCTCATAGTCTCTCTTTTTTTTAAAGTTTTTATTTAAACTACAGTTAGTTAACATACAGTGTAGTATTAGTTTCAGGTATACAATATACTGATTCAACACTTCCATATATCACCCAGTGCTCATCACAAGTGCACTCCTTAATCCCCACTGCCTATTTCACCCATCCCCCATCCACCTCCACTCTGGTAACCATCAGTTTGTTCTCTACAGATGAGAGTCTATTTCTTTGGAAGATAGTCTCTTTAACAAATGGTAGAGGTTCATACACCATCATGCTAATAAAGAGGGATTCTTTGGATTTACAGATTTCTTTAGGGTATTGCTGGGCTATATGTGCATGGAAGAACCTGATGTTGGCAGAGAAAAGACTGCTTGAAAGCTTAGCAGTCAGTCAACACTCTGATCCCACAGTTTCTGGGTACTTGAACAGCATCTCAACAGCCATCTGTCACTTCCAGGCTTAGACACCTTCTGGGCTTGGGAGACTTTCCTAGTCCACATTTTCCTGATAGGGAGTTTTAAGTTTTAAATATTATTCTATAGCTTCCTGTGTCCGTTAACTCTAACCCCCACCTCTTTTACTCTCTCCTCCTAAATTTCTGTTTTCTTCTATTTCCTGATAAAATTCCTGATCACCCTCTGGGAAATCAAACCCAAATCATCAGCACACACACAAAAAGGTATTTTCATTTTATTCAGAAAAATGCCCCCTTCCAACTTTACTCCAATTCCCCCCAAAAATGGGCTGAAGAATTCCCAAAGCAGCGAAGGAAAATAAGGAGCCGTTCTAATTTTTTTCAATGTTAATCTTCCGTACCCTACAAAAAAACAAAGAAGTATGGGTTAACATATAAACAGTATGAGTTCATGTTTTCCAGTTTTGTTGTTCAACCCTCTGAAGTAGGCAGGATAAGGATTAATATCCCATTTTACAAAAGAGAAAATTGAGTCTAGGGAGACTAAAAGACTTCACTTCATCAGAGACAAGAACGTTGGCTTTGAGTATACTAACCCAGAATTTTAAATTCTCTACCTCACCATCTTTCAAAAGTCTGTTCCTGGGTCACTATTTCAATATCAAGAAGAGCATTTTAGGATGACTAATTAATTGAGCATGTAATTTGACCTTTCTTTTTTTCTAGTAAAAATGAAGAGGATTAAGCCATCAACAGACATTCATTCACCTCATCTCTTTTGGCAATAGTGGCTTAAAATTGTGGGAAAGACAGCCCATGGCTAAAGAACCAGTTGCTCACAGCATGGAGCTAACTGTGGTAAATGAAAATCAAACTTAGACCTCATTAGTACCAGGTCTAGCCATTTGTGAGAAAGTGTTTTAAATATTATCAGATTAACTTAATCAAAGTCACTGATTTCATTTTTAGGGTCGATAATGATCTCTGCTATTCTGCAGGCTAGAATGAAGAGTTAAGTGATGAAAATGTCAACAATAGATTCATGCCTACTAATTCCCAGTGTAGAACCTCTGAGACCAAGATTTCAATCCATCAGGTAAAAGCATGCAGGATCTTCTTATAGCCCAGGCATTACCACTCAAACAAACACTCCTGTTTCTTCTGAACCAACTCCTACTTCTCCTGTGATACCTCGACTCCAAACTAATCTTTTGCATAACTCAGTTCTACTCCGGTGACAAAAAGCATAATTGGAAGACCTGGAGCAAGCTGCTTTTGACACTGGTAGTAGCACGGCTTGTGCTCAGCTCATTGCGCTAATTCTGGCACAGCAGAGGGGAATGGTGTCTAATTAGAGGGAGTAGTAATAACAGACCCCGAGAAACAGGAGATCCATGTGTAACTCTGACATCACACAAGTCATTTAAAGGTCTGTGCCTCGGTAATAAGGAACTTGAACTAGGTGATTTTCAGTGTTAGTTCCAGTCCAAACTGTTGAAATTCCATAAAATCTAAGTTAAGTAATGCTATCTATTAAGGGAAAGAACTATTTGTAAAATCAGTATGAAAAGCTAATATTTTTTCATTCAGTGTCTAATCTGTTGGCTCTTTGTAAATAACCTAAGTCAGAAACCAAGGAGACTTCCAGGTATTGAACCCCAACTCTACTTGCCTCAAAATGTATGTATCAATGCATGGTTTTCTCCAGCCTGTTTAGACTAATATTGTTCTCATATTCTGCCCCTTATTCATCCTTCCCCAACTGTGTTTAAAGTTTCACAATGAAATGAAACTTTACCAAACCCAGGACTTGAGAGCTCCTCTTTAAGAAAAAGAATGCAAAATTACAAATAATAACATTAGGGCCAGAAGGAGGGCCTTGAAAGGAAATTTAAGCTTCATCAGCTTTATGGTAAACCACTTCTGTCTCCAACATTTAGAAGTCCATTAGCTGTAAGAAAACAATGCTGCTCTGAGACACATACATTTACATACACATACCCTCATGGATGCACAGATCCAGAAGATGGCACCAGTTATTTACTTTTTTTTTTAAAGTAAACTACACACAATGTAGGGCCCAAACTCACAATCCCAAGATCAAGAGTCACATACTCCACCGAATGAGCCAGCCAGCCCTGCCCCCGCCCCCATTTCTTTACTTTTCCCATTGAGTTTCACCCCTTGATTTTTTGGTCTCCTTCCCTTTTCTCTCCTCCCTCTACACCAACTCAGGCTTTTCTTCTCCTCTTTATTGTGCTTGCCTAGGACCTTGATGTGGTGGGAGAGAGGAGATTACTGGCCCTCTTTTCTGGTTTTTTTGTTAAAGATAGGAGAAATTTTAGGAAACGTAGTGTGCAAACGCTAGGCACTCAATAAATCAATGTCAAATTAATTCAATGTATAGGTCAACGCAGAATCAAGATATACTCAGGCTCCAGAAATGAGTTGAAGCAAACAGCATGACATTTAGGAAAGATTAAAAGTGATGCCCTGAATTTAAGTTCAAAAAGATTAAATAATTGCACACAATAAAAGGAATACAATTAATGCTAGTCACAAGCTTTGATAAAAGCCACACACCTGGCTCCTGAAAGAGGCAGTCTCCTTTAAAAAAAAAAAAATCTGTGAAAAGGTCAACAAACATCGTTAAGAAAAAAACTTCACCCACAAAAAATGAGAGGTTGGCACAGGACAATGTATGGTATATGTAGAGAGCTATGAAAGACGACACTTATTGAAACAAAGAATTAATGGGTTAGGGAGTTGGAGGCTAAATCAAAATGTGTAGATCTGCTGTTATCATTAAACTCCTTTTGGCAATAAAAAAAAAGATAAATTATGTCTGCATTGCCCTTATCTGGTTTTGAAAGCAGAGTGGTTTTAATCTAAAAAGGGATTATAGGCAATGTGTTTGAAAGCAGGGTGCAGGCCAAGATTTTAGAGACAACGGTAGGTTACTTCAAGCACTTCCCATAAACGCCAATAAACCGATATGCATAAAGTCTACCTAGAAAGATACATTTAAAAGCTGCATAAGTGCTGCCTCTGGAGAGACCTAGAGACACAGAAATAGGAGAGAGTTGTACCTTCACTGCCTACCCTTTAGTGCGATCTGAATTTTGTCCCAAGATTATGTGTTATCTACTAAAAATTTTTAATAAAACAGGTAGAAGAATTTGTACCTACTCTAATAAGTTTGTTGCTCCTTTTCTGTTGACTTATAGTCTCTGAGATTACTTCTACTTTAGAATTTGTCATAGTGCATTGTAATTTATTTAGGGGAAGTGAAGAATTCATGAGATCTATGTGTTTGGAAAAGAACATGTTAGCCTCGGAGTGGAGAACAGATTAAAGGGAGGACAAAATGGATGCAGGCTGACCAGGTAAGAGATTATTGCATTTGCCTAACTGAGAACTGACAGTAGTTTGGAACGGCATAGTGGTGGGAACGACAGGGAGAAATGGAAGTTTGGGGAGATATTTACATGGCTTCGATATTAGAATTGAGGGAGAAGAAAGCTATCAAGGATGAATCCTAGTTTCCAGATCTGTGAACGTATTAGTTATCTATTGCTGGGCAACAAATTATCCCCAAATCCAGTGGCTTAAAAGAATAAATATTTATTTTCCACAGGGTCTGTGGGTCAGGAATTTCAGAATGGCTTAGCTAAATTGTTCTTCATCAGGGTTTCTCACGAGGTTTCAGTTAAGATGTTGGCCTGGGCTGCAGTCATCTGAAAGACTGACTGTAGTTGAAGGATTTGCTTCCAAGCTGACTTGCATTGGTGCTGGCGGAAGGCAGCAATTTCTCAGTGACTGTTGGGAGGAGGCCTCAGTTCCATGTGGTCCATGTGGGCCTCTCCAAAGGACTGCCTGAATCTCCTCATAACATGTCAGCTGTCACATAGGTATACAGTGTTTACTAAACTAATTTTTTTTTAAAGATTTTATTTATTTGACAGAGAGAAAGGGAGACACAGCGAGAGAGGGAACACAAGCAGGGGGAGTGGGAGGGGGAGAAGCAGGCTTCCCACGGAGCAGGGAGCCCGGTGCAGGGCTCGATCCCAGGACCCCGGGATCATGACCTGAGCCGAAGGTAGATGCTTAACGACTGAACCACCCAGGCGCCCTACTAAACTAATGTTAAAAAATAACCAAACATTTCAACCAGGTAGAATTATAAATTTATGTACCCATTCTTCCATTTCTTGATTCATTGCATCATTATAGCATGCCTATTATGTGCCATGCAATGTTCTAGGTGTTGGGCACAACATTCACAGTGTCCTGGCCTCAATTACCTTACATTCTAATGAGAGGAGACATAAAAACTAGGTAAACAAATGAAAAAGATAATTCAATCTAGTAATTAATACTCTAAAGAAAATTAAACATAGTAATAGCAAACGGTGAGAAAGAGGTGATGGCTTAGCTAAGGCAATTAGTAAAGGCCTCTTTGAGGTGGTGACATTTGAGCTTAAATGTCAAGAAGTGGCCAGTCACACAATGATGGGCAGAATATGGTTTCCAGGCAGAGGGAGCAGCAAATGAAAAAAGCCTGAAGAATGGATGACTTTGTTATGTTTGTGGAACAGAAAGATGGCCGGTATGACCAGAACATAGTGAGCAAAGAGGAGAGTATTACAGCATGAAATTGAAAAGTAAGACAAATACCAAATCTTCCAGGAACTTATAAACCATAGTAAAAGGTTAAATTTCATTTTAACCACTTGGAAAGTCATTGGAAGTTTTTAAGCATGGGCAATCTAATCTGGTGATCTGGTTTACCATATTTTTAAAATTCCCTGGGGTAAAAGGGGGGGTGTTTTCTAGGACTGCCACAACAAAAATACAACAGGTTGAGTTGGCTTAAACAACAAAAATTTATTTCCCCCCAGTTCTGGAGACTGGAATTCAAGATCAATGTCCCAACAGGGCTGGTTTCCTCTGAGGGCCATAAGAGAAGAATCTGTTCCAGGCTTCTCTCCTTGGCTTGCAGATAGCTTGCTGTCTCTTCAAATGATCATTCCTCTGTGCACACGCACCTGGTATCTCTCCCTTTTCTTATAAGAACACCAGTTGTATTGGATTAGGGCCTCACCTTAATGGCCTCATTTTAACTTAAAGACCTTATCTCCAAATATGATTACATATTTGGGGGTTGGGACTTCAACATATGAATTTGAGGGGGACACAATTTAGTCCAGAATAGGGAGCAAGAATGGAAACAAAGAGACTGGTTGGGATACTATTGCAATATTTTAGCTAAAGATGATAGTGGCTTGGATTAGGGTTTTTAGCATAGGAAATAGGAGTGGTTGGATTAGGGAATTATTTTAGAAGTAGCATAAATGAGTTTGCTACCTCTACGTGAAAGAAATGACTCAGGAATTATTACCAGGTTTTTGGCCTGAGCAACCAGGTTGCCATTTGTTGAGATAAAGAAGACTGGGGAAGAAACAAATCTGCAGGGAAAACAAGAATCAAGAATTCTATTTTGAACATATTATGTCTGAAATATCTATTAGGCATTTGAATAGAGATGTTAAATACAAAGCTATACATGTGTGTCAAAAGCCCATGGACTAAAGGTATATATTGAGTCATTTGGGAATCATCAGTGTTTCAGATACCATACTGTTCCCCAAAACTTTTTTTTATTTTCTGATTCACTTTCAGCAGAGTACAAATTTGGTCTCCTGTCTAGAAGTTGAGAGTACAGTAGGAGAGGATCCATTCACTCAAATGCACAAGGATCTCTCTGTGAAGAGGAATCCAAAGGTGTACCTGATCCTTCTACAAATTCTCAACTGAGTCCTTTCAGCCCCTACTTTATGAAGTACCTGGTACCTACTTGTCCTGAGACTCTTTGAAGTTCCTCACAGTGAATCAAATTGCTTCTCATTGGTATTCCCCTCGGCAGCCTCTAGCTACTTTTAGCTATCATTCTTCCATACTTTCTTTCTAAGTTTTTATTTAAATTGTAGTTAGTTAACATATAATGTAGTACTGGTTTCAGGAGTAGAATTTAGTGATTCATCACTTACATATAACACCCAGTGCTCACCACAAGTGCTCTCCATAACACACATCAATCATCTAGCCCATCCCCTACCCACCTCTCTCTGTCAACCCTCCGTTTGTTCTCTATGGTTAAGAGTCTCTTATGGTTTGCCTCGCTCTCTTTTTTTTCGCTTCCCCTATGTTCATCTGTTTTGTTTCTTAAATTCCACATATGAGTAAAATCATATGGTCTTTGTCTTTTTCTGACTGATTTATTTCACTTAGCATAATACATTCTAGCTCCATCCACATTGTTGCAAATAGCAAGATTTCATTCTTTTTGATGGCTGAGTAATATTCCATTGTAGATATATACGATATCTTCTTTTTTTCCCCTTTGAGAGAGTGAGAGAGAGAAAGCATGAATTGTGGGGGAGGGGCAGAGGAGGGAGAGAGAAAATCTTAAATAGACTCCACGCCCAGCACACAGCCCAACATGGTGCTCAATCTCACGACCCTGAGATCATGACCTGAGCTGAAATCAAGAGTCAGACACTTAACTGATGGAGCCACCCAGGCGCCCCTTTGCCACATTTTCTTTATCCATTCATCAGTCAATGGACATTTGGGCTCCTTCCATAGTTTGGCCATCGTTGATAGTGCTGCTATAAACATTGGGGTGCATGTATCCCTTCGAATCTGTATTTTTGTTTCCTTTGGTAAATGCCTAGTAGTGCAGTTGCTGGGTCCTAGTGCAATTCTATTTTTAACTTTTTCAGGAACCTCCATACTATTTTCCAGAGTGCTATACCAGTTTGCATTTCACCACCAGTGTAAGAGGATTCCCTTTTCTCCTCATCATCACCAACATCTGTTGTTCCCTGTGTTGTTAATTTTAGCCATTCTGACAGGTGTGAGGTAGTATCTCATCATGGTTTTGATTTGTATTTCCCTGATGCTGAGTGATGATGAGGATCTTTTCATGTATGTTAGCCATTTGGATGTCTTCTTTAGAAAAATGTCTTCATATCTTCCGCCCATTTCTTAACTGGATTATTTGCTTTTTGGGTGTTGAGAATTTATCAAAATAAGTTCTTTATAGATTTTGGATACTAACCCTTTATCAGATATGTCATCTGCAAATATCTTCTCCCATCCCCCGTAGGTTGCCTTTTAGTTTTGTTGATTGTTTCCTTTGTTGTGCAGAAGCTTTTTTTTTATTAACATATAATGTATTATTTGTTTCAGGGGTACAGTCTGTGATTCATCAGTCTTAAACAATTCACAGCACTCACCATAGTACATACCCTCCCCAATGTCCATCCCCCAGCCACCCCATCCCTCCCACCCCCTCCACTCCAGCAACCTTCAGTTTGTTTCCCAAGATTAAGAGTCTCTTAAGGTTTATCTCCCTCTCTGGTCTTGTTTCATTTTTCCCTCCCTTCCTCTATGATCCTCTGTCTTGTTTCTCAAATTCTTCATATCAGTGAGATATTATACTTGTCTTTCTCTGATTGACTTATTTCACTTAGCATAATACCCTCTAGTTCCATCCACGTTGTTGCAATTGGCAAGATTTCATATTTTTTGATGGCTGCATAATATTCCATTGTATATATATACCACATCTTCTTTATCCATTCATCTGTTGATGGACATCTAGGCTCTTTCCATAGTTTGGCTATTGTGGACATTGCTACTATAAACATTGGGATGCATGTGCCCCTTTGGATCACTACATTTGTATTTTTGGGGTAAATACCCAGTAGTGCAATTGCTGGGTCATAGGGTAGCTCTATTTTCAACTTTTTGAGGAACCTCCATACTGTTTTCCAGAGTGGCTGCACCAGCTTGCATTCCCACTAACAGTGCAGGAGGGCTCCCCTTTCTCTGCAACCTCACCAACATCTGTCATTTCCTGACTTGTTAATTTTAGCCATTCTGACTGGTGTGAGGTGGTATCTCATTGAGGTTTTGATTTGTATTTCCCTACGCTGAGTGATGTTGAGCACTTTTTCACATGTCTGTTGGCCATTTGGATGTCTGCTTTGCAGAAATGTCTGTTCATGTCTTGTGCAGGAGTTTTTATCTTGATGAGGTCCCAATATTTCGTTTCTGCTTTTGTTTCCCTTGCCTCCAGAGACATATCTAGTAAGAAGTGGCTGTGCCCAAAGTCAAAAAGGTCGCTGCCTGTGTTCTCCTCTAGGATTTTGATGGATTGCTGTCTCACATTTAAGTCTTTTATCCATTTTGAAATTATTTTGGGGTATGGTGTAAGAAAGTGGTCCAGTTTCATTCCTTTGCATGTTGCTGTCCAGTTTTCCCAACACCATTTGTTGAAGAGACTATTTTCCATTGATATTCTCTCCAATGGATATTTTCCATTGGATAGCTTTGTTGAAGATTAGTTGACAATAGAGTTACAGGTCCATTTCTGGGTTGTCTATTCTGTTCATTGATCTATGTGTCTGTTTTTGTGCCAATACCATACTGTCTTAATGACTAAGGTTTTGTAATATAGCTTGAAGTCTGGAATTGTGATGCTTCCAGGCTTGCTTTTCTTTTTCAATGTTATGTTGGCTATTCAGGGTCTTGTGGTTCTATACAAATTTTAGATTGTTGTTCTAGCTCTGTGAAAAATGCTGCTGAAATTTTGATAGGAATTGCATTATATGTGTAGATTGTTTTGGGTAGTATAGACATTTTAACAATATTTGATTTCCAATCCATGAACAGGGAATGTTTTTCCATTTCTTTGTGTCCTCTTCAATTTCTTTCATAATTGTTCTATAGTTCTCAGAGTATAAATCTTTTACCACTTTGGTTAGGTTTATTCCTAAGTATCTTATGGTTTTTGGTGCCATCATAAATGGGATCGATTCTTTGACTTCTCTTTCTGCTACTTCATTATTGATGTATAGAAATGCAACAGGTTTCTGTACATTGATTTTTATCCTACAACTTTGCTGAATTCATGTATTAGTTCCAGCAATTTTTTTGTGGAGTCTTTCGGGTTTTCTACATAGGGTATCATGTCATCTGCGAATAGTGAAAATTTGATTTCTTCCTTGCCAATTTGGCTGCTTTTTACTTGTTTTTGTTGTCTGATTGCTGTGTCTAGGACTTCCAGTACTATGTTAAATAACAATGATGAGAGTGGATATCTCTGTCTTGTTCCTGACCTTAGAGACAACTCTCAATTTTTCCCCATTGAGGATGATATTAGCTGTGGGTTTTTCATATATGGCCTTTATGATGTTGAGGTATGTTCCCTCTATCCTTAATTTGTTGAGTGTTTTTATCAAGGATCGTTAGTGTACTTTGTCAAATGCTTCTTCTGCATCTATTGAGAGGATCATATGGTTCTTATCCTTTCTTTTATTAATGTGGTATATCACACTGACTGTAAATATTGAACCACCCCTGCAGCCCAGGAATAAATCCCACTTGATCATGGTGAATAATTCTTTCAACGTACTGTTGGATTCAATTTGCTAGTATCTTGTTGAGGATCTTTTGCAGCCATGTTAATCAGGGATATTAGCCTATACTTCTCCTTTTTAGTGGGATCTTTGTCTGGTTTTGGAATCAAGCTAATGCTGGCCTCATAAAATGAGTTTGGAAGTTTTCCTTCCACTTCTATTTTTTGGAATAGTTTGAGAACAATAGGTATTAACTCTTCTTTAAATGTCTGGTAGAATTCCACTGGGAAGCCATCTGGCCCTGGGTTTTTGTTGTTGAGAAATTTTTGATTACTGATTCAATTTCTTTGCTAGGTATGTTCAGATTTTATGGTTATGGTCTATTCAAATTTTCTATTTCTTCCTCTTTCAGTTTTGGTAGTTTATACGTTTCTTGGAATTTATCCATTTCTTCCAGATTTCCCAATTTGTTGACATATAGTTTTTTATAATATTCTCTTATAATTGTTTGTATATCTGCGGTGTTGGTTGTGATCTCCCTTCTTTCATTCATGATTTTATTTATTTGCATCCTTTTCTTTTTGATAAGTCTGGCTAGGGGTTTATCAATTTTATTAATTCTTTCAAAGAACCAGCTCCTAGTTTCATTGATCTGTCCTAGTGGTTTTTTGTTATTGTTGTTTCTATATCCTTTCTTTCTTTTTTTTTTTTTTAAAGATTTCATTTATTTATTTAAGATAGAGAGAGCAGGAAAGCACGAGTGGGGGAACGTGTCAGAGGGAGAGGGAGAAGCAGGTTCTCCACTGAGCCGGGAGCCGGATGTGGGGCTTGACCCTAGGACTCTGGGATCATGACCTGAGCCGAAATCAAGAGTTGAACACTTAACTGACTGAGCCACCCAGGTGCCCCTCACTTGGGGATGTTACTGAAGAGACAGGAATTGTTTATTCACTTTAATTTTAGCATATCTTTTCTATAAAATAAATCTAATGTCTGATTTTTCCATTTCTTATATTTTGTAGGAAGTGCGGAGGAAGCCTGGCAAAGCCGGTATTCAAAAGTGTGACTTTAAGTATTAACCACTCAGGGATAAATTTAAGAGGTAGGGAACATATTCTTGCTTTGCAAACCATTTGCTAACTGGAAAATTTTCATAATTCAATTTTGTTTTACATAATCTTGCTCCCTAAATGTTAGCAATTTCACTGAAAGAACTGTTGGTGTTTTTAAGTAGGTACTAAATGTTGCAAAGAGACAGCTCAGCAAAACTCATGGATTGAGAAACCATTTTATGACCATTGTTTCACCTCTGGGGGTAGTTCACTGCATCTTGTTCCAGGTCCCTGGGATTCCCAGAGGAATTCTACCAGACATTTAAAGAAGAGTTAATACCTGTTGTTCTCAAACTATTCCAAAAAATAGAAATGGAAGGAAAACTTCCAAACTCATTTTATGAGGCCAGCATTACCTTGATTCCAAAACCAGACAAAGATCCCACTAAAAAGAAGTATAAGCCAATATCCCTCATTAGAACTAGCATCATGTTCTAAGATGGTGCTCCTAGTGGTATTATTGACAGAAAAGATATTGCTTGCAATTCTGACAAGGGGTGGTAGGATAGCTTTCTGTGTGTACCAGGAAGGTGTGTAATCTTTACTTAAATTCAAAAATCACTTAATTTTATTCCCTTATAGCTTCTCCTTTTTGGTTTTCTTTGCCTCTTTCTTTTTCCTTTTCTTTTTCTCTCTTTCTTTACTTTTTGGTGTAATATAATGAAAGATGTGGTTTTTCTTTTTATAGCCAACAGTTTTAATTTTATTTTTTACTCAATTTAAAATATCAACTAGTTCTGTGTGTGGGTTTTTCATATTTTATGGTACTGACAGTGGACTTTCCTTTTGAGAGTCTGTTTTAATGAGGAATATAAATATGAAATACCTGTTAGAATCTGTAATTTGCTGATCTGTGCTTTTTGCAGTAGCTTTGGCTTGGTTTGACAAGTGTTCAGTGCAATTTAGTATTTTTGTGGACCACCTTTTGAAATCTCATCAACCACAGCTTGATGACCTGGCCTCCTGAGGCAGGCAGTGAATAGAATGGATGTTTGATATTCAAAAACATCTTAGTGGAAACCTTTGGGGAAAAAAAACCCTTGGTTGCATCTATGTTGCACTGTTACGCTCTTAAGGAAAAAATATTTAGGGAGGCACCTATTTAAATTATTTGATTTCAAGAGTCAGTTTCTTTACCTGAGGACATTTCTACTGGAATAAGGAAATGGTGCTGTTCGTTTCTTGAAATAAGGTTAAAAATTCAAGTCTTGATTTGTAGCTTGTCTAGGTAAAGAATGCTCCAAAAAATGTGGTGACATTGTATTCCTGACAAATATTTCCTCTAAAAATATTTGAACGAAAAATGTCAGTCCCTTAGTGTAAAGATACAAGTTGAAGTGATTCTTTTTTTTAAAGATTTTATTTATTCATTTGAGAGAGAGAGAGTGCAGAAGCTTGGGGCGGGGGACAAGCAGACTCTCTGTTGAGCAGGGAGCCTGACATGGGGCTCCATCCATCATGACCTGAGCTGAAGGCAGACACATAACCAATGGAGCCACCCAGGCACCCCTGGAAGTGATTCTTGAAGTTGAAGGTATTTTCCAAAAGCCTGAGGTTTGAAAATGTATAGTCAACCCCTTCTATGCCCATGTAGCACATATTATTTGTTAGGAAATGTTATCATTGTAAAAGCACAGCTATTCATTAGAGAGGTGGTTTTCAGCTCCCTTGTTACAGAGCACAGAGGAAAACTGGGTTGCTGGAGCCATTACTTGGAGACTGAAAAGGTTCCTGGTAGAAAGATGGGAAGACCAATTCATCAGTGCTGTGACTAGTTCTGGGGCTGTCAGTGTCTGCACAAACATTTAATAGCATTATTTGGAGTCATAGAAGGAGCCACTCTTTGTTCATGTGGCTCATCTGGAAGGGACATGGAAGATAAATTCATCAGATCAAGTCAAGTCATGCAGAAACAGCTAGACCTTGGTTATTTCCTCCCTCTTCTTTTTGTATTCTCCAAAGTGACATTAAGTACTGTTTTGTTTGTTTGTTTTTTAAAGATTTTATTTATTTGAGAAAGAGAGAGAGGGAGAGTGAGGGGGAGAAGCAGACTCCCCGCTGAGCAGAGAGCCTGACACGGGGCTCCATCCCAGGACTCTGAGATCATGACTTGAGCTGAAGGCAGATGCTTAACCAACTGAGCCACCCAGGTACCCCCATTAAGTATTGTTTTAAGGGTGAATCTAAAGTTTAACCAACCCAAGTATGTGCTTATTTCTATGAAATAAGTTCTCCCAGAGAAGGTCTAGTCTTACCCAAGTTACATGTATTGAGTTCTTTGAGTTGGTTTTCAAATGCAAATGATACACAAACCCTGTTTGTACAAAATGAAAATATGACAAAACATGTTTTGTGTTACTTACATAAGGGTTCTTAGCAGTTTGTGGGGACCAGGGACATAATTCTGAAACAGAAAATTATGATTATAGAATATTTAAGATATTTTCATTTTAAGCATACAAAAGCATTGGAACAAGATGAACAAAAGTGCTTCTTATTAGGTGCCCTTACAAGACCTCTTTTGGTGAACAGGTAACTAGTTCATTATTAGGGTATTGTACACAAAGGAGTATTTATGGTGAATGGAAATCATAGTCTCTTAATAAAGACCAATGCTACTCTTTTTTTTTTAAAGATTTATTTATTTATTTTGAGAGAGTGAGAATGAGAGAGAGAGAGACAGAGACAGAGAAAGCACATGAGAGGGGGGAGGGTCAGAGGGAGAAGCAGGCTCCTTGCCGAGCAGGGAGCCCGATGCGGGACCCAATCCCAGGACTCCAGGATCATGACCTGAGCCGAAGACAGTCGCTTAACCAACTGAGCCACCTAGGCGCCCAGACCAATGCTACTCTTGAGTGTCTTTAGCCTAACAGTCTATGGAGCCATTTCTCGTTGAACAACTTGGTGGCTCAGTTTAGCCAGCCTGTGATGGGAGTGATCCCTGAGATCTAAGTTAGCTGTGTTGTTTGTTTCTGACTATGTAAATAATTCATCTAATTTTCAGGTATTATTATAAGATGCTTGGTATATGATGTTTTGGCCTTCATTTCACTTTTTTTTATTCCACTGAGGTTTATCTAGAATACATGTCTCTTATTGTTTTTTATTTGAAAATAACTGTTAATGCTGATAGTGGGATCAGCATGTGAGGTGGCTGAAAACGGATCACAAAATTATTATTATTATTATTTTCCCAGAGTTCAAAAGTGGTGACAGGTTTTCAGTTTAGAATTCTTGCTATAGATAAAGAGACTGTATTAAGCAGAATGCTAATACTGTAAGGAACTAGGCAAGCAGAGAAATTAGGGAGTTCCTTTCTTTTTAAACTAACATTTTAGCAAGTGGTAAATCCCCTATGTGGAAGTGATTCTAGAATGTATTCTCTTCAACCACAGAGAAGAAGTTGGAGAGAAAGTGGAATTCAGTAGGCAAGTGTTGGCTGAGAGATGCTTATTCTCCAACAGTTTAGGATAAATTTGGTGCCTGCAATGACAAGGCTCAGAGTCACGACTACTGTGGCCAGTCCATAGATGCTGGCCCTGAGGAGGGGGCATTTTTCTTTTCTTTTTAAAGATTTTATTTATTTATTTGAGAGAGACAAAGAGAGAGCATGAACGGAGAGAGGGAGAAGCAGACTCCCTGCAGAGCATGGAGCCTGATGTGGAGCTCAATCCCAGGACTCCAGGATCATGACCTGATCCAAAGGCAGAGGCTTAACCAACTAAAGCACCTAGGCATTCTTATAATTTTATCTTTTTTTTTTAAGATTTTATTTATTTATTTGACAGAGGGAGACACAGCCAGGGAAGGAACACAAGCAGGGGGAGTGGGAGAGGGAGAAGCAGACTCCCGCTGAGCAGGGAGCCCGATGTGGGGCTCGATCCCAGGACCCTGGGACCATGACCTGAGCCAAAGGCAGACGCTTAACGACTGAGCCACCCAGGTGCCCCTATAATTTTAGCATATCTTTTATATCACTTATTCGTTCCTCTAATTCTTCCATCCTTGTGGTCATTACACCCAGTCAGTTCTGCATCTCTGTTATAGCATTTTTTTTCCTAATTGTTAGGTCTTTTATCTCTGTGGTAAGGGACTCCCTGGTGTCTTCTATGATTTTTCTCAAGCCCAGCTAGTATCCTTATGATTGTTGTTTTAAATTCTGGTTCAGGCATATTACTTATATCTGTTTTGATTAGATCCCTGGCTGTGACCTCTTCTTGTTCTTTGCTTTGGGGTGAATTCCTCCATCTTGGCATTTTGTCTAGGTCTCTGTCTTCTGTGTGTTAGGGAAGCCTGTTATGTTTCCAGATCCTGAGAATAATGGCTATATTAAGAAGAGGTCATATACTGTCTAGGGCCTGGCTCTTCAGGAAGTGTTTCTGGTGTATGCTGTGTGTACTCTGCTGTTGTATTTTGGCTCTTTCCCTCAGGTCAGTCCTTTGCAGTTTCTCCTTGCCTGCAGTGGTGAGGTGGTGAGGGTTTTTTTTTTTTTTTTTTGGTTGTTGTTGTTTTTCTAACGTTTTATTTATTTATAGAGACAGAGAGAGAGAGAGAGAGAGAGTACCCATGAGCAGGGGGAGGGGCAGAGGGACAAGCTGACTCCCGCTGAACAGGGTGCCCCACAACGGTCTCAATCCCAGGACACTGAGATCATGACCCAAGCTGAAGTCAGATACTTAACTGACTGAGCCACCCAGGCACCTCCTGTGTGATGAGTTTTAATTAGGTGTGTTTTGGTCAGCTTGTTAAAAGAAACTAGATCCTATTTCCCCTAGAGCTTAAGCTTTGTAGTACCAATGGTCAGTAGGCTTGGTGTGTGAGGGGGAGGGGGGATTGTGCAGCTCTTCTAGGGGAGGAACGTACTGGTGTTCTGACTCTTCAGGCATCTAGTTCAGAAGCATTTGCAAAGCACAGGAGTGCGGGGCCTGGCGTATACTGCTCAAGCCTCCACTGTGGGGCACTGTGCTGCTCACTGAAGTCCATCTGTGCTGATGAGCATGGGAGGGTGGCTGGAAATGTGTCAGCCAGCTATCTTGTCCCTGGAGAGGGGAGTTCACTCACAGAAGAGCAAATAATTCCCTTCATTTGTCCCAAGTATCCCTCAGATTCCTGCCTTCACCCTGTCTGAATCCCAGCTGTCTGCCCACCTGGCAGAGCAGCACTACTGTGTTTCATCTCAGGCACAGTGGCTGGGTTTCAAAACTCTAAATTTTAGTGAGCTGTCATGGCACATACCCATGCTGCTCCTCTGAGGAGGGTCTTGCCATGCTGGGACTGTGCTGGTTTGTTCCAGAAGGGCAATCACACAAACATGCAGGGTCTTGGGGGTTTATGGTAAAGCACACCAAAAAGCCAGCTTCCAGGTGAGCTGCCTTCAGGAGGCAGTTCTGCTCGTATGCTGATGAACGATAGCCGCTGTCTCTTTTGTCCCAGAAAGGCAGTGCTGCCTCTCCCAAATGCACTCCAAGAAGGGAGAGTATCTCTTCCAGTGTGACCCAGGGGATCCTCAGCCCACACTGTCTGCTCCCAGGTCTCTGCCCTCTTTCTCCACAGGAGCACATCTACATCTGCCAGACTACACCTGTTAACGGTATAGTCCTTGAGCTCTGCTGCTTGTAAACATGCAATAACCAGTCCCTCTCATTATCCCCATCAGTGGTTTTTGGGAAGTGTTTTTCTTATGTAATGTCTTGCACTCTGTTTTTTTTTTCTCTCTCTCTTTCTTCTCTTCCTCATCAGAGCTCCCTCCTCTCCATAGCATTGGTGATTCTTTTCTCCCCTAAATCACATCTCTGTATCTTCTACCTTCCATGATGTGGCCTCTTTTCTCCCTCTAGTTGTGTAGTTTTTACTCTCAGTTCTCAGATCGATTTCCCCGAGTGTTCAGAATAATTTGATATTGATCTAGCTGTGTTTGAGTGATGAGGCAAGCATAAGGTCCTCCTACTACTCCATCATCTTAACTCCAACCCATATTTTCAATATTACAAAAATTTGCAGAAATTTTATCTGCTCAATCTCTGCTTTTAGCCAAGATGGAGAGGCTAGAATTGTATTTATCCTCCTGTCTAAAACAAGAAAACCAGACAAAATACATAAAACAACAGTTTTCAGACAATAGGTAACAGGCAGTGCAGGACTGTGATCCCTGAGGGAAGGGAAAACACAAGGTGAACCCTACAATTAAGCCAGTTCACCAGTTCACCACTTTCCAGACTGCAGCACAGGTAAGGGGAACCTAGACAGAGTCTGGGTCTTTGGTTGAGTTGAAGAGATAGATACAAGAGTTCAGGGAGGCCAAAGTCCCTAGAATTTGCAAGACAGAGTAGTACAGAAGACAGAACTCTGTAGAGATAGGCTGAGACCTGGAAGAGTCTTTGGCTGAGTTTTGGGCTGTGAATGCAGTAAAAGAATATAACTGGGTCCAAGGAAATGACCTATGGAGTGTAATAGACAAAGTAATTCCTAGACCTTACACAGAACTGGAAATAAATTGTTCATGATCCCATAAACCACAGTGGAAAAATCTTGTATTATACAAGGGAATCAGATAGCATTTTCAGAAAAGTATTGCCTTAATTATGGGATTAAACTCATCTAAGACTAAAGGCTGTTCATCTAACCTAGTAATCTTAAAATCTCAAAAGGATCTAATTTCAAGTACTTACCTATACACTATTTAAGGAAACTCAACAAAATCCAGTAACCAACAATGGAAAATTCACAATATCTGTCATGTGATTAAAAATTATGAAGTATGCAAAGAAACAAGAAAATATGATTCACAATCAGGAGAAAAATAGAGAACTCAATCAATAGAAACAAACCTAGAAATAATAAATATAATGAATCTAGTAGACAAAGTATTTAAAACAGACTTTATTGACACACAATATATATTCACAAAGGTAAAGGAAAACATGGACATGATGAAAATAGAAAGGAAAAAATATATAAAAGGCCCAAACAGAACTTCTTAAAATGAGAATACACCTGAAATTTAAAAATACACTGTATATGATTAAAAGCAGACCAGACACTGCAGAAGAAAACATCAGTGAATTTGAAGAAACAGCAATAGAAAGTATAATAGAAGCACAAAGAGAAAACAAAATGAACAGAGTAACAGTTACTTGTGGGATAATATGAAATGGTCTCCATATGTATAGATGGAATCTAGAAACAGGCAGCAAAGAAGTTTTAAGGAAGTAATAGCCAAAATATTTTTCAAATTTGATAAAAACCAAACAGATCCAAGAAGCTCAAAGAACCACAAGCAGAATATATATAAAGAAAAACATTGCAAGGCATGTCATAATCAAATTGCTGAACACCAATGATAGAACATCTTAAAAGCAGCCAGAAAGGGTACCTCAGTAGCGCAGTCGGTTAAGCGCCGGACTCTTGGTTTCAGCTCAGGTCATGATCTTGGGGTCGTGGGACTGAGCCCTGCATCGGGCTCTGTGCTCACCGTGGAGTCTGCTTAAGTTTCTCTCTCTCTCTGCCCCTCCCCTGCCTCTCTCTCTAAAATAAAAAAATAAAGAAATCTTAAAAAAAAACAGCAGCCAGAGAAAAAGGACACATTATATAGAAAGAAAGAATTAAAACATATTTCTCATCAGAAACTATGAAAGTAAGAAAAATATGAAGGGGTATCTTTAAAGCATTGGAAAAAAATTGTCAATCCAGAATTCCTTAGCCAGCAAAAACATCTTTCAAAACTGAAGTAAATAGTAAGACTTCTTCAGAAAAACAAAAGCTAAGAGAATTTGTCACCACAAACAGGACATTTTTTATATAACCCATGAGGCAAAGGAGGAAACAAAAGGGAAATTAGAAAATATCCTGAACTGAATGAAAATGAAAATGTATGCAATGACGTGGATGGAACTAGGGGGTATTATGCTAACCAAAATAAGTCAGTTAGAGAAAGACAAATATCATATGATTTCACTCGAATGTGGAATTTATGAAACAAAAGAGATGAACATAGGGGAAGGGAAGGAAAAATAAAGTAAGATAAAAACACAGAGGGAGGCAAACTCTTAACTATAGGAAACAAATTAAGGGTTGCTGGAGGAGAGGTCGGTGGGGGGATGGGGTATTTGGGTGATGGGCATAAAGAAGGTCACTTGATATAATAAGCACTGGGTGTTATATGCGACTGATGAATAACTAAATTCTATCCCTGAAACTAATAACACACTATATGTTAGCTAAATTGTATTTAAATAAAACATTTTTAAAAATGAAAATGTAACATGTATAACTTAAACAATACTGTTGGAACAGTAGTTAGAGGAAAATTTGTGACATTAATGCTTACAAAACAATTAAAATCTCAGATTAATGATTTAAGCTTCTACCTTAAGGAACAGAAAAAGAGGGCAATTCACACCCAAAGTAAGCAGAAGAAAAAATAATAAAAATGAGAGCAAAAACTAATGAAATAGAAAACATAAAGAAATAGAGAGAAATCAATGACTCTAAATGCCATTTCTTTGTAAAGAGCAAAAAAATTGATAAAGAAAATACAAAAATTACCAAGATTAGGCTTGGAAGAGAGGACATCACTACAGATCTTACAGACATTAAAGGATAATATGGGAATATTGTGAGCAATTTTATGCTAATAAATTTGACAAATTAGATGAAATAGAGAAATTCTTTATAAGGTACAAACCACCAAAACTTACTCAAGAAGAAACAGATAACCTGGAAAGATCTATACCTACTTTTTTCTCTTATAGTCTTTATTCCAGGTTTATTGAGATATAATTGACATATAACATTGTATATATTTAAGGTGTACAATGTGATGATATATGTATGTATTGCAAAATGGTATACAATGATAAGGTTATTTAACACATCTATCACTTCACATAGTTACTTTTGTGTGTGTGTGATAAGAATATTTAAGAATATTTAAGATCTACTCTTTTAGAAATATTCAAGTACGGAATAGGCATTGTTAACTATACTCATCATGCTGTACATTAAATCCCCAGAACTTATTCTTCTTATACCTGGAAGTTTGTACCCTTTGACCATCACACTACCCATTTACCTTATCTCCCCAGCCTCTGGCAACCACCAATCCACTCTCTGTTTCTATTCTGATGACCTTTAATTTCACAGTAATGTGTCTGGGTGTGGCTTTTTTCCTTATCTCTTGTTTAGCACTCTTTGAAATCTTTCAATCAATTTGAAACCTATTCTTTTTTATAATATGGGAATATGACTTGTGAGAATTTTAAAAACAATATATCAAGTGATTAGTATGTGTAGTACTCAGTAAATGTTAAATGCTATTATTTGTCTAAGCGACATGACTGGCTAAATTGAGTATTTGTTATTTCTTTCAATATTGCTAGCTCCAGTAGAGTAATGGCACTGTCTTCTTTACTACTGTGTCCCTAGTTCCTAGGAGAATATCAATGCATAACAGTTATTCAATATATATTTCTTGGGTGAATATATGGATAAAAGAATTACTGAATTAATATATGGAGAAAAATAAAAAGATTGTGTACATGTAGATTCAGATAGATTACAGATGATTATATACATATTAGATTTTATTATGTATATCAAGTAATTTCTAAGTTTTATTTAATTGAAGATGACTACATATACAAATATATTACAGAGTAGATTTTATTATTTATAATATTGAGTATTGAATAACTTCTAAATAATTTTCTTAATAATTTTCATTGGAATCTTCTACCTCACCATTAGAAGTTGAATTCACTAGGATTCAGTGTTAAGCTTCTTCTCCCCGCATTCTCAAAGGCTGGCAAACATATATAATGTGTGTATTCTATTGCCATCTTTATGTTAACAACTCCCAAATATGTATCTTAAACCAATCTCTCTCTCTCTCTCTTTTTTACCTCTCTACTGATATATCAATCAAATTATCTACATTAACATTTGTCTGTTCCTAGGTATTTCAAATCAACATGTCCAAAAATGAACTATATTTACTCCCATACACAGTGCTCCTCTAAATTTCCCCTACTTGATGCGACCTCAAACCCATCAAAAACCTATAAATTGTCCTCAGATTTCCATCTAGCTTTATTTCTCCAATCTATCAATCACAAACTTGATTTTGGTCAATCCACTTATCTGCATTTCCAATGACACCATTCAAAGATAAGTCATCATGATCTGATCCCAAATCTACTAGAGTTCTAAATGTTTCCCACTTCCAATATGTCCCCTCCAATTCATTCTCACAGCACAGTGGTTCTCAAACTTGAATGAACATAAGAATCATCATCTGAGGAGTTAAAAAATACTAGTTCCTGGTACTCACACACAAATATTGTACCTCAGTTAGTCTTGGGCAAGGCCAGGCATCTGTATATTTAAAAGTTACCCAGGGTTGGGCGCCTGGGTGGCTCAGTTGGTTAAGCGACTGCTTTCGGCTCAGGTCATGATCCTGGAGTCCCAGGATCGAGTCCCGCATCAGACTCCCTGCTCAGCAGGGAGTCTGCTTCTCCCTCTGACCCTCTTCCCTCTTGTGCTCTCTTTCTCTCATTCTCTCTCTCTCAAATAAATAAATAAAATCTTAAAAAAAAAAATAAAAGTTACCCAGGGTTGACTTTCAGCTCGTTTGGGGATACAGAGAGCTGGAAGGAGCATTTCTCTCATTGTTACAATAGAAAAGAGGCAAACTAACCTCAGTTTTTTGAAGCTGTTAGACTGCTGAGGTCACAGAGCAACCAAATGGCCCAAACTCTAAGGAAAGACAAATGTCTGCAGGAAGAGAAGAGATATAAGCACTAACTTACTTGGGACAAGCACAACCAGTCACTGGTAAGATAAATTCAGCTAAAATAGTTGAGGAATTCATGAAGGCTGAATGGGGGCTTCAGCACAATATGAAAATCATAGGGGCTGCAGAAATGGACAGTGTCTATACCTTCCTATGGGCTCTTTCTCCACAAACCTTACCAGCACTTACAAAAAAGATTGGAAAGAGCCCTCATAAAGTGTCCATTGGTTTGCAGTCTAGCAGAGGACATCTCACTCTGAGATTCCCCACTATGGAATGAAAGTCTTAATCTTTCATTACAAAGAAGGTCAACAAATACTATTGTATTTAAGGTGCTGATGAAAGTCATTTCAGCAGGAAAGAACAGGGGAAAAGAACCCTAGTCTTGGTAAAGAGACAGGAGAACTGAGGAGAACATACCCCCAGAGGTTGAGGGATTCATGGGTCTTGCTTAAAAACTAAGGCTTAATCAGAAAAAAGTGAGAGTATGATTAACTGACTTCTCTCTGCCCCTTCCAGCACTGTTCCCCTCCAAGTTAACAAACTTGGATTAAAAAGTGACAGCAGAATACTGCTGGGTGAGTGACTGGAGATGTATAATAGTATGCAAAGAGATCTCTGAGACATATAACAAAGGGAAGACCTAAAGTTCATGGTGGAACAAACATTACTCTGGCAACCCAACCCTGCCCTAAACACAAAATATAGCTACAGGAATTTGAAAATTAAACTCAGCTCAACTCCTGTCTGATTAACCCCCCACCTCTCTTCCAACTAAAGACTTAACAGGAGGAGAGGTACCTGTTTCCAAGCATAGAGAATATTCTACTGTCCTATACAAGAAGTTTGACTTTTAGAGGGCGCCTGACTGGCTCAGTCAGTAGAGCATAGGACTTTTGATCTTGGGGTTGTAAGTTTGAGTCCCACATTGGGTGCAGAGATTACTTAAAGATAAAATCTTGAAAAAAAAAATGTGGCTTTCAGCCAAATACTATGTCATACAAAAAGGCAATAGAAAACACGTTCCCAAGAGACAAAGAAATCATCAGAGCTAGATTTAGATATGACATGGATGTTGAAGTTACCTGATAGTGAATTTAAATAACTATGATTAATATTTAAAGTTTCTGATGGAGGGAATGTCTGGGTGGCTCAGTTGGTTGAGCTTCTGATGCTTAATCTCAGCTCAAGTCTTGATCTTGGGGTCGTGAGTTCAAGCCCTGCATTGGGTTCCATGCTGGGTGTGAAGCCTACTTAAAAAAAATAGAAAATAAAAATAAAGTTTCAATGGAAAAGGTGGAAAACATGCAATATCAGATGGGCAATTTTAGCAATAAAGAATCAAATGGAAAATGGTAGAAAAAAACCATAGTAACAGACATGAAGAATGTTTCAATATGCTCATAAGTAGACTGGACACAGCTGAGGAATTAGTGACCCTGAAGATAATCAATAAAAATTACCCAAACTGAAACACAAAGAGAAATAAAAGTGAAATATAAAGGACAGAAAATACAAGGGCTGTGGGATATCGAACACTCTAACATCTGCGTAATTGGAACCCCAGAAAGAGAAGAGAGTATGGCAGCAGAAGAAATATTTGAGCAAAGGATAATTAAGAATTTTCCAAAATCAATGGTAGACACCAAACTGAATATCCATGAAACTGAGAGAACACTAATCAAGATAAATTAAAACACACATACACACCACCATCACCACCATCAGACACGCACTGACATATCTTATTCAAATTGATAAAAACAAAAGACAAAGATAACATCTGAAGGCAACCACAGGGAAGAGGAGGGAATGACATGGAGACAAAAGATACGAATTACAGCAAACCTCTTGTTAAAAACCAGGCAAGCCAGAAGACAATGGACTAATATCTTTTAAATGCTGGGGGAAAAGAAAACTGTCAACCTAGAAACCTATACTCAGCAACAATATCTTTCAGAAATGAAGGAGAGGGGCACCTTGGTGGCTCAGTCGTTAAGCATCTGCCTTCGGCTCAGGTCATGATCCCAGAGTCCTGGGATCGAGCCCCACATTGGGCTCCCTGCTCCACGGGAAGCCTGCTTCTCCCTCTCCCACTCCCCCTGCTTGTGTTCCCTCTCTCGCTATGTCTCTCTGTCAAATAAATAAATAAAATCTTCAAAAATGAAGGAGAAATAAAGACTTCTTTAGACAAACAAAAACAGAATTCATTGCCATCAGATCTATTCCACAAGAAATGTTAAAGGGAATTCTTCAAGAAGATAAATTACAATATTGGATTGAAACTTGGATTTACACGAAGAAATGAAGAATGATGGATATGGATAAGTGCAGATAAAATTTATTTTCTTATTTTAATTGCTCTAAAAGATAACTGTTAAAGCAAAAACAGTGCAAAGTCTTGTATGTTTATAGCATATGTAAAAGTAAAATGTATGACAACAATAGCATAATGAATGGAAGGGAAGAATTGGGAATATCCTGTTGAAAGAACCTTATATTATATGTGAGGTGGTATATTATTAGAGGATTATATTAATTCTGTTTAGACCATTCCATGAAACAAGTAGGCATGGAAGAAAAATTTTACAGAAGTATGTGACCTTGAATTCCACATTTGCATTTCATTTTATGTATTTTATTTATTCGGGGATTTCTGGAAAATTCTACAATAATTCCTCCATCTTTCATTAGTAATTTTTTAAATTATTATGGTGGGATTTCCACTAGAAAAATATTTGTATTTCTACCTTCCATATATCTTAAGTTTCCTCTCTTGTTTTCCATTTCATAATCCCTTCCTTGATCTGGTCTTCCAGTTTATGAAGTAACTCTCCAGCCATACTGTTCTGTTCTTCAATTCAATCCAACTCATAAATGCTTATCCTTGCATTGTGCTTCCAAAATTCTTCCTTCCTTCTCTGAAGCTTTTTATGAAGCTTATTTTAAATTCTTTTCTTCTTTGATCCATTAGTTTGACTTTCTCTGGTACGAGTATTTTCTATGATTGTTTTTCTTTAGAAGCTATATTGCTCTTCAGATGTTTCAGAAGTTCTCCCCCTGTGCTCATACTTATTCCTTGGGATCATCAGCTGCCTTGGCTAGTAATGTCTACCCAAGATAAAGGAAGAAAACCTAGATAAGAGTTTGTGCTCCTCCAGAAGAAGTTGGGATTAGGGAAACGGTGCTTCTAGGGTAGTGATCTGGCTCAAGCTTCAGCCATTCTGTTTTCTCCACTTCAGGCATCATCTACCTCCAGGGTATCTGAAAATCCTTCTCCTCCAATCACTGCTGCTGGTGGGAGAGTAGAGGGGGAAAGGAGCTCAGGTGCAGGGGAGCCAACCCATACTCACTGTGTTGTGCTCCCATCTCACAGGCCACACTTCCAGATGACTTTGCTGGTTCTTATTTTTTCTGCCCACCTCTTAAAAGTTGCTATTTTCTAAAGCTCCTGCACATTCCTGTTTTCCCTAACCCTGGACAGAATCTCCCTCACATTTTAATTGCTTATATACAGTGCCTGCACAAAGTAACTTTCAATGTTTGTTAAACAGTATTCTAATTGAGAAATCCAAAGGACATTTCCAACCACATCCTCCTTCTTGGAGGACTTAACGGTTCAGTCTCAGCTTCAAACAGAGTACTTGTTTTTATCAGTTATTTATCTTAAAAAGGAGTTAAACTGCTAAATAAAACAAATGCAGAAGAATTCTAAAGTTCCTTCCAACTCTACATTTCTGTGGGTCCACATTTGCACTGTAGAGTTGCTTGAACTTTCATCATGTTTAGTCTCTGGTGGATGTCGGTTTAACATTGAGGGGATTCACTGCTCATTTTTAGTTCTCTGTGAAAGTCACTGCAGCTAGCCTTCTATACAAATATTTTTGTTATTTACATCTAGATTTACTAGAATTTTCAGGGAAGTTTTGTTTTGGAACTCTTTTCCTTAGACTATACTGCTCTCCTGAGCCATTCTGAAGTGATTCTGTTGATTCCTTATATTAACATCTATTTTTTACTATTAACTTTTCAGAACATGGCAAAAAAAGACTTTGGCTTCTGATTTCTTATTAAGAGCCCAGTTAACCAGAAATAAAGAAAATAAATAAAGAAGGTTGACCAGTAAAATCTGAAATTATTATCTTTCTTGAAAAAACATATGAAAAAGAATCTTTGCTCTTGAGGCAAAGATTACTTATGTATGATACCAAAAGCTTGATCCACAAGATAACAAAGTGATAGATTGGATTTTACCAGAGTTAAAAACTTCTCTTCAAAAGGCATTAGTAGGGTAATAAAGAAACAAACTCTCTTAATCTTAGGAAACAAACTGAGGGGTGCTGGAAGGTAGACGGATTGGGTGGCTGGGTGATGGACATTGGGGAGGGTATGTGTTGTGGTAGCTCTGGGTGTTGGGTAAGACTGATGAATCACAGACCTGTACCCCTGAAACAAATAATACATTATATGTTAATTAAAAAAATTAAAAAAAAGAAACTGAGAAAGGGAGAAAATACTTACAGAACACATATATAATAAGGACTTTTATCAGAATGTGTAATTCTCAAAAGTCAATCATAAGAGAATAAAAAAAATTTTTTTAATGGGCAAAGATACTTCACCAAAGAAGACATAAAGAGGGAAAATAAGTACATAAAAAGATGTTCAACACAACATCCTTAGACATTTGGGAAATGCAAATAAAAATAACAATGAGATACCTCTGCACACCTATAGAATGGCTAATTGTAGCATAATTAGAAATATATATTTGGTCTTTGCCCCTGGTTCCTGACACAGAGCTCCTCTTTTTTTGAGTGATAAGGATGCTAACAACATCATTTGCTCTAATATTTGGTCTTTGGTCTTGGTTCCTGACATAGGGCTCCTACCTCCCTTGGAATTTCCTGAGTGATAGGAGCATCTTTTGTTTTAATGTGGCACCTCTTGGTGGCCTCCTGGATAGCTTCAGGATGGGGGCTGGTCATCAGAAAGACCAGGCCATGATTAGAAGCTTGAAACTTTTAAGGGCACCTGGGTGGCTCAGTTGGTTGGGTGTCTGCCTTCAGCTCAGGTCATGATCCCAGAGTCCTGGGATCAAACTCAGTATCACAGTCCTTGTTCAGTGGGGAGTCTGCCCCCCCCCACTTGTGTGCTTTCTCTCTCTCAAATAAATACATTTAAAAAATTAGGGGCATCTGAGTGGCTCAGTTGGTTAAGTGTATGCCTTTGGCTCAGGTCATGACCTCGGGGTCCTGGGATCAAGTCCCGCATAGGGCTCCCTGATCAGTTGAGAGTCTGCTTCTTCCTCTCCCTCTGCCCTTCCCCCCACTCATGCTCTCTCTCTCAAATAAATAAATAAAATCTTTTAAAAAATACATTTAAAAAAATAAAAAAATTTTAAAAGAGAAGCTTGGAACTATTAGCCCAACTCCTGATCCTCTGGGGGCTGGAGATTTTCTGAAAAACAAAACAAAACAAAACAAAACAAACAAAAAACCCTGACCATCCATAGAGACTGCATGAATCTTCAAACTATTATATTCAGAAAGTCTCTTATCATCTAAATAAATGTTTCTAAATTCTGCATGCTAACAACTCAGATTCGTAAATTCCAAGTGAATCTATACACAGCCAGTCTTAGAAATCAATATTAAATTATAAGTTGTCATACCTGTGTGTGGGTGACTGGGTTTCCCAATCATAAAAAATAGTCTCTATTACCAAAATATTATATTTCATTTTAGGAAAATGACATCCACATGATGGCACTATAAACTACAAAATAAGAGGCTGTCAATTTATGAAGACTAAGAACTTGGTAAATTCTAGTTAGAGTACTTGTTATTGATGAAGCATGCTTACAAATAAGGCATTTTATACACAGATAATATGGATATCATTTCCCCTCATGTTTTACAGAGACATACTGGCGAATCCTTCATTTCAAGTGCATTTTTCACATGACTCATTTAATAACAGCATCTTAGTTCTCATCTTACTTAGAAAACAGTTATTAAACATTTCTAGCACATGGCACTGAACTAGATAAGTCAAACAAAAGCAAACAAACAGGTATTTAGAAGCCTGGTGTGAGCATTCAACTGTTTTGGAAGCTATTTAATACATTCTCCATAACGTCATGTCTTCTTAAAGGTTACTTTAAGGGATAATTGAGGAGAGGGAAACATTGCCATCACAAAGTTATATGCTGACAGGGGAGATAGGGTTTAAATACATGTTGACATTATTACTTAATTACAATTATGCTAAATACTACAAAAGAGATGCCTAAATAAAATGAAAACATAAATGGTTAAAGGGTCTTAATTCAGTCTGCCAAATAAAAGGAAGCTTCATGGAAGAAGAGAGAATGAATGAGCCAAGCTCTGAAGGATGAACTGAAATTAAATAGGCAAAAGAAGGGGAAAAGCATTATAATCACAGGGAACAGCATGTGCAAAAGGCCTGAGGTAGTAGCATACATAGTTCAGTAAGTGAGAACATAAAAAATCTATCCCATCTTGATTGATCTACACAAGTCAAGATTTAGTTCAGAATGTTTTGTTATCAATTCATTAATCTCTCAATTTGAACATTGTATCCAATTTATAGATGAACTATATTTTAAGTTTGATAAAAAACTGTTTACAAGGAAAAATATTTTCCATGGAAAAAATAGTATAAACAATAGTACCATGAAGCCTATATAAGCCATAATGTAATTACAATGGACCATTCTCCTTGAATGAAGCATGTCCTCTATGAATATTTTTCAATGCCTGAAATAAGTAATACTTTTATATTATAAATAATTAACAAACAGAAGAAGGATAAAGTAGTAATTTAAAAGTTAATTAAAAAGAAGTAATTTAAAATCTATTTTGTATGCTGCGAATTTAAAAAACCTTCAGGTGATCAAATGGAGACTTTTGTGGAAATTCTAAATAGAACTATGCATATTAAAGAGTTCTTTAGAGATTGAGGGCATTGACTCTTTTTTAGCCTAACTTTACTTAAAAAGTTGAAACTTTCTGGGTGCCTGGGTGGCTCAGTTGGTTAAGCGACTGCCTTCAGCTCAGGTCATGATCCTAGAGTCCCAGGATCGAGTCCCACATTGGGCTCCCTGCTCAGCAGGGAGTCTGCTTCTCCCTCTGACCCTCTGACCCTTTTCCCTCTCGTGCTCTCTACCTCTCATTCTCTCTCTCAAATAAATAAATAAAATCTTAAAAAAAAAAGTTGAAACTTTCTTTTTCCTTGGTATAGTTGTATTACTTACTCGACTCTTTTGCCCAAGGAGCATGATTAGACACGTGTTGTGGCTTCCTAAATTAATTAGAATCGGAGAAAGTAAGAAGGTTTTTTTTCTCCTCCTTTAGCAACTAAGCAGGAGTTCAAAAGAGGAAAGGAGAAACTAAGGGTAGTGTGTGAGCACGGGGGTGTGACCGAGGTGTGGGTGTGTAAGAAGAAGGCGCAGTATCCCAATGACAGAAAGAGAGCACTGCAGCCCATAGTGGACCTGAGAGTAATGTGAGCACTCAAAGGCACAAGAAAGGGAGCGTGGCAGGTAAAATCTCTCCAGTGAAGAAAGTAATAGAAGAAAAGGAAAGTAGATCAGAACCCCTCTCTCCTAGTTATAGATGGTGAGATCAGTCAGGGATATTTAATAGCATCCTGTGACTTGACTCAACTTGGATTTGTAGAGAAGTGATCATGATCTGGGATGCTTTAAAGGGAGAATGGGGGAATAAGGAGGGGGATGAATGGAGCTCCGAAGAGTCAGGGAAGTGATCAATTACAAAAAGTGACAAGGCAGGCTGTGTCATTTGGATTTGTTAACTGGTGCCCTCCCACAAAGATTGGGAGACAGGGGCCCCATGTTTAGGTGTTGGCTAGAACTAGCTGTAAATTCTTCTGACAGCTTTGAGTTTTCTTTTTTCTTTTTTTAAGATTTTATTTATTTATTTGACAGAGAGAGACACAGCGAGAGAGGGAACACAAGCAGGGGGAGCGGGAGAGGGAGAAGCAGGCTGCCCACTGAGCAGGGAGCCCAATGCGGGGCCTGGGATCATGACCTGAGCCAACAGCAGACACTCAACAACTGAGCCACCCAGGAGCCCTAGCTTTGAGTTTTCTTGGGCAAGCACTTCAAAGGAGGCTAGAGTCATTCTAGGGATGCCACCTTGAGCTGTTAGAAATTATGTTTGCTTGTATTTTGTTCAAGTCTTTGTAAGTCAAGATTGAGGCCTAGTTGAGAAAAAGGCTCAGAGCAGCCTGCATACAGTTTGGTTATGGAAAAAGTATTTGTCAGACTAAAGGGTAATACACAATGACTATTCTTCTGGACATGATTTTCACATGTTGTAAGTTCAAAATGTAAGTACATGTGTGAGGGGCTAATCTTTACTAGATGAGGGGCATCTGGGTTTGGGGTGGCTCAGTCCATGAGTGTCTGACTCTTGGTTTCAGCTCAGGTTGTAATCTTGGGGTTGTGGGATCGAGCCCCACAACAGACTCCGTGCTCAGCAGGGAGTTTGCTGGAGATTCTCTCCCTCTTCCTCTGCCCCTCCCCCTGCTTGCACATGCTCTCTCTCTCTAAAAGTGAATAAATAAATCTTAAAAAAAAAACTACTTTACTAGATGATTTCTAAATGTTTCTACTACTTCTTCTACCACATTGTAAACATGATATAAACTGACTATATAAATAATGATAGCTAATAGTTTTGAGCATTGTACTATACTAAAGTCTTAGGTTATTTATTAATTCTTCACAAATACCTTATGGAGCCATAAAGAAAAGGAGGCTGAGAGAAGGGTTAAGGACACAGAGCAAAAATTGTGACACAGAGCCCTTTTCCAATGTGTTGGTAATGATAATCTCTTTTCTTAATGCCTGGCCTCTCCCTTGCTCTAGTTCTTATATATAAATAGCTTTCTACCCTTTTACTTTTTGCCCATTTCACCATCTGAATCAACCCAACCTGATGTTTTTCATCCAGCTGTTTCTAGCTCTTGATACCTGTTTTTAGTTTGGCTTACCTTGATTTCTCCTTTTTCTGACAACCACGTGCACCCCTGAGTCTTGAGAGCTGCCATTTCAGTGTAATGGAAATTGGTCTTCAGAATCTTGTCCTGACCAAACAGTTGTTGAAATGAGCCCTCTTGGTCATGGGAGACGCTGTCATATTTCAATCCAGTAACTTTCTAATCCTCGCTTAACAGGGCTCAATTCTTTTAAAAGGTCTTATATAATAGTCATTGGATTTAATTCTGGGACTAGTTTCAAATTTCTTTTTAATAATTAAAAGAATAAAATACTTAGAAAGCAGTTCATATGCTCTATGAATTATCATTCATGTCTTTGCCATGCTGGTGTTCTTCTGGCATCTCATTTACATAGTTAAAAATATAAAAATAAAAGAAGCACTAATACCATCATCATTATATCAAACAATATTTGGAGAACAGAACCAAGTTGCTACATTAATTCTATAAAATCCTGCAATTTCCAAGGCTGAACAGTGGTCAATTTTAGCCAAGCTTCTTAGTGTTCCAGACATATGATTCTCTCTGACAATAGCAACAGTATGATTCTATGTGAAGAAAGTAAATCTTGGCAGGCAACTGAATTTGTTGTTGATAAAAACATGTAGGAAACATTTGAAAATAGGTTTTTATTATATTTTTATGATTTAAAAAATTACACACAATAGTTTAAAGACTGCAAACAATCTCCTAGTTTTAGAGAATTCAGTGGCCTGAGGTTGTATAAATAAATATTCTAGATATTCTGCTGAGTTCTGAACCATTAGATTTGATGTTTAAGTTTACAAAACTCAAAAAACAAAGAACATACACCCACATATGAAAGGATATTTCCCATGTTGGAACCTAGGACTGTTAACTTTCTAGTGGAATGAAACATTTCTTCCCAAACAGCAAATTGGAGATATCGTAAATCAAGGATATGTTACATTGACTTGTTTTATTTTTCTCAAATATTTAAATTGGGCATAATATATTCGTTAGAGTCTCAAATCTTAAAGCTTTAATAGAAATGGCCTGTGTAAACTACTTTCAAATTAATCCATTTTCTAACTCTTACCTGTGGTAAATTGGTAAAATAAAGTAGAAGGGTAGTCATTTAAACAATGCAAAATCCTGAGAACTTGTGGTGTAGTAGAAGTGGTACAGGATTAAAAGTCACAAAGCCTGGATCCTAGTTCTGATATTACTACTTATTAGCCAAAGCAAGTATTGTAACTCCTCAGCATCCACTTTCTTTTCTTTTCTTTTTTAAATTTTATTTATCTTTTTGAGAGAGAGCCTGTGCAGGGGAGGGAGGGACAGAGGGAGAGAGAGAATCCTTAAGTAGACTCCCTGCTGAGCACAGAGCCCAACGTGGGGCTTGATCCTATGACCCTGGGATCATGACCTGAGCCGAAACTGAAAGAGTCAAGATGCTTAACCAACTGGGCCACCCAGGCGCCCCTCCACTTTCTAATTTATAAAACAAAGGGGTCAAATTAGATTTTTAAGACTCTTTCTAGAGCTTAGATCCCACACAAGTCAATGAAGGAACTTGCACAAATCATAAAGTATTAATTATAGCTAACATTTATTCAGTGCTTACTTCGGGCCAAGCACAAAATTCTATATACTTACACACATGAATTAATTTTCATAACAACCTATGAGGCAGGTACTAATTTCATCCCCGTTTCACAGGTGAGGAAACTGAGGTACAGAGAGGTTATTTTGTGGTTTTGTTTTTTTTTAGGAACTTGCCTAACATTTGCACAGCTACTAAACTATCAAAATTGGAATTTTAACTCTGAATTCTGACTCTAGATCCCCAACAACAATCATTAATTGTAAGCAAAGAGAAGATAATTTCTAAAGAGGGTGAGTAAAGGAGATAGTATGTAGGCTGTATCTTACAGGATTTATCTTTAACAGGAAGATATAGAGAATTGGTGAGAAAATGGAGTGAATAAAAGCAAAAAAGGGACCACCTGGGTGGCTTAGTCGGTTGAGTGTCTGCCTTGGGCTCAGGTCATGATCCTGGGGTCCTGGGATCAAGTCCTGAATCGGGCTCCTTGCTCAGCAGGGAGCCTGCTTCTCCCTCTGCCTGTACTCTCTCTCTCTCTCTGACAAATGAATAAAAAAAAAAAATCTTTAAAAGCAAAAAAGATTGGAAAATGTAAGGTAATTATCTGGAACAGTAAGTAGTAAGGTTTGGCTAAAGTGCTGCCTCGTAATAATCTTGTAGCTCACTAGACTGATCTGGAGATCTTAAAAGAGGTAGATTTACAGGCCCTTTCTTTGGGGATTCTGACTCAGTAAGTGGGCCTACCGCCTGGGTGCATCTTTTTGACAAGCTCTTCACATGACTCTGATGTGCCACAGGACATCAGAGTATGAGGACCAGTGTGGTACAAAACACAAGGGACTAACATGGAATAGGGCTGTAACTTAAGTTGGGCCCACATCATGAAAAGCTTTACGCTAAACTAAGATATTTGGACTTAGTTAGCCAATAAGATCTCACTGAAGTTTTTTGCTTTGTTTTAACTAAAATTTTATGTTTTTAGAATAGGTAGTGCATACATGTAGTAGAAAATTCAAGAGGCCACCAAAGGGAATTCAATCTCCTTTCCACCTTTGACCCCTTAAGTCCCAGTCCCTCTAATCATTCAAGATTTTTAAAAAGAGAAATCAAATCACAAGAGCAATGTATTGGGAAAATGAACCAGGTAGAAATATTTAGGTGAACTATATTGGAAGCAAGCACGACCCCAGTCACTGGTAATAGTGGGAATGAGAAGGAAAGGATGGATGCAAATTCCCGTGTTAGCATAGGGCCTAGAACATAGCAAACACTTCAAATTATAACTCAAATGGATCCTCAATGCTATAAGTAAAGAATGACCAAAATGACTCCAAGGTTTAGAGGCAGCATGACTGAGAACTGAAAAGTGCCGGTAACATTGTTGAAACAAAAAACCAAGGTTCAAGAATGGAGAGGGAAGATGATATAGGTAGTTCTGAATCTGTTGAGTTGAAAATGATCATGGGCCATGCAAGTGGAAACTTCTGTCAGGTGGTTGGAAATATGATTTGGTGCTAGGAAAAGAAGTTGGGAGGTTGGGGTATAACTTTAAGAATTTTCTTTTCAATAGAAATGAGAATGATGAGGGGCGCCTGGGTGGCTCAGTCGTTAAGCGTCTGTCTTCGGCTCGGGTCATGATTCTAGGGTCCTGGGATTGAGCCCCGCATAGGGCTCCCTGCTCAGTGGGAAGCCTGCTTCTCCCTCTCCCGCTCCCCCTGCTTGTGTTCCTTCTCTCGCTGTGTCTCTCTGTCAAATAAATAAATAAAATCTTAAAAAAAAAAAGAAATGAGAATGATGAAATAACTAAGGAGGACAATGTAGAAGAAGATGATTAAGAGCAGAAAATTCAGAACTATCTACATTAGGGAAGCAAAGATGAGTGAAACCAGGAGAGCCAAATGTCATGGAAACTCAGGTAGGAGACATCAAGAAGGTAGGATTAATTAGGAAAAGAGGTCAAGGAGGATGAAGAATAAAAAAAAAAAATTGCAGATTCTGTCATCAGAAAGCGGTCTGGGCCAGTAGGGGGTTGGGGGGATTGGAGAGCGTAAAAATCAAATAGCCAGGAAATAAGAAATGAGTAGGTGGTAAGGAAGTGGATTTGGCAAGTGCCTTCTTTCTTGAAAAGTTTGATAGTAAGAGATGGAACAAAAGGCATATGGGCAAAAAATGTAATATGAATGTGCACCCTAGAGCTGGGAACTCTGTAGCCTTCCTAGTGGGAGAAGCAGTGTCAACAGTTTTCAAGTAGAGGCAAGATACGAATACATTTTCAGGGAGAGAAGGAGCCAAGAGGAAGAAAGAGAATAAAGGTATAAGACAGCTGATATGGGAAAGAAATGACACCTATCTTACAACTGGATTTAGAAAGGAAAGGAGGAAGGTGTTCCTCCTCTCCCCTTAAAGGAAGGGATGATTTGAGATATTTTGATGTGAAGGGAGAGTATATGGGTGTGACTGACAGCCTGTGTTTTCTCAGGAAAGTAGGCGATCTAGTTGTCCCTCCTCAACAGAGAAACATTGCCTAGCTGAGGAACCCAAAGACCAGGACACTGGAGCAATATAAAAATAGCTAGCTTTCCCACCTGTTTCAAGTTTTTATTTAAATTCTAGTTAGTTAACATACATGGTAAAATTGGTTTCAGGTGTAGAATTTAGTGATTCATCACTTAGGTATAACACCCAGTGCTCCTCATAAGTGCCCTTCCTTAATACCCACCATCCATTTTGGCTAGATTTTTTATTGAGCACATACTTTATGGTGGCTACTTTATTTAATCTTTATAACAATGCCAAGGAGTAGATACTATTATTCTTTCCATTTCAAAAATTTATGCCTTCCTAACCTGCTCTTCTTTACCCCTGATATCCCATTTTAAAATTTTTTATCTTTATCATAGGTAATGAGAAAGTGAAAAATCAGTTATTGGCATTTCTAATCAAATGTTTGAATTATTTGCAAAGGATAACCCTGAGAGGCAGGTGATTTGTCCTCAGAGCTCAAGTTTCTTGATGCCCCTACCCCCCCAGAGATATCTACATCCTAATCCCTGTAACCTGTGAACACATCAGATTACATGGCAAAGGGAAATTAAGGTTATAGATAGAATTAAGGTTGTTAATCAGCTGATTTTGATATAGGAAGATTATCCTGGATTATCAGGGTGGGCCCAACGTATTCACAAGGTTTTAATAAGTAAAAGAGGGAAGTGAGAGACACAATCATAGAGATGGCAGCCTGAGAAAGACTCAACCAGCTGTTGCTGGCTTTGAAGATGGAGGAAAAGGGCCATCAACCAAGGAATTGTGGGTGGTCTCTAGAAGATGAAAAATGCAAGGAAATAGACTCTTCCCTGGAGCTGACAACTCTTGATTTTAGCCCAATGAGATGTGTATTGGACTTTTGGCCTATAGGACTGTCATAATAAATACGTGTTTTAAGTAACTAAGTTTGTGGTGATTTGTCATAGCAGCAATAGGAAACTGCAGGTACCTTTCCAGCTCTTATGTCATGCCCTTTCTCTTCAGACCCCAGGTACTCTTCCCCTACTCTCAAGGATTTGACAGTCACATCTTAGTGTTTTGTTGATTTACCACTTATATCTTAAGTCCTTTATCTAATAGATTCTATGTAAAGAGTGTGTACTTTGTTAAAGAAGTTTAGCAACAAACAAGTAGGTGGAGAGCAATGTTTTGGGGAAGGTGAATGATCACAATTTCCACTCAATTCTTGGAGCTAAAAATCTACTCATCTTGCACTGGTCAACCTGGACCACAGTGAATGGTAAGATTTTGAGTGTTTGATAATCGTTTTTTATTCTCTTCCCTTCTAAGGACCCCTTTTCTCCTGAGCTAAAATGAGTTGTATTATTTACATATAAATATTCTGTGCCAGCCTTGTTTAATCACATACACGAAAAGGACTTGGCTGTTTTTTAAATTTAATTTTGTTAACTTGCTAATGTTCCTCATTAAGAAATTGATATTTACAAGCGGTGGAGATGAGCATGGTCTACTACATTGCAAGGAGGAACTTCAGAATTCTGCTTATGTCAAAAGGGGAAGTGAACTCACTGGATTTTTATTCTCTTATCTCTGCTAGTGTACATTACAGCTGGAAGTAGTTCAGGTTGGCCAAAATCAGGGACTGAAGAGAGTTCAGAATTTTCTCCCACTCTACAGCGATCCTAATATTTCACAAATCTTCCCTTCTCTACCTGCACTACGTTGATGTTTTTATTCTTTCTCTGCAACTTTTCAAGTGGTGTCCTTCACATTGGTTTCCCGCACGACACATTCCCGAGTACTATAAAGTTGGGTGGTAATAATTGTTTGAATTCCTTTTTCCTGAACGTAAAGAGGCTTATCTTTAGGCTACAAAGCCTCCCTTTCGGAGGGCTTACTCAGCCTTACAATTTAGTACGTTCTGAGTATGCATAAATGGGTTCCTAGTGTACAGCGGGTCAGAAACGTTCCGCTTACTGGGAAGCCCTCGGTTTCCACTGGCTGAAGACTAAACTTTCCTCTTTTACAGGCAGGAATTTTTGCTTTTCACCAAAAGCCTTCCTTTCCTGTCACATCTCCAAGTGGGGACTCTATCGCTGTTTGCCCACGACCCTGACGCACAAAGTCACTGGGGAAGCAGCAGCAGGCTGGGAACAAGGACAGCCAGTTGGACTTCCCTGAAGGCTCAAGTCCAGAGGGATACCGGGACCTACAAGCGTTTTTCAGGATGGCAGACACTGCAGGAGCGCGGGGGTGGGGATGCCCCAGGGGTCCGCTCGGCAGCCCTAAGGCTCCGCAGGATGTGCCCTTGGCCGGGAAAGAGCCACAAAGCTCGGGACCTCAGCTTGGGTTGGGACTGGAGCCCCCTAGCCGGCAGTCTAGAGAATAAGCGACCTCGAGATAGAAGCGACAGCGACCGCCGTTAGCTTTGCTTGCAGCTAACTAGCCTTCCGCCGCGCGCGCAGCGGCGCCGCTTCCGGTTTCCAGGCCGCCCCACAGGCCCAGCCCTGGACTCGGTCTTCCTACCCCCGCAGCCCAGTTCCTCCTCCCGGCCCCGCCCCCTGCCCCGGTCCTCCTCTCTACGCTGAGGCCTCGCCTTGCCCCTCCTCCCCACCGCTTAGGCCCCGCCCTCTGGTCCCTCATTCCCCCTCCTCCCCTCCCCCCGTTCCATTTAATTGTTGGATTGTCAGCGCTGCACTCCCGCTGGCGGCCGGCAGGGGGCAGAGTTCGAGCTTGGATTTTTTTTTTTTTTTTTCCGCCGGCCGTCCCCGGGGAGGCAGTCGCGGAGTGGGGGAGGGGAGGGCGGGGCGCGAGGACGCGGTTCGGTCGGCTGCTGCGCTACTTTTTGTACCGGCTCTGCGGGGAGGTCGCGGCTGCCGCATCAGAGCTGACGTGGGGGCGACGTGGGGCCGCCGCCGGCGCCGGGTTGCTGGGCGGCGGTCGGGCTCGTCGTCTCCACCTCCTCCCGTCCGTAATCAGTGACGAGGTCCGCTACGTAAATCCCATCGCGGCGGGTAAGTGGCGCGCCGGCCCCGGACCCAGAGACCTCGGAGCCGGCGACGCGGCGCAGGAGGCGGAGGCAGGAGGTGGAGCGGAGCCGGGTCGAAGGGTCGGGGGCGTCGGGGCCCCGCAGCGGGGGCGCGGGGGCCCCGGGGCCGAGGGGAGAGCGGGAGCTGCGCGGCCGGGGGTGCCGACCCCGGGGCTTCCCCGCGGCGCGGCAGCCGCTCCCGTCTCCTGCCCCGCTCGCGGATTGCCTTCGGGGTGGTGGCAGAGCTCTCCCGAGCGGGAAGCGGGCTCCTCTGCTCTCCCTCCCTGACTCCTTTTGAACTTGGTACAAGTTGGACAAGTCTTTTGGAAAAAGCCATATTGCTCTGATGAGTGTGGTCCTCCCTCTTTGAGAAGAAAAAGAAACGAGAAGTAAGGACGTTGGTTTTATTTACCACAGCCGACGATTAGTAGCACCTTTATCTCAATTTTATGTATTCCGTTTAGATATAAATCAGCGTTAACCCATTTCTTCTCCGAAACATGAGTCGGGGACACCTATGTTGAGTCACTTTAGTCCCCAGACACGAGAGAGCTGATCAAATAGTGCGAAGACTTTTATAATAGCTGCGAAGAAGGAACAAAACCGTGACAGCTGATAGAAATTGCAGTCTCTCTTGTTCTTTACTTTTGATTTGTGCCTTTTTAGAACCCACCTAGCAATGTTCCCAGAACATGCCGAATAGGGAATAGACACATTATTCAGCATAGTTCTTTATCCTCCTGCCTATTGCGCGTATACCAGATCCCTAACTTTAAAATCGCCGAGACGTTTCCTGCACGGCGCTTAGTAAAGCAGCTGTCAATTTACGATCAAATTTTCAGCACTTCTGACTTACAGGATCAGCCTGAAGGTCTGACTAAAACCGAGAGCCCCTTTTAACAGTACCTCTTAGGTATGTAACTTCTTAAAATTTCTTCCGTTCAAGCCTAATTTGGCGGGCTGATGAGAGTGCAGCCA
Source organism: Callorhinus ursinus (assembly GCF_003265705.2). NCBI lineage: Eukaryota > Metazoa > Chordata > Mammalia > Carnivora > Otariidae > Callorhinus > Callorhinus ursinus. Next base: position 2,170,141 of record NW_027397124.1, on the reverse strand, counting down.
CCTTCCCTTTAAATAAATATAAACCTAGATGCACGGCGGTAGAGGTCCGGTATGAAAATTGTATTAGATTACATTAATAATTCATGTTCTCTGTTTTTTTTCCTTTGGGTACCACATTTTTCTCCTACTCTTGGGCCTATTTTTGGATAACAGGCTGCTTTCCCTTCATAGTTTTTAAATCTTTGAACTTTTTTCTCCCAAGGAAGTTAAATTGCAGAGTGTTTTGGCCAATAAAAGCTAAGTATTAAAAAAATAATGTTTAAAGAACTGCTTAGTGATCCAGATACAACTTTTAGAAAGATATTTATGGGTTTGATCCTGAATGAGTGAACACTTAAAGCATTGTCATATTAAGTGTTGATAATTACACAAACATTTTTGGTATGAATCTATAAGTAGATCAGTGTAAGCAGATGCTTTCCCAGTGACTTGCTGGTCAACCTGGAATCATTTTGGTGAGTGTGAAGTTGTAATTACACTGATGTTTTGTGTACATATCTTGTAAGAGTATGTGAATAAATTTTTATTGGATGTATAAACACAGAGGAGCTCTTCAGTCTTTGTTTTTGCTTTTTCCTGGAAGGTAAATGAAATTTGCTTCTACTGATGAATTCAAGAAACTCCAGACTCCATAGACCACTTTAGTTTCCTACTGAGGCAAGTTATTGCATGATTAAAAGGTGAAATCTTTTTTAGAATTCCATGAAAAGTAGGGAAGAGGTTCAGGTTATAAATACACATAAGGAATCCTGACTGAAACTTGACCAGTAGGTACATATTTCTGATCTGTTTTCCCTAACTTGATATTCTCTGCAAGTTAATATTGGGCCAGAAAATTGAGCCAGGTTTATTGTTGATGTAGTAGGCCATTGGAAAGCACTCAAATGTCCTGTTCCATTTAGATAGACTTTAAAAGTAAAACTGAGCAATGCAAACACTTCACAGCTGAACCACTGATATTTTGACGTGCAGTCAACATTGGTCATTAAGGAAGTAAGCCTGAAATGTCTTTGAATTCTGTTAAGTATTTCTACTTTACTGAACTAATGGATTCCATATATAAAAGTCAACTTTGAGAAGTTATTGTACATTGAATGCAATTTTAACATTATCAATACAGATAGATCATAAAAGTAAAAATTTCAGGGGTTATGTTTTTTATCCATTACACACAGGTAGAAATAAACATTTTAAATCATTTTGTTAATTTCCTTTTAAAGAATATTTAAGGTTTTTAAAATACTTTCTACCATGAGAACTGTTTAATAAAGAGTACACTGTTTGTAAGAGTAAATCCTTTCACTCATGGGTTTTCTTTTTCTAACGTGTTAGGATATCCAGTAGAGAATAAGAGGGAATGAAAAGGAAAACTTAAGGATAACACTAGTGGGATTTTATCTTGATACTACTCATGAAGACAACTTGAGTCTTACTGGTATAATTCTGTTACAGTGAAGTTTAAAAATTACAATATCTATCTTGCATATCTTTTTTTTTTTTAATCTTGCACATCTTTTGATTGGCTTTCCCAGGAGTGTTAGAGAAAATTGTTGGCAAGGGGTATATAAAACAGTTTTGAAGAAAAACATAGGCTAGGAAGTTATGTGGGAGTTTTGCTTAAAGACTGATGGAATAACTGTCTGACTGGTAAGGGAGGATACTTGCCTCTTAGAAAACCTTACTAGCAGCTTTTTTGTGAGGCTCTTTTGAAGCACCCAGTTCTCCCAAAGTGGGAATCATCTTCACGTGTATTTTCTGAACAGTGATACAGCCAGACCCATTAAATGTCGGTCGTGTGAAATACTAATGACGGAGCTCGTGTGATTCTGATAATTTGAGAATTTCCCAAAACCAGTTTTTTCAAAGTTATCTTCTTGAAGCTCTTTTTTTTTTTTTTTTTAACACAGCGGACTTAAAATTAGACCATCCTAACACGTGTCATGGTTGTTTGTTTTTTTTTAAGATTTTATTTATTTGACAGAGACACAGTGAAAGAGGGCACACAAGCAGGGGGAAGCGGCGGGCAGAGGGAGAAGCAGGCTCCCCGCTGAGGAGGGAGCCCATCCCAGGACTCTGGGATCATGACCTGAGCCGAAGCAGACGCCTAACGACTGAGACACCCAGGCGCCTCCGTGTCATACAGTTTTGTTCATAATCTCAAATAACCTCAGGTTTTTTCATTGATAGCACAAAAATTATTTTTTTGCTTTGAAATGTCTTAAAGTGGAATTTATATTCTAACATTGATATTATAAAAGCTTCTAGCTCAGGTATTGGAGAAACTGAATCATGCATAAAGACCTATGATACTGTATATGGACAGTTGGGATGCTTTCACTCCTTTTAAAATTGATGGAGGTGTTAAAATTAACCTATTTAAGCATGTTTCTGGACTTAGAGAGGTAGCAGTTTTGTTCATATACACACAATAGGACCAATCTAGGTAAGTATAATAACGTTGAAATTCATTTCTCTGAACTTTAGCTAATTCAAGTGTCTTATCTACTCTTTTCCAGATTTATTAGTTAATAGTTACTAGAGTTGTACTTTGTGTAGGTAAGTGTTTTGAAATGTACTTAAAATGCAGTAATGAAATACAATATGAACAGGAAAACCCAGCAATGACTCCAGTCAAGCAAATAACCCACAGAAGATTTTAAATTTTGTTTCCTTCCATGAAGTGGTGGTGGTGGTGGTGGAGAGGGTGGTATTTGGAGAGGTGGAGATAGGCCATGATTATTTGAATTTTATTTTTCATTTCCTCCTTACCAGCCAGTTTTGCTGTTCATTGACTGTGAAATAGCCAAAAGCAGGTGCCAGGTGGAGAATCAGTTGAGAAAGAGAGGCTGAAATAGTTAATCCTTTGGTGATTTTTATAAAGCGCTAAGATTTCTTAAATAATAGGTATCTGAGGCAATTAAATTGGAGTGGCCTTGACTCTATTAAAAGCCACCTGATTTTCTATATGATTCATGTTTAATTAAAGACGTTATTTGCAAGTGTCTCAATTATTTATAAGTACTGCTTCTGGCTACTTCTGTTTTTACACAACAGTATAAAGAATGTTATTTGAAAGTTATTCTAACTTTGTTTCACAATCATTACAAAACTAAAAGTGGTATAATTTCCTTTTTTTTTTTTTTAAAGATTTTTTATTTATTTGAGAGAGAGAATGAGAGAGAGCACGAGAGGGAAGAGGGTCAGAGGGAGAAGCAGACTCCCCGCCGAGCAGGGAGCCCGATGTGGGACTCGATCCCAGGACTCCAGGATCATGACCTGAGCCGAAGGCAGTCGCTTAACCGACTGAGCCACCCAGGCGCCCTAAAAGTGGTATAATTTCCTGTCACTACTCTCCCACTTTGTTTCTCCTGTACTCCTCTCCTTCGCGTAAAATGCAGAGTAAGCATAGGCTCATCCCTGCCAACTTCAGGTATTTGGCTCTTTGGAATTACTTCTGTCTTCTACCCAGCCCTGCCTTCTCCCTAGTTTTTTAATTGATGTGATTGAAAAGAACAGCTCTATATGCACTTTATATTCTTCCCTTATCTTTCAAACCTTACTCGCTATTGTTATTTAAATCATGATTGACTCTGAAGATTACTTTCTCAAGGAACTAAAACCTTGCTTCATCCCGGAACCAGAGAAACAGATACACTTTCCTGTGGTCTCTTTCTCTTCTTGCTTCCATGAGAGGTGTATCGCCTTCTATTCCACATTCTTTCCTTTTTATTTTGACTATTCTAATTGCAACGTGGGATTTTTTTTGGTTGTTTTGTTTTTGTTTTTGTTTCCCCCCACCCTTCCTGCAAAAACTATCTCAATGCATAATTTACAATTTCCATTTTTGGGTTCTTGAAAGTAGAGCAAGAACTTAGGTTGTTTTGCAAGTGTCTTTGTAAAGAACTCGACATATTTGTCATATTTCCCCAACATTTTATAGTTCTTTCCAACTGTAATATCTAGCCCCAAAGCAGGATTTTTAAAAAGCAGCCTGCCTTTGTCTTTTCAAAGCAATCAATTTAGTTCTCAAAGAAGCTGCTCTTTAAATCTATTTAATAATTGGGGCGCCAGTCGTTAAGCGTCTGCCTTCGGCTCGGGTCATGATCTCAGGGTCCTGGGATCGAGCCCCGTGTCGGGCTCCCGGCTCCGCGGGAAGCCTGCTTCTCCCTCTCCCACTCCCCGTGCTTGTGTTCCTGCTCTTGCGGTCTCTCTCTCTGTCAAATAAATAAATAAAATCTTTTAAAAAAATAAATCTAATAATTTAACATTCTATTTTTAACAGAATTCCAAATTTAGTAAGTGTAGCTGGTATAATCAAGTTAGGTGATAAATATGACTAACTCTTGCTAAGCATCCACCACAGCTGTTAGAAACAGAAGTGCTTGGGAACACTAGAGAATGACTATGGGCATTAGCTATACTGTAGGTTTTATAGAAGAAATGGAGAACATTGGTTCATACAGAGTTGGCTGGGGACAAGCAAGTTGGTTAGGTAAGCCTTTATATTCTAGTAAAGTTGCCCAAGAAGTTTGATTCTTTTTTTTTTTTTAAGATTTTATTTATTTATTTGTCAGAGAGAGAACAGGCAGGGGGAGATGGAGAAATAGGCACCCTGCTGAGCAAGGAGCTGGATGCAGGGCTTGATCCCAGGACCCTGGGATCATGACCTGAGCCGAAGGCAGACACTTAACCAACTGAGCCACCCAGGCTGCCCCTAATCAATGTGTTTTAAATACCTGTTATAGAGAGCTCTATATTAAAGGATACTTGATAACAATGAAATTAATTGAATCTGTATGCCAGAGGGTGAATAGAGCAACACACAGATGAAGAGTAAGGTGAATGCCAGGTGTGATTTTGGTAATTAAACCTAATATATGATAGAAAATTTTTACCAGTGTGATAAATGGCTTTTCTCCAGATACAGCACAGAAATTCACATATAGGCAAAAGAATTTGGAACTCGTTTTTCTCTCTTAGTATAAGCTCTTATTTGCCTATAATAAACTAATCTAAGATATGCCTTTCCACTCTAAAAGAGAAAGTTTCCTTAGCAGATAGGTCTTTAAAAAAAATTTTTTTTTTTAAAAATTGGTAGTATCCAGGACATTACATCAGTATCCTTTGTGATTTTAGGCATAAGGAGATCAGCTTAAAAATTATAACCTCAGACTGTATTATGAAATATGATGAATTCAAGGGGTATTATGTTTTAGGCTAAATAGAATACATATTGTAATTAGCTTAGTATGAGAACATATTAGGACATTTGAGCTCTTAACTGTTCAGGTGTTTGTGTATGTGGGAGTGGAGGACCCTAAGTCAATCCTTGTCTACCGAAGAGTAGCATGTTCTAGGACATTAAAACCAGATTTGGATGAGATCAATAGTATAAAAAGCAGCTGAGTTTTTCAAAGTATGCACAGCTTAAACTTTAGTAAAATGGGATCTCCTGCTTTACAAATCCACACAAGGTAATTTTGAACCTGGAAAATTAATGTAATGGAAAGGATTGGTATACCTTACAATTTGAATGCTTTTACAACAAACTTTATTAAGCCTCTACCAAGTACCTCAAACTATAATGCTCAGAACTTTGGCTATTTATTAAGGCAAGGGGTCTGTTGGAGGATTTTGAATAAGGAAATAAATAGCATGTTTGGATTTTGTATTTTGAATAGAGTGTTGTGGTCTAGTGGAGTAGACTAAGAGAGGTTGAGAGAGGTTTGAGTGAAGTGAAGTTATTATAGGGAGAGACGAATTGCTTTATAGAGAGGCAGTTACTGCTTTAATCTTGTCAAATAATCAGTTTCAGAACTAAAGCAGTGTCAGATGATGGAGAGAATGGAGCAGAGTCAGACAGGAGATAAAATTATTGAGGCTAAGTTAGGTAGTGGTTGGTCTTTGCTTATATTCCAAGCACAGTTGGACATTTTGTGTTTGTTATTACATTTTCTCCTCACAAAAAGATCTCCATTTGACAGAGAAGAATGCTTGGAAGATTTTATTATTGTTGAGATCACATAGCTAATAAAGGATAGAACTCAGGGCAGGGTAACATCCAGCTCAGCTTCCAATGCCAGTGCTTTTTACTTCTTCTTTTTTTTTTTTTTAAAGATTTTATTTATTTATTTGACAGAGAGAGAGAGGGAACACAAGCAGGGAGAGTGGGAGAGGGAGAAGCAGGCTTCTTGCTGAGTAGGGAGCCTAACGCGGGGCTTGATCCCAGGACCCTGGGATCATGACCTGAGCCGAAGGCAGATGCTTAACAACTGAGCCACCCAGGCGCCCCAATGCCAATGCTTTTTATACCACACACTATTGCTACCACTAGACCACGTTGTCTCCTCAGGAATTGAGGACATGGGAAGTGGGGAATGAAGGGAGAGGAAAACTCCCAGATGGGGTGACTGAGTCAGTGTTGATGTCACTCACTGAGATAAGAGTACCGCAAGAGGAGAGATGCAGAGTGAGGGCGTTGAGGTTAGATTTGAACATTTGGGGCTTGAAGATCTGTGAGCAAACCATTAAGAGATACCTAATAGGCAGATGCAGATGGGCTGGAGCTCAGGAGAGAGAAGTCTCGACTGCAGATGAGATCTGAGACTGATCAAGTGAGGACGAAGTAGCCTAGGGAGCCTCTGTGTGTGTGTGGGGGGGATTTTTGTGACGGGAAGCCTGGGAATACCTTTAAAGAGTAGGCAAAGAAGATTGAGGACAAAGGTACTGGATAATTTGGAAGAAAAGCATGAACACAGTGTTTCAAAGAGTTCAAGCAGCAGAAAATTTGGTAATTTGCTGTAGGGATATAAGGAAGATAGGGACTAGAAAGCTTTCTTTTAGATTTGGCAAGCAGACAATCAACCCGTGATGACTTCTTAGAGAGTAGTTGCAATGAAATCATTCTTTGATAAGCCTGAGTCGGAATCAGTTTTGTCTGATGGTCATTATTCTGGTATGAGACTAGTCATTTTCCCTTTTGACATCTTGTGGCTGTGGTGGCTGGAAGCTGGTGCTTCCTTCAATGCTGATTGCCTCTGGGAAGAGCAAGTGGATAGCTGTTACTGGACTTCAGTGCATACCTTTTGCTACTTTATGAATTTTGGACCATAAGAATGTATTACTCATTCAAAAATTAAACAAAATGGTATTTCCAAGAGAAATATAGAAATTAGAGTTAATTCTCTTTTTATGTGGTGCCAAGATCATTATTATTCAAATAATATTATCAGTGTTCTTTGTTTAAATGTCTGTCTCATTAAATTGCAATCTGGAGAGTGGGGACATTTTATTATCTGTCTCTTCTGTGCTGTTCCCTGCCCTCTAGGCTATGCAATTTTTATGGAAGATTAGATATCCCAATGTAAAACACCAGTAGATTATAACAGAATAAGGTTTAATCCAAAGGAATGGCACCATCCTTGCTTTTTGTTTGTGTTGTAGGTAGCCTGGTTCAAATGTCCTGCCATCTCCCGTAGTCCTTATGCTGGGAGATGGGGGGACAGAGGGACGGTAGCTATAACCATTGTCCTCGTGCCCTTAGGCAAACCTGCTGGCTCAGTTTTTTGTTTTTGTTTTTGTTTTTGAGATTTTTATTTATTTGATAGCAAAGTAGGCAGAGTGGCAGGTAGAGGAGAGTGAGAAACAGGCTCTCCGCTGAGCAGGGAACCTGACGTGGGGCTGGATCCCAGGACCCTGGGACCCTGACCTGAGCCAAAGGCAGATGCTTAACCGACTGAGCCACCCAGGCGCCCCACCTACTGGCTCAGTTTTTAAAATGACTAGGATGGTATGACACCATTTTAGAGGGGCCACTTAGGAGGGAACTCTGAAAGCAGTATGTCTGTGGCTAAGCCCCACCATTGCTGGCAAAGATGCCTAGAAGACCCTTAGGGCTGTGCACATTTATCCTTTCCACCTCAACAGTGAATTAAGGGCTCCCAGTTCCTTTGTCTTTTTTCTTTGCCAATTTTACTTCATTCAGCTCGTCAAATATATATTTTTAAAAGATATTAGTAAAAAAATGGGGTTTAATTGCTAGAGTGTCAAAAACAGCTTTTTAAGTGGACAATAGATTTTTGGAGGAGATTTTAAAGGAACTGTTAATATTTTGTTTGGGATTAAAATTCTTTGACAAAAGCCTTTTTGAATTTAAGGTAAATAAAAAATGGTTGACAAATTTGTTGCAGGGGAATGAAATTTAAGAAAATGATAAAAGAAAATGATAAATTCACTCAGTTTATTAAGTGATCATTATTTTAAAATAAAGCTGATACCATTAGCTATAATGTAGTGTATATTCAATGATTCAGACAGCACTGCTTTCTCAAAGGAGGAAGTAACCTGATAAATAGCACATGATTTACGTTTTTTGAATTTTTTCTTCTAGAAGATAAGAAAATTGCAAAGAAGTAAGATTGGAAAAAAAATACAGAGTTTTAACTTCCTAGTCTGTTTTCTCAGTTTTGTAGAAATTAGGGTATTCTGGGGGGTATTCTGGTGTAGTTTGGAGAGATTTTATTTGTTTATTTACTTATTTATTTATTTTTGAGTTTTTTTTTTTAATGAAATTTGTGATCTCCCAATTCAACTGTACTTTTTCCTGCAGGATAAATAAAGAAGAAAACGGAGAAGGAACAAAGCATTGATTATAAATGTCTTAATAATGAACAAATGCGGAAGGAAAAAATATATTAAGACAAATCTAAGGTAGGTGGATATATGTTTTTCTGTTCTTTTGAAAGTTCTGCTTAGAGAGTTAAAAGTTAAACTAATGGGTAAGTGAATGATACATATGTAGAGAGAGAGAGACATGTATCCATAAATGTATATATGTGTATGTATGTGTATATATGGTAGTAAGGTAAATGTACCCAGTGTGGTCAACTATTCAACTGAAGTGTTCACCTTCTACCCTGTACCCTGTGAAGCAATGGAGGGGAGAAGTGGACGTTAACATTCAGCTTGTGTTGCATGCTGGCCTTTTTATTTAGAAAGGAGACCATACGTAAGGATGTGGACAGAGTTTTAGTTTTCTTCCCTTCTTGCCTTTAAGTTATGCTTGTTCCTAATGTAAAACAGAACATTGTCCTTATCAATTTTTTACAAAAATCCAGATAGAATTTTTCAAGTTTTCTTTTGGCTACTTTCAGAGACATTCTGGTTTATTAGTTGGATCTAGCTTTAAAAAGAAAATAAATTTTCTATGACTTTTTTTGTAAAACTATTTATAAATAAAGAATAGAAACAAGTAATAATTTTTCCTTTCGCATCTGGATTCTATTTTTAAAATTTTACAAGGGCAAATATAGTTGCTTTACAGTGTAGTTTGTCTTTGCAAATGGGATACAATTAAGATATTAGAAGTTTGTTAGTTAATTGAACACTTTAATTATAATTAGGAAACTGCCCTTGCCTTATTTTTCATTTAGATAGATTTGGCCTGTATTTCTCTCTCTTTGTTTTCTCTCGTCTTTTAAGAACACTTTCCTAGGTACCAACGATAGCATTCCTTTAAAATGTTTTCTTCTCATTTTTTTCTTCTAGTTATTTATCTTATATGTTCTTGACACATAGGGATGCCTAAATAACTTTGGTCATTAGTTGCCTCAGTATTTCTATAATTGTAAATATAATTTTATGAATATATTCCTTTGTATTTATTTCTTGAAGGCATATAATGGGTTGTCTACCTATTTTGTTGTACTGTACAAACAGACTGTACTGTTATACTTCAATGTTTTGAGGAGTTATTGCAGTATGACATAGATGTTCTATTAAAGTTCTAGAAAATAACAGAGTAAGCAAACACAGTTCTACCCCTCTAAAAGTAGTTCAACCTAGAAGTCTTTGAAAACTGTGCTAATGGATGGATCCTATTATTTTAAAACATGGCTATCTTAACATTTTATTAAACTGAATCCTAATATATTTAGAACATATTGGGATAACATTTATTTCTCTATCAAAGAAGAAAATGATTTGCTAAATAATATAAAGAAAATTTCAGAAGAAATATTTAACCTTCATAAGAAAAGAATATTGCTACTACTATTAATCATTTATAAGTTTAAATATGCCCATTTTGGTGATTTTTATCTGTTTTTTTAGATTTGTGGAACCAAATATTTGCCAGTATTTTGCTTGCTGTTAGTTTATAGTGTTTAATGGGCTTTTTGTTTTTGTTTTAGTTTTTTTATTGCTTCATCTTATATGTCTTTATTTTTAAATATTTTATAACATTACTAATTGGTCTTTCTAATAAGGGTTACTGTTTAAGATTAAAATATTGCTCAATTAATTTATAGATTATTAACTTTAAACATTTGATATAGAAAGTGAGATTTTGGGGCACCTGGGTGGCTCAGTCGTTAAGCGTCTGCCTTCGGCTCAGGTCATGATCCCAGGGTCCTGGGATCGAGTTCTGCATCGGTCTCCCTGCTTGGGAAGCCTGCTTCTCCCTCTCCCACTCTCCCTGCTTGTGTTCCCTCTCTCGCTGTCTCTCTCTCTGTTAAAAAATAAAATCTTAAAAAAAAAAAGTGAGATTTTGGGGAACATATTCTTGGATACATCTCTTCGGTTTTAACTGTAAGATACATGGTGAACAATGAAGGACTGTAATGGATTTTTCTCTTATACTTCATAAATGAATTCTGTCTGGACTAACTGAGTCTGATTTTCAGGTGTTGGTGTTGTATGTATATCATTTACACTGAGTTCTGGGTCCTAAATCTCCCACTGAAATACTGTTTGAAAATGCCTAGTATAGTGCTTGACCCATGTTGAACATTTAATTCTTAGTTGAACCTTCTTCCCTGAGTCCTGCCCTAGGGTTGGTTCTTAGTGGGTTTAAGAGGTTTGTACTAGAGAGCAGTTGGATATTGATCAGTAGAATAAACAGGCTTGAAAATGATAAGGGTATATATTTTAAATAGATAGCACTGGCTTAGTCTTCTGTAGATGATTTTTACCTTCAAATACATTGATTTTACTTTACTTACTATTTTTAAAAAATATTCTTTTTTTTTTTTTTTAAAGTAATCTCTGCATCCAATGTGGGGCTCGCACTCATGAGCCTGAGATCAAGAGTCGCGTGCTTCACCAACTGAGCCAGCCAGGCACCCCTCAAATAAATTGATTTTAGTATCAAACTTGTACTGAATGACATGTACTGGTCACTATACTAGGCACTCTAGAAGAATACAAATGGTATAAAATTAGAGTCCCTACATACTAGTGTGAAAGACAAAGCATATCTGGATGAAGATTGTAACAATAGTTGCAGCATAGTCAAAAGCACATCTTTATTATAAAATGCTGTCTAAACTGGAATACTCAGGGTCCTGGCTGTGGAAGGAACCCTAGAGTTCACAAGACCTCTTGTTCACTGTCTGTCATGCTATCTATTATGTGCCCTGTGGAAAGTCACTTAATCTCTCTAAACCTTATTTTTTTATCATTTTAGTGACATCTGACAGTTGTATAGTCTTCCCAAATAGTTGATTAGTTGGTTTATTTAACAATTATGGTAGGTTCTGTACTAGGCACTGGCAATACTTTGAAATATAAGATGTAATCCCTGTCCCTGAGTTGCTTACACTAGTGTTAGTACTTTGTGAATAAATGTATTATATGCTAGACAAGTGTTATAATGGAAGTATTGCATAAAATGCTTTGGGAACTCAGAACAGAATAACTAATTCTGTCCAAGGCTATTAGAATAGGCTTTTGAGAATGGTGTCCTTCAACCAGGCCTTGAAAAACTTGTAGGAATTTGCCTGTTAGACAAAGAAGGGGGGAAGGGCAGTTCAGGAAGAGAGAAGAACCGATATAAAAGATTAGAACTGAGGGCATAGGATGTGTATTTGAAAGAATTGGCTTATGAGGAGGCCAGAATGCAGAATGTGGGAAGAAAGGAGTGACTGAAAATGAGGCCATAAAAGTAAAATAGGGTCACATTGTGAAAGAGATTGAATGGCAGTTTGGTTTGGTAATTGAGAATATGGACTTTGGAAAAAGATCTTAGTTCAGAACCTGGCTATGCCACTCTGATCAGATCAGATTGTTGGTAAGATTAAGTTCTTAACCTCCTTATGGAGGTTACCTCATTATCTCTAAAAGAAGAACTAAGTATCCTGATCTTATAAAGTTGTTAAGGATTAAAGCCAGTAGGCTTTTACCACATGGTAAGCACCAACAAATGGTTGTTGTGGTTATGATTATTGTAAGAAGTTTGAATTTTATCCTACTGTTAATAGAGGGCTACTGAAGTGTTTTAAGCCAAAATGTATGCTTGAGAAAGAGACTTGTTAGCATGGATTGGAATAGGGAGATTGAGCAGTGGTGAAGAAGGGACTAACTTGTTCTTTAGTAATTAGAGTCATCACACTTGGTATTGATGCTGTAGGGAATGAAGGGGGGGTGTTAGAGATGACACCCAGGTTGTCACCTGATGGATGGTGGAGCTGCATTTCCTGAGGTAAGAAACTCAGAGCAGGAACACATTTGTGGACAAAGAAGGAGGAGATTAGTCTGGACCCACTGAGTTTGAGGTACCTGTAGGGCACCTATTTGGAGATGATAGATAGCATTTGAATATATGATTTTGGAATTCAGGAGAGACCTGTGGGCTGGAGATCTAGATTTGAGAGTGATAAGCCTGAAGCTGGTGTTTGAAACTAGAGAAATGGATGACAATGCACAAAGGGAGATTTGAGAGTGAGGTGAAAAGGCTAAACAGAGCCCTGAAGACATGCAGTGTGAAAGTTGACATTGAGTAGGAGAAGGAATTAGCAAAGGAGCTTGTGGAGGAGTTGTCAAAGAATGGGATGAGACCATAAGATGCAATATGATGACATGACGAAGGAAGATGCCAACAGTTTTGAATACTGCTGAGGGATCAAGCCAGATAGGACTTAAAATGAACATTAGATTTAGTGACAAATTCGTTATCTTTACTAGAGAAATTTAGTGAAGCAGAAGCCAGTTTAGGGTTGTCTAGGAATAGATTGGAGATAAAGAAATGGATATAGTGTTGGTAATTCTTTAATGTAGTTTAGCAGTGAGGAAGAAGAGAGGTTCAAGACAATAGCTAGAAAAGGACTTTGGTGGAGTGTGTGTGTGTGTGTGTGTGTGTGTGTGTGTGTGTGTGTGTGTGTGATTGAAGAGACTTGAACCTAAATCTTGATAAGAGGAGACCATTGGACGGGGGGAAGGGTAATTGATAATATAGTTGCCTTGAAGAGGGATCCAGAGCACAGATAAAAGAATTTAAGAGAGGCAAGATAAAATGGTGGGTGTAGACATAAGTGGGTTTGTTGATTTGGTGGCAGGAAATTGAAGGAGTTCTCATCTGAACAGGAGGCAAGTCCTTACATTGAGTGTAGGGTAGTAGGTGGGCTCGGAGATTTGAGAAGAGGGAGAAAAATTTGGAAGAGTTGTAGAGAATGGAAGAGTAAGTTCACTAGGGAAATAGTATGATTGCTGCCTATTTGAGGTTAAAAGCCATGAGTTCAATAGGCTTAATAATACTGTTTTATAATTTTATGCAGTATTGTTCATCAGCCTTGGTGAAGGCAGAGAGGAGGTAGAATTGGTTTTATCTGAGATTGGTATTTACCAGGCAGATACAACGGAAAGACAAGGGACAGGAGAACTTAGGGTATTGGGAAACCATAATTAAAATGAGAAACCATGGATTCTAAGTTGAATAGGATGGGATTTGAAGAAAATCGGAGGCTGATGGAAAGAGAAAGTGGTCTGGAGATGTCAGTGTGGTAGAATAGCAGGTGTGATATGAGTAATCGAGGGTGGATGTAAGTTGGGAAGGTAGGATATTGTAGTCAGAGTGGGATGTCAGGATTAATTATTTCAGCGGTGGAGCAGTTTGGGACACAGATTATGTCCAGTGTATGACCAGCTAAGTAGATGGCAGTGGAGTAGAGAAAGTCTTGGACTGAGGCATCAGGGTGAGGCAGGGGTCCTTCCTTTGAATGTTGAACATAACCAAATAGTGGAGAGGAAAGCTTTTTTATTTTTTATTTTTTTTAAGATTTATTTATTTGAGAGAGAGAGAGAGAGAGCGCACGTGTGTATGAGCAGCAGTGGCGGGGGGTGGGGTGGGGGGAGAGAATCTCAAGCGGACTCCCCACTGAAGGTGGAGCCCAATGCAGAGCTCAATCTCACAACCCTGAGATCACGACCTGAGCTGAAATCAAGAGTCAGACGCTTAACTGACTGAGCCCCCCAGACACTCCGGACAGGAAAGCTTTTAAGTCAGGTGTCAAAGTCTTCAGTTTACATCCTGGATGTAAGTAGAAAATAATTATTGTATGGATGAATATAGGATGGTATACCTGAGAACTTTGGGCTTTAACAGAACAGGGGTTTCTACAAAGGCACAGAGGAGGAACAGTTGAGAAATGGTAGTGGGAATCAAGAGGGTACTAGGTCAACATTCTGATTCTGATTAGGTCCGGGAAGACAAGCTGCTATCTACTGAGGGGCTGAGGTGGGGGCTGAAGTTCCAGATAGCACGTCGCAAGGGCTTGGAAGGAGAATAGGAACAGGAGTAAGCAACTGAATTACGGGGGGAAAGGAAGCACTAATTATGAGAGGGACAATGAAGTATGGGAAGAGCTTACATTTTTGACAGTGACTGGGGAGGTAGGAATGTGAGGTGTTAATGGATGTGATTCTGGCATGGGTGAAGGGTCATCATGGCTTAGTTTAGTTTAGTCATGGCTTATAGGGAGGCCAAGTGTGATGTGTAGTCTTTAGAATGGATGGCAGCAATGATGAGGAGTAGCAACTCAGCAGCTTGGTCCAGTGTTGGGATAGGAGGTTATAGTAGCTGATGCCACATGTGGCAGGAAGGATGAATTGGGGGTGGCTGCTGACCTTCAATTCTGCTTTTCTTTACTAGGAGGCTCCAGGTCTCATGGCATCCTGATTTGGCTGATACTTAGCTCTGTGGGTTTTTGTCACTAATCTGGTGCCAGCTCGTATATGGACACATGCTTGTAGCTTGTTGCTTTGGTGCTTGAGTGGGTAGTGATGCTCTTGAATAAAAGAAATAGAAGGGAGGGGGCAGGCATCTGAAAACTAGATTGAGATGCTTTAAAGGAGGGGAGTGTGCACAAATACAGACTTGGGAGTCATCTGCATATAGGATTGAAGAAGCTGTAGTATATAGATTGAAGAAAGGAAAGGGCAAAGGGTTGGACTCTGGGACGTACCCAGGAGAAAATGGGAGCAATTAAGGTGATTACTTGGCATAATGCCTGACAAAACACTTTCATGTGTGAAACATTTTGAAATGTTAATAACTTATGAAATCTTTCATTATATATATATATGTGCATATATATATATATATATAATATACATAATCTATTATACCTCAAAAAAATGAGTCCTAGTTTAGGGTGACCCTTTTAAGCATTCGAGCTTTTTTTTTGATGAAAGTCTTTCTGGATTCTATTATGTGTATCCCTCTTTCCTTAAAGTATACTGAGTATAATTAACCTCGAGTTGATGACTCATGATAGTTATTATAAATATCACTATTGAATTTTAACTCATATTTTTCAGTTTCTTGAATGTAAAGAACTTGGCAACTTTACCTTGTATGGATCCAAATTACTGCACACTTGTAATTCTTGATCTGCTTATTATATTCTATATTCTTCCTCCATCCCTGCCATTGTCAGCTGTTACTTCTTATATCTAATATATTTGGAAACCAGATAAATGAGAATTGTATTTGAAATGAAAATGAATGGGTTTAAAGTATAGTCTAGGAGAGGTTCTCTTTGCTTTAGAAGTTTTAGTATATAGGCTTTAGGCCATTTGTTTTGCGTATTAACAGGTAACTTTGGCTTATTATTCAGTTGTTGACTGAATTCTACATGGGTATCAAATGGTTGAAATGTTATACAGTATAGATTGACAAAATACACACCGAAGGACCTAGAGTAGAGGAGACATCTGAGTGAGGTGGACTTTTTTTTCCTCTCTATAGCTTTATTTATTTATTTTTTAAAGATTTATTTATTTATTTTAGAGTGAGAGAGAGAGAGAGAGCACAAGCAGGGGGAGGGACAGAAGGAGACGGAAAGCAGACTTCCCTTTCAGCAGGGAGCCCGACACAGGGCTCGATCTCAGGACCCTGAGATCATGACCAGAGCTGAAACCAAGAGTCGATGCCCAACCGACCTAGCCGCCCAGGTGCCCTCTGTCTAGACCTTTAAAAGCTGTTCTTTCTCTGATCCCATCCGACCTTTCTAGCCCTGCTTTGCCTCCTCCTCACTGAACCTAAGTAGGCTCCCCTGGCACCTAGATTCTCTACTACAATCTGCTATTCTGTTTTCCAGCCACACTCTATACTTCCCTTGCTCTC
The DNA here is from genome assembly GCF_003265705.2 of Callorhinus ursinus. Classification (NCBI taxonomy): domain Eukaryota; kingdom Metazoa; phylum Chordata; class Mammalia; order Carnivora; family Otariidae; genus Callorhinus; species Callorhinus ursinus. The sequence continues at coordinate 2,153,742 of NW_027397124.1, read as the reverse complement.
ATAGTTCTCTTTTCCTCTTCTACCTGGTGAAATTCTTCTCATTGTTCAGTATATGTTTATATGGCCCCATCCTCAGGTAGATGTAATCATTACTTCCTATGTTTCCCAAAGTATTTTATGCATAACATCCTTTACACAATTTAAGAAGTTACTTTACATGTGTTCCTTATGGGTCTACCTGATAGAATTTACCAATAAGCTAAGGTTTTCCTAAATTTTAATATACATCAGAATCTCTTGGATATAAAAAAAATTAGATGCCCCAGAAAGTTTGATTCAGTAGATTTGGGGTTGAGCCGGCAATCTGCTCCCCGCCTCCCCCAACAAGTAACTTCTGATGGAAGTTGTCCAAAGACCAATTAATGAATGAATTCCTTCAGGGCAAGGGCTACAAATTACCCACTTTTGTATTTTGGGGGCCTGTCATGTAGATGGTGCTAAATAAATGTTTCTAAAATGAATAGTTTAGTGGGGAAGGCCTTCTAGCATAATGTTTTGAGTTGAGACTCAAGTTCTTGGCAGAGCTCTTAAGAGAACTTTAAAAAAGTGTAAGAAATAGCATAAGACAACATTTCTCAAGTTGTTTCCAGAACACGACTTTTAAGACATGCCTTGTGGAAAAAGAGTTTTTGGTGGTCAGATACTTTTGGAAAATGCTTCCTATTGGATCTGCACCTTCCACCTTCTGAAGGCCCACTAGCATATTCAGGCTTCTGAGTTGTGCAGCAAAGAAAACATTTAACCCCAGATATTTAGAACTTTTTCACTGTTTCCCCCACCCTCTTTTTTAGATAATACCTTTTCATAACCTGCAGAACTAAATGTTCTGAGGTATTCTGTTTGGGAACTGTTCACATAAGCAAACGTAGAGCCAGAAGAATTGGCAGTTTATGCAGGGTGATCTATACTTGCCTAGGCTGTTCTAGAAGATAAGAGAGATAAAGGAACTGGGGAATAGTAAGGGAAAGACATTTTTTTTATAGTAGACTAGATTTTTATCATTTATAATTGCTCTAAATTGTCATGTTCTAAGTTTTGAAATGATTTTCAATAGAAGTAACTTAAGTGCAGTATAAATGGGTGTGAGAATGGAAGGCTTGGATTCAGATAATGACTATTGAAATGCAAAAGAAGGTAGTAAAGTGCAAGACATGGTTGAAAGCTTTGTAGGATCTGGTAACTAAATCTGAAAGAAGGATTTGGATATTTTAATACAAAGTTCTAAGGGGCTTGCATACTTTTTGGCTATATAGTTAGACTACTAAAGTGAGAAAAACACACTGTATCATTGATAGTTGAAAATAACAGCAGGGAGAATAGTTCCTGTGAGTTTTTAATGTTTGATTTTGTTTATTTTGTTTGTAGTTTGTATTTCTTCTAGTAGGATAAAATTTATTATAATATGGTTTATCTTATATATAGAAATAGAAATCATTAACTTAAATTGATATCATAGACAAAATTATGTCAAAATTTTTCCGGAAAAATTAGATTCTCTTCTTTAACGAAATGGGAAGCTGTAGGACATGTGGTCAACTCTGCATGATTCAGTTTGAGAGGCTTGTTTATCAGAAACTGGTTAGTGCTGGCAAAGCTAGACGTATCTTTATATTATGCATTTAATTTAGACTGGGGAAATTCTTTGATACTATATATTATGAAACAGGTATCAAAGGCCTTGAGAGTCATAGAATGTTTATACTTCATGTAAAATAGAAAGCCTACTTTTTTCACTCATTTATACGGAAGGGCTTAAAATAATTATTAAGGAGACTTTATTATAAGATTAACATTTTTTTTTTATTTTAATTTTTTAAAAGAGTATTTCTTTATTTATTTGACAGAGCGAGAGACAGCGAGAGAGGGAACACAAGCAGGGGGAGTGGGAGAGGGAGAAGCAGGCTTCCCACTGAGCAGAGAGCCCGACGCGGGGCTCGATCCCAGGACTCTGAGATCGTGACCCGAGCCGAAGGCAGTCGCTTAACCCACTGAGCCACCCAGGCGCCCCAAGATTAACATTTTTTTTTAATAAGTTAATTCCCGTAAAACATTTTGCAGTGCTTCCTGCAATGGTAATGTTCATATCTGGTGAGCAGAGTTAGTCTGGAGAGTTAGGACTCTGCTACTGAACCTATTTCCTGAAAAATAAGGTAGTACAATTGATGACAGAAATGAATATCAGAAAGCTAAGTAAAAGCAGAGAAATCTTTCAGATAGGGCCTTAATACTTCTTCCTTTTTATTGTCTTTTCAGACAAATGACCATGGAAACAATTGAATCTCAGCAGGATGGAAGTGTAACAGATTCTGTGGCAGAGAGCGAATCTGCTCATATGCAGACCCAGACTGGTCAAAATTCAGTCCCTACTTTAGCTCAGGTAAATTTAATGTAGGCGGTAGGCAGGCACTGATGAAAGTGAAACTATATGGAAATAAGTTATGTGCAGATTCTGTTTTCTTGAAGTTGATTTTAAGTTTCCCCTGTTGCCTGGTTATCAGCCATTCTTACTGATTTGATTTCAAAGAGAAGATACGTATTTTAGTTACTTTGCCTTGTAAGGGACACTTTGCAATGTTCCCTCTACCACCACTGCTATGCAAAAGGAAAAACGAAAACCTGCCCGCAATATGTGATCCTCAAATTATTGTTTCACAAGGTTGGTAATTCCAAGTTGGTATAGTCTTAGATTCTTAGCTGGAAGTACTATAGAAATCTTACATTTGCCTAGTATATATTTGGTTTGATCTTCACTGTCTTTTTAGTTAGGTCTTTGAATTGGTTTCATATAGAGACGACCAGTATGAGTTAGTGCCTGATTTTTAGCTCCTAAAATTTATTTCTGAGATATCTGTAAAAGTATGTCGTAAAAAACAAACACATTCGTTTATTTAGATCATCACATATTTTTTGAGTGCCTACTGGCTGTCGGCACTACTTAGATACATGGGGAAATGTAGTTTTGGGCCTTCAATATCTCATGGTTTAGTAGGGAAGACAGGTAATTGAATGATAGCTCCAATAATTTAAGAAGTGCTATAAAATGTTAGGTACAAATGACTAAGGCTTACAGAGGAGAGAGCAGCCAGGTGACGAGGAGTACTTTATGGAGGATTGTGCTTTTGAGCTAGATGTAAAGGGTGAATAGGAGTTTGCCACGTGGACAAGGATAGGGAAGCATATTCTAGGCCAGGGAGGAGTGTTTGCAGAGGCACAAAGCCAGAGTGTTGGGGAACAATGGATAGAAGGACTAACTGGAGCCTAGCGTCTGGGCTGGGAAGTTGAGCTGGTAAACATAAGCAGAGGTTGTATACATTTGAGAGTGTAGAGTATTCTGGATTCTAGATATTCTTGAAGCACAATGTTCCCTGTGTTTAGAACACTAGTATTTGTGTGGACTGTGTGGAGGTTGGATTGGAAGTCAGCCAGCCAGTAGTGGAAACACCTTTTGTGTGGAGTCATGGTAGTGTGGGATACAGTGCAGTGGTGAGATTTTTATAGTGTCTTGAAGGGAGGATAGAGAGGACACCCAGGATGGCTGACTGGAGGCCCAGGGGGTACCAGGGACTTCCTGGGTTGTCTCAGGCCAGACAGGTTCCTGTGAGGTCTCTTCTTCCCTAGACTGGGCCCCAAGCACCCAGCCTGCTTTTCTTTCCTCCTTCAAGCTCCTAACACCTACTCACTCCCTGGGGGTTTTCTCACAAGTGTTCTGTGGAGCTGCATCTCCCTGGCAACACCATTCTTTGTTACCCTGGAATACAGGCATGCAGACCTTTCCTATTTGGTGTGTGTGTGGGGGGGGGGCAGCCTTTTTCTTATTAAAAAATGTATGTTCATTGTAGAAAATTAACAAAATATATATTATTATAAAGAAGAAAATAAAAACTACCCATAATCTTAACATCCAGAGATTTAATTAACATTTAGTTAACATTTTGGTGTATATCTTTAACCTTAGGGTCTTTATGAAAAGAATACAATACACATACATTTTTTCATAAATTTGTGATCTTCTAGAGTTTTTATCACTACGATTCCTGATCTTTAATTCAGCCCTTCTTTTCCAAAGTGGTAGTTGAAAGCAAATCTTCCTTTTGCCTTCCCTCCCCTTCCCTTTAGGTCCCTTCTAACTGGCTCCCTTCCTTTTAGGTCCTGGCTGACTGACCCTCACATAGCCTTCCCTCCCTCTTCTGGGCCTGCACAGTCAAAACAGTGCATCTCCATTATCTAAAAATGATAATTTGCAGTCCTGAGGACCTTCAGCCTGGGTGACACCCAACTCTGTGAGCATCAGTCAGAAGTTACTAAAGAGTTCAAGTAAAAAGAAATCTGAAAAATAACCTTGGATTTATGAGAGTTTGGAATCGAATTGGAGTCCAGTGAATAGAAACTAGATTTTCATAGATTAGAAAAGAAATAAGAGGGAGAGGAGGTAGAAATGGAAGTATAGATTCTTCAAGAAGTTTTTCTGTGAAATAATAGAGAAAGATGAATCTGTGAGACAAAGGGGTGAGGGCAGGAGTGTGGCAAAGTGGAGTGTTTTGAGGAAAATGGAGAGAGAGAGACATGAGAAAGCTGAATCGGATGTAGGAAAAAACCTGCAGTTTGTATTTATAATGCTTACTTTAAAAATCTCCACTAATCAGATGTTGGTAATATTAAATCTGGATAGCAAGTTCATGGACTTCCTAGCGTATTTTATTTTCTACATATCTTAAAGATCTGATCAAAGGATAAACTATGGTTTTTATCTTTCACATATTAGGAATGTTGAGAGATTAAGAAGTACTCTGTGTGCTGATTCATTGATTACTTTGGTTAACTAAGAGTTATCCTCTATGCCATGCATGGATCATGATTTTTGAAGAATTAGGACAAATTCTTAGCAGGCAGAATTTTCTAAACATAATTAGATTCTAAACAATTAGGTTCTTGTGATGCTGAAGCTGTTCATTTGTGAGTATTCATTATGATGTGTTATTATATGATAGAAGCATTAGGAAATCAGATTGAAATCTTTATTGAAACTATAATGTATGCTAAAAGTGACTGACTCTTCTGAATAATTCTGGATGCCCTTGTATGCTTGCCACTTGTTTCATTTTTTTCAAAGAGGACTGTTTGGTATGGGTAGGAATTTATAACACTTAATTTCCTTTTTACATGGTCAAATTATCATTAACTAGTGTGGGAACAAAGGGTGTGACCAAAAGATCCAGTCAGTTTGATCCTTTGCATCTGGTCATTTGATAGTAGTTGTTTTGAGTACCATGGCCTTTCCAAACCTTCTGCCCATCAGGGTTGCCAAAATAATCACATTCAGGAAGATCTGACAGCTTGAGCCTGCTCTTGTCCCTCAGGCCTCCGTGTGCACCAAGGAAGGCTAGAGTTTTAAGTTTCTAGTTTTTCTGTTTTACAACTTCCCAAATATAAATGAAATCTTTCCCTTCTCCCTGTAGTCAAAAGTAAATAGAAGTCACAGTGGTGATAATGTCAAAGAGCTGAAAGCAGGAGTTGCCATAAACAGATCCTGGGGGTGGCAAATAATTGAGGTTAAATTGTGACTTGGCTTTCTTCTTGCCTGAGATATTTTTTATGTTGATTTATTTTTAATTGAAGCTGCTTTCTTGTTTGTTAAGTGTATGTGTTGCTATGTAAGACTAGTTTCCATCCCCCTCTGCCCCTGGAAAAACTCTTGGTAATAAGTTGGAGAGTTTATTTTAAATGACCAAGCCAGGAGGAAACGCTGTCCAAAAGCCAAAATGGTGAAAAGCAAAATTACTATATATATATTACTGTATATACAAGTGGTTTTAAAATAGCCACATATCTTCTGCACTTGATCTTAGCCAAAAGGCCGAGAAGCAATAGCCACGTATCTTCTGGAGATAACATCTTTAAATGGGTAATGGGAAGTTGAACTTTCTTTTAAAATGTAGGATTTTAAACATATACAAGGTAGAATAATGCTACGCATATAAATTTGTATATACATAAACTTGATAATTACTAAGATTTTTGTAGCCTCATCTATCTTCTTTTTTTTTCTTTTTGTTGAAGTATTTTAAGCAGCTCTGCAGATCTCAGACATCATGTCATTTTACTCCTACTTACTTCTGGGTATGCAACTTGTAAAAGATTATGGACATTTTTTTATGTAACCAAATGTCACTGTCATACCTAATAAAATCAAGCATAATTCCTTACAATGATATGCACTTCTTATTCACATTTCCCCATTTATCTCACAAATGTGTAATCTACTCTGAAAGCAAGAGTGAGGACACCCTGAATTTTTCTTGTTGCAAGTCTCTTGGGGATTGTTAATGTCACCATGAAGATCTGGATAGGCGAGGTAATCCACATGGAGCCACTGGAAAGGATGTGCTTTAAAATATGCTTCCCAGAGATTCATTCCTTGTAGCTGCTGATGAAGCCTATGGGCCTGAGTTTGACACCTCAACTCTAAAAGCTAAATAACTTTTTTTTTGTAAATGACCAGTTCTCTAGGTGTCAGCAAAGATGAAAGGAGCAGAATCACAGGAGTCCTAGAGCTTGAAGGAAGCTCTGGAGATCATCAGGGTCAGCACTGCCTCAAGAGAATTTGTTCTAATATAAAATTTAACCTTCCCATGGACCTGTTTATTTTTGGAAACAAGGAGACTATAGGGAGCAGAAAAAAACCACTTGGGAATGTTGTTCAAGGATTATGCTCTGCTAATCTCCTTTCTTATCCTGTCTGTTCTAAATGCAAACAGTATGTAAAGGAGCACTTCAGAATAAAGCCAGCCTGGCATGCAGTGAGGGATTGAAGTAGGAATGATTTAACAAAGGATACATTTTAATATATGAGCTGTATGTTTTCTGTTTCAATATGGTGGGAAATTAGAATGACATTCCTCATTGCTTTGGCTGGCTGTGCCAAAAGTCCATCTTCTTGGTCCTAAGTAGGACCAGGAAGGATGTGGATGGCTATAAGAAAACAAAACAAATGAAACATTTGCTATTGATAATGTGTCAGCAACGTATTTGTATATTAAAGATGGTCTGCATTGTGTTAGGTTGATTTGGTATATTTACTGTCAGCTAAGTAGATCGAATTTAAGCTTAGTGTTCAATTGAATCTTGTTTTTCAACTTCAACATACTAATTCCCTTACGTGAGTGACTCTTACTGAAGGAGAAGGAATGTACCTCTTAAGATTTTGAGGTAAAAATTTTTATTTCAGTATTGACTTTCTGTTGCTCCTTATTTTTATGTATTCCTTCCTCTGGCTCTTTTTCATGGCTTTAATTTAATTTTTTTATATAATGTTTTACTTCACTTAGAATTCTCTCTAAAAATGAACAAAAGTTGGAAGAAAAAGTAAAACTCAATTTTTTTCAGTAAATGCTATATCTGTGTTGTATGATGTTCTTTAGTCAACTAATTCAAGAAAATACACTGTTTTAAAATGTAACCCATTCTTGGGGCGCCTGGGTGGCTCAGTCATTAAGCGTCTGCCTTCGGCTCAGGTCATGATCCCAGGGTCCTGGGATCGAGCCCCGCATTGAGCCCTGCATCAGACTTCCTGCTCAGTGGGGAGCCTGCTTCTCCCTCTCCCACTCCCCCTGCTTGTGTTCCCTCTCTCGCTGTGTCTCTCTCTGTCAAATAAATAAATAAAATCTTTAAAATAAAATAAAATAAAAATAAAGTAACTCATTCTTGAAGATAACTCAGGGTTTGAGGGAGGTAAATTAAAAGTAATTTGTGAACTGCTAGTAGTTGGGACCATTTTGTTCCATTTGAACAAGAATTTATTGTATGTCCGTGCTTGTATTTTGTAATTTTATCTATAGCACATTTCTTTAAAGGTTAGTTTTTGGCTTTAGAATGCACTCGTGTTTTCATCTTTGTGATAATACTTTGAATAAAATTTGATATTTCAAAGATAATTTAAGCAGATATAAAGCAATCAGTCAAATTTTAGAAAAAGATTTTGCTTTTATCCTTATAATCAGAAAAAATGCTTACAAATTAGTTTTAGTGTTGGAGAGATGTTAAAGATTTTCTGTCATTTATAATGATTTTCTATGAGGTTTGGATACCCTTTGTTTGATGTTCCAAGTTCTCCATAGAGAGAGGTGATTTGTCACTAACAATAATGGGAAAATGAGTATAAACAGTTATTCTTTTTACCCCTTTTCTCTATGATTTTTTTTTCTAGTAAAAGAGTAGACTAGGGAAAGGTTTATAGGAGAGCTGTTATTTAAGGGGTATAGAGTTTCAGATTTGCAAGATGAAAATGTTCTGAATAATCTTTTTACAACAGTGTGAATATACTTACTACTGAACTATAAACTTAAAGATGGTTAAGATGGTAAATTTTATTCTACATTTTATTTACTCCAATAATAAAAAACAGAACAACAAAAGGAGTAGAGTAGGCATTGAAATTTAAAGAAAAAGAATGTTAATTTTTGTAGTTTCTTCTTTGACTAATATTCAGTGGTTATTTACTTTGCCTGATTTTAATTTTTAAAGTTACTACAAGCTTGTAAACCCCAAGCTGTTAAAAGAATTACATTTGTTAAAGGAATTACAAAACAGAGGCTTTTGGAAATTTTCACTTCATTGATTAATTATGATGACATCTTAATAGTGTTCTTAAGAAATGTGAGTTTTCTGAGCAGAGAGAAATCTCTAGTCGTTCTCCAAAAAGGCATGGGAGAGAAAAGCCTGCTTATGGTAGTGAATGTATTAAGTAGACACACTATCAGATAAAGATGATGCAAGCAGAAATAGTTCAGGAAAATTTACCTTTAAATAGGTATGTCCTATACAGCAGTAGACTTCTATTTTGGCAGATAATACCTTTTTACAGTCTTTTTTTTTATTGTTATGTTAATCACCATATATTACATCATTAGTTTTTGGTGCAGTGTTCCATGATTCATTGTTTGTTCATAACACCCAGTGCGCCATGCAGAACGTGCCCTCCTCAATACCCATCACCAGGATAACCCATCCCCCTCCCCCCTCCCCTCTAGAACCCTCAGTTTGTTTTTCAGAGTCCATCATCTCTCATGGTTCGTCTCCCCCTCTGACATACTCCCCTTTTCTTCCTCTCCTGTTATCTTCTTCTTTTTCTTTTTTCTTAAAATATGTTGCGTTATTTGTTTCAGAAGTACAGATCTGTGATTCAACAGTCTTGCACAATTCACAGCGCTCACCGTAGCACATACCCTCCCCAATGTCTATCACCCAGCCACCCCATCCCTCCCACCCCCAACCACTCCAGTAACACTCAGTTTGTTTCCTGAGATTAAGAATTCCTCATATCAGTGAGGTCATGTAATACATGTCTTTCTCTGATTGACTTATTTCACTCAGCATAACACCCTCCAGTTCCATCCACGTCGTTGCAAATGGCAAGATCTCATTCCTTTTGATGGCTGCATAATATTCCATTGTGTATATATACCACATCTTCTTTATCCATTCATCTGTCGATGGGCATCTTGGCTCTTTCCACAGTTTGGCTATTGTGGACATTGCTGCTATAAACATTGGGGTACATGTACCCCTTCGGGTCCCTACATTTGTATCTTTGTGGTAAATACCCAGTAGTGCAATTGCTGGATCGAACGGTAGCTCTAATTTCAACTGTTTGAGGAACCTCCATACTGTTTTCCAGAGTGGTTGCACCAGCTTGCATTCCCACCAACAGTGTAGAAGGGTTCCCCTTTCTCCATATCCCCGCCAACATCTGTTGTTCCCTGACTTGTTAATTTTAGCCATTCTGACGGGTGTGAGGTGGTATCTCATTGAGGTTTTGATTTGGATTTCCCTGATGCCGAGCGATGTTGAGCACTTTTTCATGTGCCTGTTGGCCATTTGGATGTCTTCTTTGGAGAAATGTCTGTTCATGTCTTCTGCCCATTTCTTGATTGGATTATTTGTTCTTTGGGTGTTGAGTTTGATAAGTTCTTTATAGATTTTGGATACTAGCCCTTTATCTGATATGTCGTTTGCAAATATTTTCTCCCATTCTGTCGGTTGTCTTTTGGTTTTGTGGACTGTTTCTTTTGCTGTGCAAAAGCTTTTTATCTTGATGAAATCCCAATAGTTCATTTTTGCCCGGGCTTCCCGTGCCTTTGGCGATGTTTCTAGGAAGAAGTTGCTGCGGCTAAGGTCGAAAAGGTTGCTACCTGTGTTCTCCTTTAGGATTTTGATGGACTCCTGTCTCACGTTTAGGTCTTTCAACCATTTGGAGTCTATTTTTGTGTGTGGTGTAAGGAAATGGTCCAGTTTCATTCTTCTGCATGTGGCTGTCCAATTTTCCCAACACCATTTGTTGAAGAGACTGTCTTTTTGCCATTGGACATTCTTTCCTGCTTTGTCAAAAATAAGTTGACCATAGAGTTGAGGGTCCATTTCTGGGCTCTCGATTCTGTTCCATTGATCTATGTGTCTGTTTTTGTGCCAGTACCAAACTGTCTTGATGATGACAGCTTTGTAATAGAGCTGGAAGTCCGGAATTGTGATGCCGCCAGCTTTGCTTTTCTTTTTCAGTATTCCTCTGGCTATTCTGGGTCTCTTCTGGTTCCATACAAATTTTAAGATTATTTGTTCCATTTCTTTGAAAAAAGTGGATGGTATTTTGATGGGGATTGCATTGAATGTGTAGATTGCTCTAGGTAGCATTGACATCTTCACAATGTTGATTCTCCCAATCCATGAGCATGGAACGTTTTTCCATTTCTTTGTGTCTTCTTCAATTTCTTTCATGAGTATTTTATAGTTTTCTGAGTACAGATCCTTTGCCTCTTTGGTTAGATTTATTCCTAGGTATCTAATGGTTTTGGGTGCAATTGTAAATGGGATAGACTCCTTGATTTGTCTCTCTTCTGTCTTGTTGTTGGTGTATAGGAATGCCACTGATTTCTATGCATTGATTTTATATCCTGCTACTTTACTGAATTCCTGTATGAGTTCTAGCAGTTTTGGGGTGGAGTCTTTTGGGTTTTCCACATACAGTATCATATCATCTGCAAAGAGTGAGAGTTTGACTTCCTCTTTGCCAATTTGGATGCCTTTGATTTCTTTTTGTTGTCTGATTGCTGTGGCTAGGACTTCTAATACTATGTTGAATAGCAGTGGTGAGAGTGGACATCCCTGCCGCGTTCCTGACCTTAGGGGAAAAGCTCTCAGTCTTTCCCCATTGAGAATGATATTCGCTGTAGGTTTTTCATAGATGGCTTTTATGATATTGAGGTATGTACCCTCTATCCCTATACTCTGAAGAGTTTTGATCAAGAAAGGATGTTGTACTTTGTCAAATGCTTTTTCTGCATCTATTGAGAGGATCATATGATTCTTGCTCTTTCTTTTGTTAATGTATTGTATCACGTTGATTGATTTGCGGATGTTGAACCAGCCTTGCAGCCCAGGAATAAATCCCACTTGGTCATGGTGAATAATTCTTTTAATGTACTGTTGGATCCTATTGGCTAGTATTTTGGTGAGAATTTTTGCATCCATGTTCATCAAGGATATTGGTCTGTAATTCTCTTTTTTGATGGGGTCTTTGTCTGGTTTTGGGATCAAGGTAATGCTGGCCTCATAAAATGAGTTTGGAAGTTTCCCTTCCATTTCTATTTTTTGGAACAGTTTCAGGAGAATAGGTATTAATTCTTCTTGAAATGTCTGATAGAATTCCCCTGGGAAGCCGTCTGGCCCTGGGCTTTTGTTTCTTGGGAGATTTTTGATGACTGTTTCAATTTCCTTAGTGGTTATAGGTCTGTTCAGGTTTTCTATTTCTTCCTGGTTCAATTTTGGTAGTTGATACATCTCTAGGAATGCACCCATTTCTTCCAGGTTATCTAATTTGCTGGCATAGAGTTGTTCATAATATGTTCTTATAATTGTTTGTATTTCTTTGGTGTTGGTTGTGATCTCTCCTCTTTCATTCATGATTTTGTTGATTTGGGTCATTTCTCTTTTCTTTTTGATAAGTCTGGCCAGAGGTTTATCAATCTTGTTAATTCTTTCAGAGAACCAGCTCCTAGTTTCGTTGATCTGTTCTACTGTTCTTTTGGTTTCTAGTTCATTGATTTCTGCTCTGATCTTTATTATTTCTCTTCTCCTGCTGGGTTTAGGCTTTATTTGCTGTTCTTTCTCCAGCTCCTTTAGGTGTAGGGTTAGGTTGTGTATTTGAGACCTTTCTTGTTTCTTGAGAAAGGCTTGTATTGCTATATACTTTCCTCTCAGGACTGCCTTTGCTGTATCCCAAAGATTTTGGACAGTTGTGTTTTCATTTTCATTGGTTTCCATGAATTTTTTTAATTCTTCTTTAATTTCCTGGTTGACCCATTCATTCTTTAGTAGGATGCTCTTTAGCCTCCATGTATTTGAGTTCTTTCCGACTTTCCTCTTGTGATTGAGTTCTAGTTTCAAAGCATTGTGGTCTGAAAATATGCAGGGCATGATCCCAATCTTTTGGTACCGGTGGAGACCTGATTTGTGACCTAGGATGTGATCAATTCTGGAGAATGTTCCATGGGCACTAGAGAAGAATGTGTATTCCGTTGCTTTGGGATGGAATGTTCTGAATATGTCTGTGAAGTCCATTTGGTCCAGTGTGTCATTTAAAGTCTTTATTTCCTTGTTGATCTTTTGCTTCGATGATCTGTCCATTTCAGTCAGGGGGGTGTTAAAGTCCCCCACTATTATTGTATTGTTGTCAATGTGTTTCTTTGCTTTTGTTATTAATTGCCTTATATAATTGGCTGCTCCCATGTTCGGGGCATAGATATTTACAATTGTTAGATCTTCTTGTTGGATAGACCCTTTAAGTAGGATATAGTGTCCTTCCTCATCTCTTATTACAGTCTTTGTTTTAAAATCTAGTTTGTCTGATATAAGGATTGCCACCCCAGCTTTCTTTTGGTGTCCATTAGCATGGTAAATGGTTTTCCACCCCCTCACTTTCAATCTGGGGGTGTCTTTGGGTCTAAAATGAGTCTCTTGCAGACAGCATATGGATGGGTCTTGTTTTTTAATCCAGTCTGATAGCCTGTGTCTTTTGATTGGGGCATTGAGCCCATTTACGTTCAGGGTAACTATTGAAAGGTATGAATTTAGTGCCATTGTATTACCTGTAAGGTGACTGTTAACTGTCTGTTGTCTGTGTTCGTTTCTGCTCTTTGCTGCTTTTAGGTTCTCTCTTTGCTTAGAGGAACCCTCTCAATATTTCTTGGAGGGCTGGTTTCGTGTTTGCAAATTCCTTTAGTTTTTGTTTGTTCTGGAAGCTTTTTATCTCTCCTTCTATTTTCAATGATAGCCTAGCTGGATATAGTATTCTTGGCTGCATATTTTTCTCGTTTAGTGCTCTGAAGATATCTTGCCAGTCCTTTCTGGCCTGCCAGGTCTCTGTGGATAGGTCTGTTGCCAATCTAATGTTTCTACCATTGTAGGTTACATATCTCTTCTCCCGAGCTGCTTTCAGGATTTTCTCTTTGTCTCTGAGACTCGTAAGTTTTACTATTAGATGTCGGGGTGTTGACCTATTATTATTGATTTTGAGAGGGGTTCTCTGTGCCTCCTGGATTTTAATGCCTGTTTCCTTCCTCACATTAGGGAAGTTCTCTGCTATAATTTGCTCCAATATATCTTCTGCCCCTCTCTCTCTCTCTTCTTCTTCTGGGATCCCAATTATTCTAATGTTGTTTCGTCTTATCGTATCACTTATCTCTTGAATTCTGCCCTCGTGATCCTGTAATTGTTTCTCTCTCTTTTTCTCAGCCTCTTTATTTTCCATCATTTGGTCTTCTATATCGCTGATTCTCTCTTCTGCCTCATTTATCCTAGCAGTTAGTGCCCCCATTTTGGATTGCACCTCATCAATAGCCTTTTTGATTTCGATTTGGTTAGATTTTAGTTCTTTTATTTCTCCAGAAAGGGTTTCTCTAATAACTTCCACGCTTTTTTCAAGCCCAGCTAGTATCTTTAAAGTCATGATTCTGAACTCTAGGTCCGACATCGTACTAATGTCCGTATTGAGTAGGTCCCTGGCTGACGGTACTACCTCTTGTTCTTTTTGCTGAGGTGATTTCTTTCGTCTTGTCATTTTGTCCAGAGGAGAATAGATGAATGAGAGAACAAAATGCTAACAGGTGTACAACGTCCCCAGCAAATATACTGTATACAAATCAGAAAAGACCTGAAACCAGGGGAAAAGAAAGGGAAAGAAAGAAAAAAGAAAGAGAAAAAAAAAGGAAAAAAAAAGGATAAAAACAAAAACAGAACAATACAAAAAAAGCAGAATGTGATCAAATATGATCAGGCTAGTGCATAGATCAGTGCCACACACTAGATTTTGGGCGTATTTTGGTCTGTTAGAAAAAAGTGCCTCCTAAAATTTTAAAGGAAGAAAGACATATATGTACAAAATAAGGGTTGATACAATGAAGGGATGGAAGATGACGGTAAAGATGAAAATTATAAAAGATTTTATAAAAGGACTTGGTAAGATAAGTTGTTTGAAAAAAGAAAGAAGATTTAAGAAAAAAAAAAAAAAGGAAAAAGGGAGAGAATGTGATCAGGCAGGAGACTAGAACAAAGCCATACACTAGTGATTTAGGGTATATTTTGATCTGTTAGAAGAAACTGTACCCCAAAATTTTAAAGAGAGAACAACTTATATATATATGCCAAAAATAAGGGTAATTACTATGAAGGGATAAAATATGACTCTAAAAATGAAAAATAAAAAATGTTTTGTTTTTTTTTTTAAAAAGGGATTGATAAGATGTTGGTTGAAAAAGGGAAAAAGAAAAATAAAAAAAAAACAGTCAACAAAAATTAACTTTGATGAAATAATGGATCATGGTAAAAAAAAAAAAAAAAAAAGCCATGAATCTATGTGCAGTATTCCCCTAGCGCTGGAGTTCTCCCATTCTCCTTGATCGATCAACTTGGTCTTCGCTTGCTGGCTGTTTGTGCTGATCTTCTGGGGGAGGGGCCTGTTGCTGTGGTTTCCAAATGTCTTTGCCGGAGGCGGAATTGCCCCGCCTTTGTCGGTCCGGGCTAAGGAAGCTGCTCCGGTTTGTTCTCAGGAGCTTTTGTTCCCTGCAAGCTCTCGGTACAGCTTTGGAGGACCAGGGCAGAAATGGTGGCCTCCCAATCTCCACCCGGAGGAGCTGAGAACTCGGGGCCCCGCTCCTCAGTGTGTCCCCAGAGAAAAGCAGTCACTCCCGTGTCCCCGGTCTCCGGCCGCACTCCGTGCTCACCCGGCCTGTGATCGAGCGTTGCTATCTCTGGCACCCGACCCCGCACGGAGTCTCCAAACCCAGCAGATCCCTGCGGTGCGCTCCCGTGCCACTCCTCCCGGGGGAGGGAGGGGAGTCTCCCCGGATCTGCTGCTTGTTGGGTCCCTGCTGGGGGAGCCGTGCCCCGACTGGGCCGCAGATCACAGTTTATGGCCACCCCGAGCTGAGAGCTCGCGACTCTGCTCCGTCTCTGCAGCCGGCTTCCCCGCTCTGATACCTGGGAGCTCTGGCGCACTCAGGCACCCCCGGTCTCTCCGTGACCCCAAGGGTCCTGAGACCACACTGTCCCGGGAGGATTCCACCCTCCGCTTAGCCACTGCAGCGACGTCCCTCCGCCGAGCCAACTTCTAAAAGGTCCGATTTTGTGCTCCGCGGCTCTATCACTTGCCAGAAGCGGCCGGCGGAGGCCCCTCCCCCGCCGTCTATCCTCCCGAATATCGCCTCGGATTCACTTCTCCGCACGCCCTACCTTCCAGTAAGTGGTCGCTTCTCTGTTCAGAGAGTTGTTGCTACTCTCCTGTTCGATCTCCTGTTGAGTTCGTAGGTGTTCAGAATGGTTTGATCCCTATTCAGCTGAATTCCTGAGACCAGACGAAACCCAGGTCTCCTACTCCTCCGCCATCTTGCTCCGCCCCCCGCAGATAATACCTTTTTAAAAAAATAACGGTTATATATTTGATATCAGATATGTTAATATACTGTGATAGGTATTCTAGTGTAAGTTGGTCTCCTTAGGTCCTTAGAATTTTCTAGTTTTCCCTTTTTCAAGGGCTCATTTACTGCTTTGTACTTGGTATAAGGAAAGAGTCTTAATGTATACATACATATACACAGTTTGAATTAAATGTAGTTTGTTTACCTAAAGTAGTGGTACAAAATATTTTTCATACTATATTTTAACACTAAAGACATAAAATTATTTTTTTTAAAGATTTATTTATTTTAGAGAGAGAGAGCATGGTGGGGGAGAGGGAGAGGGAGAGAGAGAACCCCAAGCAGACTCCCCGCTGAGCACGGAGCCTGATGTGGGGCCCTATCCCACAACCCTGAGATCACAACCAGAGCCAAAATCAAGAGTCAGCTGCCCAACCGACTGAGCCACCCAGGTCCCCTCAAAATTATTTTCCTAATGTTTATATATAATTTTAAATTAATAATAGACTGAATTCTTTGATCTTCATAGATTAAGATGAAGGAGACGACATGTGTGAAGTACAAGTACAATGCTTGGCACGTGGTCGAAGTGCAATAATTGTTTGCTTTGATCATTCTACTAACCTGCCTCAAATGGTTAGAATGGTAGCAGTTAGGCCAGTGGTTGCAATCAGGCTTTAAGATGAAGTGGCTTATGCTGATTTAAAAATAAATGATAGACATTGAGGAGCGTATGTGCTATGGTGAGTGCTGTGAATTGTGTAAGACTGTTGAATCACAGACCTGTACCTCTGAAACAAATAATACATCATATGTTAAAAAAATAAAGAAAAGATAACAGGAAGGGAAAAATGAAGGGGGGGAATCGGAGGGGGAGACGAACCATGAGAGACGATGGACTCTGAGAAACAAACTGAGGGTTCTAGAGGGGAGGGGGGTGGGGGGATGGGTTAGCCTGGTGATGGGTATTAAAGAGGGCACATTCTGCATGGAGCACTGGGTGTTATACGCAAACAATGAATCATAGAACACTACATCAAAAAGTAATGGTGTAATGTATGGTGATTAACATAATAAAATAAAATAATTAAAAAATATGTTGTATTAGGAATTCATTTGAAAGTAATATAAGTCTACTTAGTATGCTTAAATAGACCTCCAGAGGGTTTAGAAAAGGAAAGATATGGGCGCCTGGGTGGCTCAGTCGGTTAAGCATCTGCCTTTGGCTCAGGTTGTGATCCCAGGGTCCTGGGATAGAGTCCCACATGGGGCTCCCTGCTATGCGGAGAGCCTGCTTCTCCCTCTGCCTACCTCTCTGTCTTTCATGTATAAATAAAAAAATAAAATCTTTAAAAAAAAAATTCGTAGTTTTTTTTTTTAAGATTTTATTTATTCATTTGAGAGAGAGAGACAGAGAGAGAGAGGGAACACAAGCAGGGGGAGTGGGAGAGGGAGAAGCAGGCTCCTCGCTGAGTGGGAGCCTAATAAGCAATATTCTCAATTGATACCATGAACTTATTTTAAATGGTATATTTTATGCTCCTAAATTTTTGTACTCTGCATTTCTTTTAAAGGGATTTTAAAACATTGCAAGAATTTCTTTATGCCATTTTGGCTCCGGAAATCTAAAATACAACTTATTACTAGATTTTAGGTTTCATGATAAGACCAAGTTTCATTATAATGCTTTTTTAGGAGCTAAATTCTTAGACTTGCCTGTGTATGAACTCTGACCTTTGGACTGAAACTGAAAAAACTTAAGGATGCAGTTTAGTCTAGCCATGTTTTGTCACTGATTCAGATTTTGGCTTATTTTTATGTAAATGCTTGATTCTTCTTTCCCCACCTGAATTTTGAGGAAGACTTTAAAAAGTATTTTAACCTTTCCAAATCAAAGGATTAATACATGTAAATTTTTTAAACTCCAAATTCTTGACTAAATTACTTAAATGTGACAATAATAAAAATAACAAAAGTGAGTATTGGATACTCATTATATGCCAGGCACTTTGACTCTGTCCTCACAACAACTCTAGAAAGGTACTGCTTTCATTCTCCTTAGCAGTTGTGGAAAATAAGGTATAGACAGACTGAACGAATAACTTGTCATAGGTCACGCAGCTAGTAAGAGGCAAGGCCAAAATTAGAACCCAGGCAGTCTGGCTTTACATTTAATTAAGCACTCTACTCTTTATTACTTGTAATACATAGGGTACTCAGTGTTGAACGGGACCAAATATGGGGCATTACCTTGGAAATTCCAGAATAATTGAATATAATAATAGATGTTATATATTGTTACTGTAGAGAATTGTACATGTACATATGTATATATATTGTGTACACACATATATGTACTGTATACTCTTACTCCTTCATTATTCAGTGGCAGATTAAGATAGTTCCATATTTAGGTCTCAACTCAGCTTCTGATCTGGGGTATGTGAAAAGCATAGAAAATTTAAATTTTATCCATTTTGAAGTATTAGTAGTTGTTTCTATATAATTTCTGGCATCAGTAACCATTCTATGTGTTGAACCATCACTCTGGGGCCAAGAGTATGAGAGCACCCAGAGCTTTAGAATAATGTTTTATAAGATGATGAAGAAATCAGTCCCATTGCTTTGGTAAAATCCATTTATTGAGTGTTTTCCTGGCAAGAAGCCAGTTAATTATTATACCCACCAAATATGGGGCCATAGTTATTACTGTTTTTTGTGTGTGGTAAAAAATACATAAAATCTGCAGTCTTAACAAGTTTAAGTGTACAGTTAAGTGATGTTAATAATACATTGTTGTGAAACAGATCTCCAGGACATTTTCATCTTGCAAATCTAAAGCTCTATATCCATTAAACAAAAACTTTCTTTTTACCCCTGCATTCAGCCCTGGTAACTACCATTCTACCTTCTGTTACTGTGAACTTAACTACTTTCAGATACTTCATATAAGTGGATGCATCAGTATTTGTCTTTTTGTGACTGGCTTATTTCACCTAGCATATTATCCTCAAGGTTTTATCCATATCATAATCCGTAGTAGGATTTTTTTCCTTTGTAAGGCTGAATAATATTCCTTTGAATGTACATACCACATTTTATTTATTATTACTATTTTTTAAGAAGTTTATTTATTTATATTTTAAGTAATTTCTACACCCAGTGTGAGCCTCAAATCCACGACCCCAAGATCAGGAGTTGCACATTCTTCCACATGAGCCAGCAAGGTGCCCCTAATATTATAATTCTTAAGGTTTTTTTGGTGTTTTTGTTTGTGATTTTTGTTTTTGCCAGTTCAGTACTTTTAAGGACTTACACAAAGTTATTGGTAGAAGAAATAAAATAATTCAAGTGAATTGAAGTTTGCTTCATAGACATTCTTATATAGAGTTTTTTGCTCAGAAATAAAGATTAACATGAAGCTTGGCTAATAAGTGGTTTTAGGCATTCATTTTGTGGTTTCTGGCTTTTGGCATATACATTTCTTATTGATTATTAGAAATGATCTACATTATTGTTAAGAGTAGTTTTAATATTTACTGTTTGTTCTTATATGTGTTGGGTATAGGCCCTTTGGGCTCAGCATCTCAGTGAAACTTCATTATGTGCACTTACTACTTGCATCTATCTAGTAATTATGACCAGTTTTAGTTTCAGTCTTCTGAAACCAAATATAGGATTGATATTTAAAAGTTCTGGAGTTAAAATAATTTTAACTTCTACAAAGATAATATTCATTTTCATAGTACTTTTAAAATATGATAAATAAACACATATCGGATAGAATATAAACTGATGTTCCAACTGCTACAAATGGGAAACTAAAGATACTATACAGATTAGGTAGGAAAAACAAATCAGCTAAAGCATTTGTTTTTCAAAGGATGAAGAACCCCTAATTTTAATTTGTCCTCAAAAGATCATCACTGCTTATTGGAAATATAATGAAAATAGACTATATAATTAATGATATAATTTTGATATTTGCTTTGCTTTCTGGAGAATTTTTTTTAAGATTTTATTTATTTGGGAGAGAGAGAGAGCATGAGCGAGGGGAGGGGCAGAGGCAGAGGGAGAGGGAGCAGCAGACTCCTCGCTGAGCAGGGAGCCCGATGTGGGGCTCGATCCCAGGACCCCAGGATTATGACCTGAGCCGAAGGCAGGTGCTTAACAAACTGAGCCACCCAGGTGTCCCGCAAGAGGAGAATTTTTTTAAAAAGACTTAATATTCAGCCATTTACACTTACAATACCAGAAATGTGATTCACTTCCCCTTCTCATTTTATTTATAGATTTCAGACGGTATTTGTTTATGCTCTACACATACAAAAAACATGTGAGGCAACAGCATTCCCATGTAGTTCTCTTTAGAATTTTAACATAATAGATATAAAAATATGAGTCTTATGTGGTTAACTCTGTTGTCAATAAATATTTTCAACTGAAATTCTCAAGGTAAAAATAAGTAAAAAAATTTTTTTTTAATTTATTTATTTGAGAGAGAGAGCGAGAGAGCATGAGCAGGTAGAGCAAAGGGAGAGAGGGAGAAGCAGACTCCCCACTGAGTGGGGTGCCTGATGTGGCACTTGATCCCAGGACCTGACTGGAAGGCAGGCGCTTAGCCAACTGAGCCACCCAGGCACCCATAAAATTAAGTAAAATTTAACTGCATTGAGTTTTGCAATCTGTTAGCCAAACTTAAAAAAAACAAACAAACTCAATGGGAAAGAAAGACAGTAAAATGAAACCAACTCTACATTTTTCATTTTGTGTTGTCTTTAGTGCAGTTAAGCACAACTTTAAAAAAATAAAATATTATTTTACATCTTTATTCAAGTGTTCACTTTCTACATTTTTCATTTTGTGTTGTCTTTAGTGCAATTAAGCACAACTTTAAAAAAATGAAATATTTTGCATCTTTATTCAAGTGTTCACTTTCATTATTTTCCTATTTTCAACCATAAAATATTTGAAATATTCTGTAAACACTTTTTTTTTCTCACAGAAGAACAGAAACAGACTCTTTTAAGAATCTTGTCTTAATACACAGAAATCAAGATGGTTTTCCAACTTCTTGTTTAGAGTATTAGTGGATTTTAATTGTAGTCCTTAAAATTAAAATAGGTAAGGTATAGATTTTATTTCTCAGCAGAATTGATAGCGAAATCTGCTATATTGTGAATTCACATTTTTTTCATCCTTTATTAACCCTCTTGAATGCAGGCCCAGTAGCTCTGTGACATTTGCAGCTGTACTGTGACATCATAAACCCCATCATAAGGGAACCTAGCTACGGACTGGAGGGAGTCTACTAGGTGCTAATCAAGGGCTGTGTTACAACATTGTGAGGTTTTCCCAGTTACAAGTGTCATTATAAGGACTTTTTTTAATTGCAGAGCCAAGTAAGGCTGTCACTTGCATCATCTTAACTTCAGATTACTGTCTGTAGTGGGGTTGTTGGTGGATGTGGTGGCATCAGCATAATCTATGTTTCAGGCATCCTGTAGAAGAGGATTATTCAGGGGATCTGGAAGAAAAGGTAAATTATGTCTACTATGAGTTCGTTCTACACACTTTTAGAGCCTCATAAAAAGAGATATAAAAATTAAGAAATATAAAATATACCCATTTTATTTATTTTTTTGAGCAGCTGCCTACATGATTGTTAGAAAGTGATGAATATACTCATAGATCTTCCTCTGGCCTTTTCCTTCTCTTCATTTAGGCTTTTTATGCAAACGTTCCCTCCTCTGAGAAGCTTTCCACAACAGGTGTATTTTGTTTAGTCTCCTTCCACACTACCCCGGCCTTGTAACTCTGATTCCTTACCTTGCTTCATTTTTCTTTTGAGAATTTAACACCAACAAAAATGATGTATTTGTCTTAATCTATTTTCTGTCTCCTTCTGATTGAGGAGACATTGTTCATTGCCGTGTCCCTACTGTCTAGACTGGCCCACACAGCAGGCTCCTGATAAGTATTTGTTGAGAGAATGAAAGAATGAGTTAATTCATAAGTATGACCAGTTTTTGTGATATTTTTTGCATATTAAGTCTTAGAATGAATATTTGATGTTTATAAGAAATGTTTCTTTATTTTTTTTTTAAGATTTTGTTTATTTATCTAAGAGAGAGACCGAGATAGCAACAGAGATAGTGAGAAAGAGCATGAGCGGGGAGGAGGGGGAGAAGCAGGCTCCCCGCTGAGCAGGGAGCCTGACATGGGGCTCGATCCCAGGACCCTGGGATCACGACCCGAGTTGAAGGCAGACGCCTAACCAATTGAGCTACCCAGGTGCCCCAGAAATATTTCTTTATTTCTGCCTGCAGTATGCATATTTTTGTTTGTGTCCCTATACTAGCATCTTTTAGGAAAAACTATTCTCTTCTTTTTCCAGAGCTGCTTTAGAATTCTATTTCCACATTAGGAATAAAGTAATTATAATGCTCTTAATAGATTGCTCTTTCTTAGTATTTCTCAGATCTTTGTTTTCTAGCTCTAAAGCATTATGCGACTGCATAATTCTTCTTGCTTATTAACGTTTCCACCTAGTTACCCTACCATTGCTTTCAATCTAGCCTACCTAAAACTGAATCTGCCACCTTACACAAAACAAAAAGATGCTCCTTTCTTTACCCACTTTTGACTTTGGAGCCTCCACACATGTTCTTGAATCATTGCCAGTGTTCCTTCTATGCCATGTGTGTACAGTATCCTCCTTCAAGGATGCCGTAGATTCCATTGTGGCCCATGTGCTCAGTATAATAATATAATAATACTGAGATGCTAAAGGTAGGGAGCCTCATGAATTTTTTTTTTTTTTAATGAGTAACAGTGAGGTTCAGCTTGTTCACTCTACCAATACAGTGATAGGCTTTAATACTAGTCACCAGCTTTGGCAAAACCAGTGAGAATAGAATGCCTGGATATAGAATGTGTCTCTATATAAGGGTTTTTTGTTTTTTAAGGATACATCTGAATTCTCTAGAGTATGTCATTTATGCAGGTTCTCAGCCTCTCTTCCCACAGTTTAACAAAAGGTTGTCTCATGAGCGTTTGCACTGCCCAGAGTTTGGACATAGAGAAGTTTCACTGTAGTTATAGAATTCCTACAACTTATCTCCAGAATGCTGGGAGTATAGTTTTGTATTAGCGGCTCCAGCTCCTTTTCCACAGCAGGTATTCTTGACACTAAGCCATTTTAATAGTGATTATTTAATAATTTAAAATCCTGAAAATTATACTT
Organism: Callorhinus ursinus; assembly: GCF_003265705.2. Classification (NCBI taxonomy): domain Eukaryota; kingdom Metazoa; phylum Chordata; class Mammalia; order Carnivora; family Otariidae; genus Callorhinus; species Callorhinus ursinus. Next base: position 2,130,534 of record NW_027397124.1, on the reverse strand, counting down.
GAAAGGTAATTAAGGCAACTTAAAGCATGATTTGTATTTATGAAAACCTCACAGATCTTTTTTTTTTTAAGATTTTATTTGAGAGAGAGAGAGCTCATGATGGGGGAGGGTCAGAGGGAGAAGCAGACTCCCTGCCGAGCAAGGAGCCTGATGCTGGACTCGATCCCGGGACTCCAGGATCATGACCTAAGCTGAAGGCAGTTGCTTAACCAACTGAGCCACCCAGGCACCCAAAACCTCACAGATCTTTCTTGAGTTGTTCAGTTCTTCAGAATATCTAATGTCTTTAAAGCTGGGGTACTTCCGCACAGAAGATGAATGTGGGCACTATCCACCATCCCAATCCACAGGTCCAGTCTGTAATACTGGGAGTGCTCTTGGGTATAATTCATATTCTATTTCACTCAGTCTCGGACTCACAAACTCTCTGTCAGCATTTTGGATATGGTGGTTCTGGCTGCACTGCAGTGCTGTGGTTGAAATCACAGCCTGCTTCAATGCTCCGTTCTTTACGCTGTGAGCCAGGGCCTGAGGGCTACATTCGGATAGAGCAGCAGTTTTCAAAATGTGGTGTGCAGAACCCTAGGGGAGACTCTGAAGAGACTTTCAGGAGGTTTGGGAGGACTAACTGTTTTCATAATAATGCTAAGATTTATTTTCCTTTTTCATTGTAATGATATTTACACTGATGGTTAAAAACAGAAGAGGGTGGGAGTAAAGCTGTTGGTGCCTTAGCATGAGTCAAGTCAGTGGCATCAGACTATACCAGTAATCATTGTATTCTTCACTGCCATTCACTTGCAGTTAAAAAAAAAAAGTTTCATTTAAAATACCCCGATGAAGCGGTAAATATTACCAATTGTATCAAACCTTGGCCCTTCAGTACATGTTGTTTTAATATTCTGTGTTATGAAATTGGTATATTTACTGAAAGCATTTCTGCTGTGTAGTAAAGTGTTCTTGAAGAAAAAACACTTGTGTAATTGTTTGAGTGGTGAAATGGACTAGCTGGGTTTTTTTCCACAGGACGTCAGTTTTCTCTAAAGAATAGCCAATAGCCAAACTATTGCTATTCAAACTTGAGTGTTTGGAAAACATTTTCTTAAAAGCAAATGAAGTAAGCTTGTCACATCAAGGAAAACAGTTGACAGTGTTTATTGTCTATAATAAAATTCAAGCTTTTAGAGAGAAGTTTTGAATTTTGGAAATCCTGTACCTGCCATTGTGAGCTTGATAGCTTTTCAGTATTTATAGTATTCTGATGAGATTGATGTTGATTTTAATGAATGAGGTTTTCTGATAAAGTATCTTGAACTATGTCAGGTTTGGGAGATCTGCTTTTAATTCAGTGAGCCAATATTTTCCAAATAACTACTGTGTGATGTTACAGAATCATGCATGGGATCCATTCAAAGTGCAGGATTGGTCAATGAATTTTAATATAACTGATACGGTTTCAGATTCCACATTGCAACTGATCTTTATGAAACAACCACATGTTGAGTTTGGGTGTAGTAACAAAGAATAATATCCATGTTTTTTGGAAAGAGCTATTGTAATGCTCTTCATTTTCCAATGATATATCCGTGTGAGGTCCAGATTTCCTTCACGTTATCGACTAAAATATTGCAACAGATTCAGTGTACCAGTAGGTATGAGAATTTAGCTGATTTCAATTAAACCAGACATTAAAAGAATTTATAAAAAAGTAAAACATTGTTACTCTGGTCACTAATTTTTTTGTTTTGGAAAATGTAATTATTTTTAATAAAATGCTATTTATGTTAGCATGTAGTGGAATTATTTTTAAGGTATAAAAAATTTTCAGTTTCGATTTCTAATATGGTAAATATTGATAATATAACTAGGTATGCTGGAGGTGGCTTGTGAGAGCCAATTGCCTGCATCTTTTTCCAACTTTGTGTTCAGTGTCATCTGTTGGTAACTTGAAATCTGCCGTAGTTAGAGTTTCACATTACAGAAATCAGCAAACGTTTCAAATCAAGATTCTCCCTTCCCCAACACTGATTGTTAAACATTTACGGCATCCGACTGGATATAAATCACATAAACGAGAGCTCTTTGAGTCATCAGTAATTTTTAAGAGTGTAAAGGTGTCCTGAGAGACCAAAAAGTTTGAGAATTATTTGTGTGGCAGAAGGAGTACCTTTTGGTAATTGGTCCCCAAAGAGGTGGATGCCTTTTTATTATTCACACAGATTTATCTTTTGTGCTGCTTTGTCATTTCTAGAATAAATCCTTCCATTGTTTTTTGTTGTTGTTTTTTGGGTTTTTTTAAACTTCTGGTTGTTAAATGTATTCTACCAGGGTGTAATCTTTTTCTTTCCCCTAAAATCTAAGGTAGACAATAATACTCCAGGGGCAGGTGGGCTGAACTTGCCCCTTGGGCTATATATGTTGGGTGTCTCTGCCCTTTTCTGTCTATTATGCAGGCCTAGCTCAAGCTGTGGCTTCTACACAAAGCCTGTACTTATTGTTCAGACTCATTCTGATCTTTCTGTTCTGTATGCCCATGACTTTCATGGGCTGTACAATGGAGCAATTCGTTCTATACTGCTTGATGTGCTATTATTTCTCAGGTGTTAGTTTTATCAATTTTACTTTCTACCCTAGTGCACCTAGTACAATGCTCATCACACAGGTTCTCTTGTATGGATGAAAGATTTTTACTTTTGGATTACCAAAGAAGCTTGCTTTCTAAAGGAAATGATCTTATAAATAAATCTTATAATTATTTGTTATAAGCCCAGATTTTAATAATTGTTTTAAAGTGTAAGTAGATTGGAAATCATTGGTGTTTCTTAAAGTGAGGCCCTATACAGAGACTTCCTTCAAAGTTTGTTTTAGAGCTTGTGGTTCTGCTACCATTCATGGTAGAAACTGGTAGTTTATTTCACTTATTTCATTTCCAAAGTCTTTGACTCTTGAGTAAGTCATAATGAATAGTGAGTGAAACAGTAAAATGAAGGAAAGTTTCTAAGATTACACTGGCCTGCCCGTAGGATTGTTGACTAATTAGCAAACTTGGCAGGTTTTGAATCCAGGGGGTCGAAGTACTGTGTTTTGCTGGTAAGGATCTCTGTTGAAAGCGCTCAGGGGTACTGGGAGATGGTTGTACTTTGTACAAGCTAAGGGATGGTTTTGGCCCTTTCTCTAGATGCTGGAGGTAGCAGGAAGGAAAGCTGTAAGAGGGACATCCCAGATCTAAGGCATGCATTTTCCCTGGATTAGACACATTAAGGGCATGAGAAGTCCTTGGAATTCCTCTGGCCTGTGCCTTTTTTGTGATTATGGGGACATAAAAGTAACTGTGATATTCATTAGTATAAAAGACAAGGCATTAGCTTGCATCTGAAGTAATACCAGAATATCCTATTTCGAACATTTCATTTATTAAAAAATAATTTACCATATTTAAGTTCTGTCTCCAATTTCTCTCAGGAAGTTGAAGAGGGTAGTTTATACTCTGGCCTAATAAGGGTTCACTGTTAATAGTGGTGAGGTCGTAGTGAGGTAGTTTAACTGCTTTAGAACTTTGTGCTTGGAACATTCTTAGCCATCGAAGCATGGGAACCGAAAGTGAGGCGCATGGGTTCTTTAATATCTGTCACATCAGAGAATGACTGTTCCAGGACAGTAACCACCTCCTAATGGTAAGTAGCCCAGTGTAGTCATTTCTTAGAAGCAGAAGAAAGAAAGGAAAAAATGGCCCGTCATAATAGTGAATGGTATTTCTTTTACAAACCAAAACAGAAAATGAGCCAGCCTTAATCCTCAGTGGTGATCATTTTTGCAGGTTTCTGTAGCTGGATCAGGCACCAGAAGAGGCTCCCCTGCTGTAACTCTAGTACAGTTACCTTCGGACCAGACTGTACATGTCCAGGGAGTAATTCACACACCACAGCCATCGGTTATTCAGTCACCACAGATACAGACTGTTCAGGTCAGCTGCCTTCCTGGGTGATTTGTTCTTGACTTTCTTCAGAGTTTGTTTTTTTTTTTTTTCCTTTTATTAATTTATCATCTTTTCCTTTATGTATGCTTAATTCTTTTTATTAGAAATTTGGAGGAATTTCCTTTTCCCATGTGAAGTGCATTGTGCCCTGCTGGATACATAGATTTGACTAGAGAGTTGCAGTTTTGTTGTTAGCTCTTAATTTACAGGATGAGTAATTGCCAGATGAGTAATTCTTTGAGTCGTTGCTCTGTGCTCAGACTCAGATTTATTTAGCTAAGCTCTCCAGTGGTGCTTAAAAATATTTTGAGGATTCTTTGAAGATGTCTGATAAACACAGCATATAAAGATTACTGTTTTCATAAATACATTAGTAAGTAGGTGGAAGTTTAAGTTTATTTTTAATTCAATATCTGTAACTTGTAGGAAACATAAGTATTATTGTTACCTTGGTATTATGCTTCTACATCACCAGCCCCTCTCAGATAAAACCTTGGTTTTTGTAGACATGATTATTATGGTTGTGATCCAGAGATATGTTTTTAAATTTATTATTATCAAAGTTGATCACAGATCCTCAACATTTCTTGAAGCTAAAACATTTTTTTGCATCAATAGATGTAAATTAAGTATGAATTTTTTAAAGTTTTTATTTTAATTCCAGTTAGTTAACACACAGTGTAATATTAGTTTCAGGTGTACAATATAGTGATTCAGCACTTCCACACAGCACCTGGTGCTCATCACAGCAAGTGCACTCCTTCATCCCCATCACCTATGTCACCCATCTCCCCACCTACCTCCCCTCTGGTCACCATCAGTTGTTCTCCATAGTTAAGAGTCTCTTTCTTGGTTTGTCTCTATTTTTTTTCCCCTTTGCTTGTTTTGTTTCATAAGTTCTACATGAGTGAAATCATGTGGTATTGTTTTTCTCTGACTGGCGTATTTAGCTTACCATTATTATACTCCCTAGCTCTACCCATGTAGTTGCAAATGGCAAGGTTTCATTCTTTTTATGGTTGAGTAATATTCCATTGTCTGTATAGACCACATCTTTATCCATTCATCGACTTGATGGACACTTGGGCTGCTTCCACAATTTGGCTCTTGTAATAATGCTGCTATAAACATAAGGCTTCAGGGATCCCTTTAACTAGTGTTTTTATATTCTTTGGGTAAATAGTAGTGTGATTGCTGGATTGTAGGGTAATTCTATTTTCCAGTTTTTGAGGAACCTCCACATTGTTTTCCAGAGTGACCACACCAATTTGCATTCCCACCAACAGTGTGCCAGTGTTCCTTTTTCTCCACATCGTACAAACATTTATTGTTTCTTCTGTTGATTTTAGCCATTCTGATAGGCATAAGAATGCGTTTTTCAAAGCATACTTTTCTTGGTTATTGAATTTATTTCTGTTCCTTTTTTAGGTCAGTTATTATCCTTTAGATGTTGAAATTATTTGAACATAGTTGATGACAAAAAGATTGGTGAGGAAAACAAGGGTGTGCACACGTAATCAGTCTTGTCCCTTGCATATTTGGCTACCGTTTATTGCAGAATAAGGTTGCAACTTGATATTTGAAGTAATAAATCCACATGCATTAAAAGCTTAGTTAGCTTTGCTACACAGGTATCTTTTCAAAAGAGTAAGAATCATTCTTAGCATTGTCTCTTTTTCCCATAATGACCCTTGATTCCAAGAGTTTCTTTTTCTGACCCTAATTATAGAACAAGAAAATTCTTCCATTCTCCTTTTTGAATTATGACTTTTATTGGGGTGCAGATATTTCTGCTCTAGATATTTCCGGCTGCTATTGGAAGAAAGTATTATCTTATTTTCAGTAGGCTTTTTTGGATTTTGTTAAGTAGGTGATTTAATTATCTTAGTAGACGTAAGTGCCAGTAGATCTTGTCTTAGAATTCCTGCTTGTTGAACAATGGTCGTCACTTAATCTGTCTGCATGAACTTCAGCTTTCACCTTTCTGAAGTGGGTAAAATAGTATCCTACCTCACATAGGGGGATTGTTATGAGTTTATGAGAGATGTGTGAAAGCCCAGTGTAAAGTGATAAATGTTTGTTGATGATATATGATTGTTGATTGCAACATTTTTTCTAAGTTCTATTCATTGGTGCCTATGCTTATGTGTAGGGTGTCCATGACCAGAAATGCATGGTCTTATGTTCCATTTTAAAATGCATCGCAATATCTAAACTGTGTGTAAGTGAACATTATGTACCTCAGTGTGCTTCAAGAAATATATATTCCTGCTTGCATTGTTGACATTTAAACAAGTTTTTTTTATTTTGCCCAAATCAAATTCTTGTGTTATTGTAATATTAAGTGAGTTTTATAAACTCAGAACTACCCTAAGCCCTGAATGATAATGGCAAAGTATATTGAGAGCCATCATGTTATTGTAGAGACTCATTATTTTAGTTTTCAGACTTTCCTTGAAATCCTGTGATTAAAAAAAAAAGAAAGAAATCCTGTGATTATTATGTGACTCGAAAAATGAAATCATGCTTAAAACTCTGATCTTTCTTTTGAGGAGAAATTCCTTATTTTGACCTTCAAGACTTAAGCAGCATCAAGCCCCACCCTACTTCTTGTCCTATAAATCCTAACTTTAATCAGGCTTGGTTACTTGTTTGCTTCTTTGAACCTATATAATGTCTAGTTTGAAGACCCAACTCAAGTCAGCTGAGGTATTGTGAAGAGGGCAGTGAGGTTGAGATGCTTTTTTCTGCCTCTGTCACTAGCTCACTCAATCCCCGCTGGATTTCTAAGAGTAGGTTTAGGGTGGAGATCTTAAGTCTTCAGTATCTTACATGTGGGTAGTCCTTTCCTGTGAAGCTTCACCTGCCATGCCAACCACTTTCATTTGCCTTTCTGTAGCATTTATTATCCGAACCATTCCTGTCCACACATACCTGCTCTGCAGCTGAAATGTGAGTGTCTTTGCTCCCTTTGCTAAGCCAGGTGTGAGCTGCAGTAGTGCAGGTGCAGTGTGTTCTGTTGCTGGACGCTTTCCCAGCACCCGGCTTAGTGCTGCACACCTAGAACCTTAAGCACCATTTTTTGAATGAAGGAGATCATATATTTTATGATGCATTTCAGAAACTCTTGTATTGTAGGTAGCAACAATTGCAGAGACAGATGAGTCTGCAGAATCAGAAGGTGTAATTGATTCTCATAAACGTAGAGAAATCCTTTCACGAAGACCCTCTTATCGGTAAGTTATTTAAGTTTCCTACTATAATGATACCTTTTCCAAAAAGAGAGAATGATTATGTATCAAACAATTCTTCCATTATAACTTTTCTGTCTTAAATCTCATTCATATATCTTGATTATTTCTGTTGTCAAATTATGTTTTAGAAAAATACTGAATGAACTTTCCTCTGACGTGCCTGGTGTTCCCAAGATTGAAGAAGAAAAATCAGAGGAAGAAGGAACGCCACCTAACATCGCTACCATGGCAGTACCGACTAGCATATATCAGACTAGCACGGGGCAATACAGTATGTATGCTGCAATTCGCTATGATACAGTGCTAGCTTTAAGTCTTCTCTAGTTACATTGAAGCAGCTTGGGTTTGGCATTCAATTGTTCCATTTTAAAATGCATCGCAATATCTAAACTGTGTGTATCATAGAATGAAAAGTACATATTAAAGAAGTGAGAGATTTGTACTGACAGCTGTCATATACTTTTTGAAAAGTAAAAATATTTTACTGAGTATAGAAGAAAAATTTTGGGTAAAAATAAAGGGAGGCTTTGCCTATTTATATGTTTATATTCATGTCTGGTAAAAATTTAAAACTTACTGTTTTTTGTTGTCTTTATAAGATGCATGCAAACATAAGATATAAATGTCTGTATTTCATTCTTGTTGGCTTTTGTTACCAACAGTTACATATTATGCTTACTAATCTGAAAGAGGTACATAATGTTTCCTAAATTATGTTTTAAATGTAATTATGTTTTCACTACTCTTTGTTAATTTGTGCTGCAGCTTTTTCTAGAAGAGAATGGAAAAATGATTTATTTTTTAAAGCTATAGCAATTGGACAGATCATTTTATTTGAAATTTTAAACATCAAAAGCTGTAAATAAACAGATACATTCACATTTAGTCTTGTGCATTTTAATGGGTTGTTAATCCTGTGCTTTTTACTCTAATTAAAGCACTGATTTTTTTTCTCAAATCAAGTACATTTGATATACATAAAAATGCTTTAGTAAAAAACAAGAGCTAGGAAGAAAAGCAAAAAGGGAGAGGAAAAGCCAGAAAAAGGACAAAAAAGATTTAAAAAAAAAAGCTACTTAGGTAATGGAATATGTGTGGTATTAGATACTGTGTTGGTCTAAATATGATGGTAAGATTTTAGATACGTTTTCTGTTTTCCCTTATTTAAAAAATAGTAATACCTAGAAAAACTCTCAAGTCTTTAAGATGTGGCTGTTAAAGCAAAGGGTACTCTTTAATATATGGGAAGATCTTACATAGTTGTTAGTTTTTTAGAGTTTTTTATTTTGGTGGTAGTAGATTTACAGTATTAAACTAATTCTCATTTGACAATTCTGGCTCTTCAGGTAGCTCCTACCATGATACCTAGCAGAACTGGGGTATAATTTGCCCACAGCCTCTAAGGGGTGCTGAGTGGGCATGTCCCAAAGTCAGTGTTAGCAAAAGGAAACTCCCCACTGTCTCTGTAAAGTGTTAGATCTTGAGGTTTTGCTGTAATTTTTTTTTTTTATTACTTCTCTGATTTCTATACCTTTCTGTCTGGCCCAGCGGGAATAGATGGTGGGAATTTTAGAGGTGTAAATCAGGGTTTGCCAGCTGGCAGGCCTCTGCACGGCAGCACGGAGGTAGAGGAGTGTGGGCTCCTCGTACTCCCTGGAGTGGCTGGGCAGGGTTTGGAGCTGCTAGAAACTCCTGGTTTTTCAGGTCTGGTCTTAAGCAGTGGGCTGTACACATACTATCATTTTCTATTTGTGGCATGTTAGGAAAAAGGTTGGAAATTACTGATGAAATAATGCTAAGACTCATTAAAATTTTGGGGGGTGACCTAAGATGCTTTCATCTTAATTTTTTTTTTTTTATTCATTTGAGACAGAGAGAGAGAGCATGAGCAGGGGGAGAGGCAGAGGGAGAGGGAGAAGCAGGCTCCCCGCCGAGCCAGGAGCCCGATGAGGGGCTCGATCCCAGGACCCTGGGATCATGACCTGACCGAAGGCAGACATTCAACCATCTGAGCCACCCAGGCGTCCCTAAGATGCTTTCATCTTAAACATTTCTTTGGCATATCCCAACACTGTTTAGGAATTTATAGAAGTGGTGATCTCTGTACAAGTGATATGGAAGGGGATGCTGTAGGTTGTTTTGCCTAGGTTATTAGTTGAAATTTTGAAATTGTGAAAACATTGGGTTGAGAGAACGTTGAAGCTAGAAGTGTTGTGAGGAAGGCTCCAGGTCCTGCCATTCACTAACTGGATCAGATAGAGAAGTTTTATTTTCCCATCTTGGGGTCTTTGAAGTGGGAGTAATACTAAAATTGCCAAACTCTGGAGTTAGTGTGAGGACAAAAGGAAATAATAGGGAAAAGTGGTAGAAAACAGACATGCTATTTTTGACACAAAATAGAAATGTAAGGCAGTGTCTCATATGTGAACTTTACTTCCAGGTAGCAGCAAAGCCTGTATTTCTTGTGCTCTGAGTACATGCACTTGCAGCAGGAGCCTGGCAGGAGACTGATGTCACTGTGGGTGCAGGGTGATGGGAGTAGAGTCAGGAGTTACGGTTGAGAACAGCAAATCGAAAGTTTAGAAGTTAGATGTTTATCTGTTTGCCACATTAGAGGTCATGGACTGTCTCTTACTGAGGTTTCTTAATTTAGACCCATACAATATGATCCTGGCGGGTATTAAAAGTTGTGATTATTCTGTATGTGCTCTCTGCAGGTAGAAATTGCCATTTTTATTGCTTCATGAAAAGTGATGACTGCCTTTGCTAAAAATGCATCTCTTAGACGTTTAGTGACACTTGTGTTGATAATTCTTTCTTCTGAGAGGTGAATACTAACATTAAAAGTGTTTAAAAGACATTTACTTTGATTGGAGGGTAGATGTATATTTACACATACACAAGATCCATTTTCATTAATCAGATTTCTTAGTAGGAATCTTAACAGATATTAATGTTTTAATGTTGTTCCTGGATATCTAAAAAACAAAATAATTACTGGTGTCCTTTGGTTTTTAGACTTTTATTTTACTAGAATTTCTGGAGATTATTCTGGGTTATTTGCATGTATCTGTTTTTGAGACCCTCTCATAACCTTTTATTGTAAAATGTGTTTTTGTAGGTTTAATTCTTTCTTCAACTTTTATTTATGGACGACTTTCCCCCAAGCTTTGCTTTGTTTTTTTTTCAAAGATTATTATCTTAGATTACTTATTTTTAATTTAGTATAATGAGGTAGTTGGAGTTAAAAACAAAAAGAACTAAAGGACTGTGTGTGTCAAAGTTGAAGAAATAAAATAAAATTGAGCGTACTCAGGCTTTCTCATATACAATCAGTTATATTTTTAATAGTCAAAAGTTAGATATTTGACAGAAGTTGGCCTTATTTTTTCAACTTATTTTTTTACTCACAAAAACTAAGAAGTGAAAGTTAGAATAGTCTACTCCCTGGGAGTAGTAAAAATAACTCTAAACAGACAGGGATTCATTATTGCAACACCAAGAAAGTAAGCTATACTTGCAAAATCTTTACTGGAAGTACAGATCTTAGTGATGGGTTTGCTGTAAGCCAGTTAAGTCATTCTGGCCAAAGAAAATTTGTTTTGTCTCAAGAGAATATTTCTGAAAGATAGCAGTTCAGATAATCTCAGAATTAGCAAAGAATGTTACTTGTTGCATAAGACATTTAAGATCTGCATTAAATGGGAATGAATTTCATAAACATAGTAAAAGTAACTACAGAAATTTAAATGTTTGCAGTTTCCTAATTCATTAAATTTTCTCTAAAGACAAAGCCTTTTTTTTTTCATCCATCACTCTGCTATATCTGACCTCTTCCCTTACCAATTAAGGACTATCACCCAAGATTATTTATTTTCTAAATGTCCCTTGTCTCTTTGCTTGTCCCTACTTTATTTTACTAGGAACCTTGTTAGAGTGAATCTCTATTAACCCATCTTTATGGGTTGGAATTCTTATACACTAAAGGTAAGTGGGTCAGTCCAAAATCCACCATTATGAAAAGAGATCTGTGTGAACTTTGTGGGCTACTTAAAGAATTCAGAATTCTCAGGAGACTCCTATGAATAAACACCATAAAAGGAATTTGCATGATAGGTATACACATTCTAAAGTAAATGCAGTTGTATTTATAACTCTTAGTAGTGACTTTGCTTATATTTTCCCAAGGTAACTTTCAAAGCAAACATAGAAGGTATCTGCTTAATGTAAATCTGGCTTTTTAATCTTGGTGTTGCTATTCTTGTTATAGCACGAGGTTATTTTAGTCTCTCTTCAGCTGTATGAACCTCTTGGTTTTTAAGGCACAGGTACTCACAGGTTCTGTTCCGCGCTCACTTTTTTAAATTTAAATTTGAGAATTCACTGGCATAAGGTCTGCTGTTCTTTATAAAGTTAATTCAGTGAAGTTTTATTTATGAATCTTTTTTGTAATTTGGAATAAAGATGGTTTTAAATTATAATTAAACATTTATATGTTTATGTGTTTGAATTAGCTCATATATACAGGGTTAGGATTACAAAGATGTTAGTATCAAATGAAAAGTCAGATGAAATCTTAATTTAAATAAATTCTACTCCTTCCCCATTTGGTCATGAACTCTTTGTTTTTTGTTTTTTGTTTTTTTAGTTTTCCACCCTTATCTTTCTCTTCTTCTTTCTTTATTGATCATACAAAACTTTAAAATATTGCTTTTTTAATTAAAACAAAATTTTTTGCCAAAATTCTCAAATTTTCATCCCACACATAATATTTTCTTATTTCTATGATATTAATAGCTCTGGGAGAGGAGTGCTCAATGGCAATGAGTAGAAGTAACAGATTTTTTAAATACAGTTTTGTAAACTAGGAATTTTTAAAGAATTTATTGCCTACACTAGTTGATATGTCATCCTGGTTACTGTGATGTATGGTAAGTTGGGGATGGAGAAACCATACTTGGGTTAATATTGATTCGAAACTAAATCAATGACTATATAAGGATGTACATAGAGACATTTGTGTAACCACTAAAACCAACTTAGTAGAAAAATACTTAGTAAATTAGTGATTTACACTCTATCTAGACAAACTCTTAATGTAAGGTCAGTATGTCCAACATTCTACCTGTGGGTATAGAGTGACCTATTTAGTTATGGGGAATAGCTTATCTGAGACTTGAGAGGGGAAAAAAAAGCTAACTCCCAGAACAACTAGGACAACAGAGCCTAACCTCCACCCACCATTATTATGAGCAATAACATACTAGCAGGCTTGAATCTATTAATAATGGATGTTGAAGTAGAATTTAATTGATTATATAATCTAGCTGTTCAATTTAATTCAATTTAGATTATTTTATCAAACTAATGTTATTAAGGATTACTTAAAAGAGGAAAATCAGTATGTATATAATCTAAAATAAAAACTTTAAAAAAAAATTTTTTTATTATGTTAATCACCATACATTACATCACTAGTTTTTGATGTCGTGTTCCATGATTCATTGTTTGTGCATAACACCCAGTGCTCCATGCAGAATGTGCCCTCTTTAATACCCACCACCAGGCTAACCCATCCCCCTACCCTCCTCCCCTCTAGAACCCTCAGTTTGTTTTTCAGAGTCCATCGTCTCTCATGGTTCGTCTCCCTCTCCGACTTACTCCCCTTCATTCTTCCCCTCTGCTATGTTCTTCTTTTTCTTTTTTCTTAACATATGTTGCATTATTTGTTTCAGAAGTACAGATCTGTGATTCAACAGTCTTGCACAATTCACAGCGCTCACCATAGCACATACCCTCCCCAATGTCTATCACCCAGCCACCCCATCCCTCCCACCCCCCACCACTCCAGCAACACTCAGTTTGTTTCCTGAGATTAAGAATTCCTCATATCGGTGAGGTCATATGATACATGTCTTTCTCTGACTTATAAAATAAAAACACTTTTACTTGTGTTTGAGTCCCAATCAGTCTTCATAGACCAGTGTGGACTCTTCATTGTGATCAGCAGTGAGGCCATAGGTATAAGCTTTTATGCCTCAGTTGCATGTGTCAGTCTAAGAAATCATTAATAAAGCCTAGGTCCCCAAAGTAAAATTGGTAGGAAATACAAATGTATTTTATCTTCATTGGTTACTAATGGCCTTCATATGGGCCATTTTATTTAAAAATGATTAACCAGATATGATGTCTGGGATTTGTTTTGAAATACTCCAGACAAAAAAAAATAAAGGCTGGGGATGTGTGGGCAAGGAAAATAGGTGACACAAAATTCTTTCTACTTTTAGGTTTGCTAGCAAATTTCCTAAGTTTAAAAAAAAATAAGTAAAACAAAAGATGTGACTAATCTCATTCAGTTAATTTCATCTTAATTTTTCTCACTATTTATCTTGATATGTGTTTACTGAAAACACATATTTTGCTGTCCTTGAATATTTTGTAACCTGAAAAGTTTCCTCTTCAAATCTTGAATACACACACACACACACACACATACACAAGACCTAATTCTAGTATCCTGAAGCTTTGGTAAATCTTGTTTATTGTTAAATGAGAGGTAATATTTTGAATGGGAAGGTCCTCTGTCATTTCATAATGCCAAAATCAAAAGTGCCTTTGGTATAAAAAATAAAAGCGAGGTTAAAGTACAAGACTTATCAGTAGAAATGTTTTCCCCTAGAGCTAGCTTGTGTGTGTGTTGTGTGTGTGTGTGTGTGTGTGTGTGTTTAGCTTTTGTTTTTCACTAATTATATAATGACTTGACCAGAAAATAAAATGATGAGAGGAACAGATTCTTTATATATCAGCTTTTCACAGTATGTGTGAAAGCAAAGAAGTTTGGTTGGAACTAAGAGGAAACATTATTGAAAAAAATAAAGGGTGGGAAAAAAAAATATGAAAAGAAAAAAAAGTAAGGGTCTTTGTTATCTACCTATTTCATGTTCTTACCCTAGGCAGCAACTACTCTCACATTAGATTTTTTACCAGTCCCAAAGCTTGTTAATTGTATTGGCATTGAAAATTAAGTTCTGTAATTAGAATTTGAAGCTGTATTTTATTTAACTCTTCTAGAGTCACAAGTGGCTCAAGTTATTTATGATGTAGTCTGTCTTGAGGAAATGATAGCCATTCATTCATCATTTATTGAGTGCCCACTACATGCTAGGCTTTGTGCTTCTTCCATATTGTGGTTACACTGCCTCTGTCTGCTTCGAAAGCACTATTTCTATAACACCAAACTAATTATCAACTGAAAACACATTCAGATAAATGATAACATATGAAATACATTCATGTCCAGTCATGAAGATCTGAGGAAGCAATATCTCTTCTCTTTCATACTCCTCTTTTAAGAAAGTAGGCATAGTTAGGTTTCTTTCCAAACCCTTTTGTTATAAAGGGTGAATCCTGAGACTCCTAAAATCTTGTTTTTTAAAATGTGTACAGAATGTGATGCTCTACGTGAGCCAGATAAAGGAAGTGATATTACATAAGTTTTTCAACCTCAGCATCCTTGATAGTCTGTAACTGATTCTTAAGTTTCTGTCAATTCTATCCTAATGGTGGCCTGTCAAAGAACAAAAACACGGAATGCATCTTGCAGAAATCTTTTTCAAAATGCTTAACCCATCTTTCTGTGTTAGGCCTCAGGTCAAGGAACTAAAGATTTATTGTTACTCTCTCCAAGTAGTTCGGACAGGTTTATACGATCAGGTGTTCCACCTAAATGGACCTTTGCTTCGATAGTTGAAAACATTAGGGAATATGTTGGAAATATTCAACATACATTTTGACACACTATATAACACTCCTGTAGGGCATTTACATTGATTTATATGTGTTGTGTTGTTCTGATGTGTCGTTATCTTCATTGTAAATCTAATGAGCTAGTTTATATGTGATTTTTTTTTTGAAAGCATAGCCTTTGGTTCCACTTAAACCATGGAGTCATAATATTTATGTTAAAGTATACAGAACTCTCAGATATTTTAAACTGCCTCTTTGTCTATTAGAGTGAAATTTAAAAACAAAACATTTGATCAGTTCTCTTTTGGAAACTTTTGGTTAATATGTTAACTTTTAAACATGACTGGCAAGTCTCAGTGTTTAGAGGAAGTCCACCTCCTATTTGTTGCCATGAGCTGCAGTTATTCAAGACACTTGGTAGAGGTAAATATTGTAGCACAAATTCTTTCAATAGTTATATTTTAAGATCCTTTGCAACTTAACGTTTTATATTTCAGGGTTCTCCTGACATAGTCAAAATGGTAAAGGTTACAATTTTGTAGACTTAAGCTTTAAAACCAAAATATATAGTAATATATATTCCATTAAGAGCTACTTTATTTTTTATTGTTATGTTAATCACCATACAAAGAGCTACTTTCTTTTGATGATAAATTAGAGAAGTAGTTAGCTGAATGAAGGTATAAGTTCATGGTAATTGTGATGCTCGATGGAATTTTACTGACTATTTTTTAAATGTTAGAAGAATGCTATTTAGCTATAACTAAAAACATCTGAGAGAATGGAGAAAACAAAGAAGCTGGTCTTCCTCCCTGTCTTCATCTCCACTCTTCCTCTTCAATAATTTAGCTGGATGGATACTAGGGAGGAGGCAAACTCCATGGGTTCTATGAATTTCAAATAATTCTGAATATAAGATATTTTCAAGTGTTTATGAGCTTTTGCAGAGTGTTGTCCTATGAAGAAGTATCTCCTTATCAATTCAGCCTAGAGAAATAAGGGTAAACTGACAGTTGGTAATTAACAGAGCCACAGTGCATTCTTCCAATATGGGATTATTACAAGTGAATCTTGAAATTCTCTAATATTTCTTTTCTTTTTCTGTTAAGTTGCTATAGCCCAAGGTGGAACAATCCAGATTTCTAACCCAGGATCTGATGGTGTTCAGGGACTGCAGGCATTAACAATGACAAATTCAGGAGCTCCTCCGCCAGGTGCTACAATTGTACAGTATGCAGCACAGTCAGCTGACGGCACACAGCAGTTCTTTGTCCCAGGCAGCCAGGTTGTTGTTCAAGGTATATTTTATTAATCTCATACATTTAGAATACCTGGGCGTCCCTATATCACATCAGTTAGTGGTGATTTTATAGTTTTCTGAAATATACAGGTGGCAGATTTGGGGGGGGGCACTTATTTTAGTACATTCAACAACACGTTAAATTATATGATTTTCACTTTTCAGCGGGTTTTTTTGGCTCTAAAGAAAGGTTCCATTCTGAATAGCATGATGGGAAAAAAGACACAGGACACGTGAATGAATTTTCTAATTAAGTAAATAATCTTCATTTGGGGGCTATAAATGTTGTACCTAATACATAGTTTTTATTACCTAGTGTACAAGGAGTTAAATATTCAATGCGTAGTGCACTGAATTGGGGATTTTCCCCAGATGTTATGCTCAAGTCTAATTTCTAGACATTTCATTCCAAAGCAAGTGCTGATATTTTTTTCTCTAGACTGTTCTAGTATATTTAAATGTCAGGTACCCATTCTACTTCATATGGAAGTAGTAAAATAAAACATTTGGGATGTAACCCTAAGCTTTTAGGGTAACCTAAGATTTCAATTAAATTCAAGTTATACGTTATTTTCATTTCATTCAGTTTTGCTTCTAATAACTATAATGTGTTTAATACAGCTTGCAAAAATCCTATGTTTTTATTTAACTCTATTCCTCTTAGCATTTGCTTAGGAGTTAGTATTTGATGTAGCACTAATTTTAAAGGGAATAATATTCGTTCTTTTGGTTTGAAAGTCTTGCAAGTATGGAAAAAAGCAGATTCTGATTGATGGATCTCTTGATAATTAGCTTTACTCTTGGGTATTTTGGGGGTTAATGTGGACTATAATAAAAGTGTATGAAGAACTGGGTGGTGGTTCCACTCCATATATGAGGTAAAACAAATTCATGGTACTTACCTAATACTTTGTTTTCTTTTAATTGTAAAACCAAAGCCACCTGCTTTATTTCCCCTGATTCTCATGAACCCTCTATGTCTAAATAACCATAATCATCATTTCTTCTAATTTATCTTTTTTATATGGATTTTCCATATAAAAACCTGGTATTTTCACCAGAAGAGCTTTAAAAATTTTTTATGTTTTGCATAGATAATAGGCTAATGAGTTTTGTGCTTGTGGGATTTTATTTAGGAACTCTTTTTCTTCTATAAGTCACAAAGATATTTTTCTATAATAATTATATTAGCTTTATAGTTTTACCTTTCACATTTTTGTCCTTAGTCCACCTGAGTTTCACCTCTGTATATAGTATTAGGTGGAATTCATTTTCATTTTTCTCCATATATGGAGCCAGTTTTCCCCTACTCATGGTTTGTCCTTCCCCATTAATTTATGGGGCAATCTTAATTATACAGTAGGTTCTCATATACACTTGGATCTGTCTCAGAACTCTCTATTCTGTACTATTGGTCTCCTTTTCTTTCTTTCTTTCTTTTTTTTTTTAAGATTTACGTATTTATTTTAGAGAGAGAAAGAGAGCGGGAGGGAGGGGCAAAGGGAGAGAGAGTATTAAGTAGACTCTGTGCTGTGCTCGATCCCATGACCCTGAGATCATGATCTGAGCTGAAACCAAGAGTGGGACACTTAACTGACTGAGCCACCTAGGCACCCGATATTGGTCTCCTTTTCTATATGCCAGTACCATACTGGTTTGTTATGTCACAGGAAAAGTTTTCCTTTTTTATCTTAAAAAAAAAAAAATTCTTTTAGTGCTGATATAGCTTATGTGAGCCATTATTCTTCAGTATGCATTTAGAATATATTTGAGTTTCTAAATAATAAAAATATAATAGTAAAACCAATGCGGTTGAATTTAATGTATTGATTAATTTAGGGGAAACTGAAGTCTTTTTTTAAATTGAGATATAATTGGCATATGACAAGTAGTTTCAAGTGTACATCATAATGATTTGACATTCGTTGAGACGCAATAAGTGATCACCACAATAAATCAGTAAGTCTAGTTAACATCCACCACCACCTTGTTACAGATTGTTTTTTTCTTGTGACGAGAACTTTTAAGACTTAAGTCTCTCAGCAACTTTCAAACAGCACAGCTTTATTAACTACAGCCACCATGCTGTGCATCACATCCCCAGGACTTATTTATAACTGGAAGTTTGTACCTTTAATCACCTCCCATTTTCCATTTGTACACCCCTCCCTGCCAGCACCCCCCTCCCCATCTCCGGCAGCCACCCATCTGTTCTCTGTATCCCTGAGTCCGGGGTTTTCATTGTTGATTCCACTTGTAAGTACAATCATACGTTATTTGTCTTTTCACTGACTCACTTCACTTTGCATAATACCCTCAAGTTCCATCCATGCTGTCACAAATGGCAAGATTTCCTTCTTTTTTATGGTATAATAATAATTATGTGTGTTTGTGTGTGCGTGTGTACACACTGCATTTTCTGTATCCAGTCATCTATCAGTGGACACTCCAGTTGCTTCCATATCTTGGCTATTGTAAATAATGCTGCAGGGAACACGGGGATGCATATATCTTTTCAATTAGTGTTTCTGGGCTTTTTTTGGATAAATACCCAATAGTGCGATTGCTGAATCATAGGGTAGTTCTATTTTTAATTTATTGAGGAACCTCCATACTGTTTGCTATTGTGGTTGCACCGATCTACATTCCTACAGTGCACAAGGGTGAGGAAGAACTGAGGTATTTATAATGTTAAATTGACCTGTTCCAAAGCATAGGATGTCTCATTTATTTAGATCTTATTTTAACTTTTTAACAGTTTAAAATTTTCTCCGTGGAAGTCTTTTATATTCTTTGTTAAGTTAGTTCCTAAATGCTTGAAGGTTTTTTTTGCTATTATGAACGATACATTTCCTCGTCTTTGCTGCTGTAGAGAAATATTACTGACTTGTTAAAAAGTTTTTTATTTATTCATCTTGCCAAGGTGAAATTATTTCTAATAATGTGCTCATTCTTTGTGAATCTATCTGGGTTGGTAAGTGAATGTTTATATCAAATACAAGTAAGGCGTTTGTTTTTCCCCTTCCAATCTTGAGTCCTTGTGTATTCTTTTAATCTTTCCCTTTCCTTGCCTTTTCTTTTCCTTTCCTTTTCTCTTCTCCTTAAAATAATGGTGGGTAGGAGTTCTACTTCTATGTTAAATAGATGGTCAGTTGGCGTTCTTGTGTTACTTACTCTGTCACCTTTCGTCCTGTCATTCCGTTCACAGATCACGGTGATTTCTTTGCGAGTTCAGTCCTTATCTTGATTGATCCCTCAGCAGTATTTAACACTATTGACTTCTGCTTCCTTCACTTCCCATCACGATACTGTATTCTTACCAGTGTTTTCTCTCTCTCTCTCCTACATCTCTTTCCTTGGTTGGCCTAATCTTCCTCTGCTCACCTCTTCCGTGTTAGCTGCTGTTTGTCAAGATTGCGTCCTGGGCCCTCTTCCTTCTGACTGGAGCACTCTCCCTGGATGACCTCATCCCTGCCTGTGGCGTCCGTGCACTGTGACCATGCCCCTGACTCCAGCTAGCTACTTAGAGGTCCCACGCACATCTCTTGACTCTCTAAGTCCAAAGTCACACCCATTTTCCCCACCCTAGTTCTCCTTTTGTTTACCCTGTTTCAGTAATGGACTCCTGTCCAACCTGTTGCTTCAGGCTAGAAACCTGTGTCATCCCTTCTTCCTCCCAGCTAAACCCCTCACCCTTCCACCCTGCTGTCCGCTCCTACTTCAGCTGCCATCCGCTCCGACGTGTCATCCCCTCTGCCAGGTCGCTGCCCTGGTGTTGGTAGTTGTGGAGAAGTTTTCTGATCTTCTAATCATGCCAGAGGTGGCAGATCCCTTCTGGGCCTGGTTTTTTGAGAATTGTTCCTGAAAGTTCAGGCTCCCTTTCTTCATCCCTCTTAATGATTCTGGGAACTACTAATATTTCTTAAAAACATGTCTCTGCCTCCAACCTTTTCTTTTTTCCATTATACTCTCAATTCTGCAATTCAGAGTGGTATTTCTAAAATTCAAATCTAATCATGTCAGCCTCCTATTCAGACTTCTTCAGTGAATTCTTGTTACTTAACACAAAGTCCAGAATCTTTTTTTTTTTTAAGATTTTTATTTATTTATTTGTCAGAGAAAGAGTGTGAGAGAGAGCACAAGCAGGGGGAGCTGCAGGCAGAGGGGAGAAGCAGGCTCCCTGCTGAGCAAGGAGCCCAGGACCCTGGGATCATGACCTGAGCTGAAAGTAGACGCTTAACCGACTGAGCCACCCAGGTGCCCCTTAGTCCAAAATCTTTAACATGGCCCACATCTTTGCTTGATCTAGGCCTTGCCACCTTTACTAGACTTTTCCCTCTCAACTTCTCCCTCTTTTGTAATGCAGCTCTGTGCTGGATTTCTTCATTTCCTGTGCTATGCCACACCCTCTCTTCCTTTCTAAGGCCTCACACTTAGCCATTTGCCCTGACAGGAACACTTATGTCAGTCATTTGCATTATTCAGTTTTCATCTTAGTACCTCCTCCAGGAAACCTTCCCTGATCCTGCAGATCTGGTTTAGATAACATCCTGTCAGTTCCTACAGTACCTCCTTAGGGCGTGTGTGACATGCCTAGATAGTAACTTCTGTTTGGATAGAGATCCTTAGTATTTAGCATAGTCCCTGGCATATGATAAATGTTTAATAAAACCATTTATTAAGTGAAAATGAAATACGCTTCTTCTGTAAAAATGTTATTAGTTCTGTATGCTGGTTAATGGAGTTTATCTGGTCCATGGAATATATTAAAACTTTACTAATAGCAGCTGTCAACCAAACAACCAACTTCCCTCTTTCCTTTCCTTCCTCTACCCTTTTTCTACACTAGTATTTATTGAACACTTAAGTGCCAACTTAAAGAAATTAGATTAAAACCAATTTGAATTTTCTGAAATTGGTAATAAAATTGACTAGTACTCTTGGACCCAAACCCTTAGGTGTGGCTGGGATGGAGGAGAGTCTGTCATGGAGCCTCTGTTTGGGATTGATGTCTAGGTTGATCTTCAGACTTTCTTACTTAGCCAGATGTCTTCCGTTCCTGTGCTCTGGAGAAGCACATCAATATCATCGTCATAAGGTTAGGTTGAATTCTAATCATATAAGGGAATGGGCTTTATTCAGCCCACTGGTACAGGTAAAAGGTCTCAGTGCCATGTCACCTATTATTGTGCACTAGATCGATAGGCAAATCATTTCTTTTTTTCCAGACTAAGGTCTTTTATACTGTTGAACCATGAGGTAATTTTTTTATCTAACCTTGCCATTGTTAAATTTCCTATAGTGATCTAGCTCTTCATGCCCTCTTCATTAAGTGATCCAAATAACATTTGACATTTAAAAAATTTACTAGTAGTAATTGTGATTTCTTTATGAATTTTTAAAAAATCCCCAAATTCTTTTCAAGGGATTTTAATTTAGTAAAATATTGTATTAGATTGAGCCTCATGAAATTGTTGGGTATTTTTGTGGGCCAAAAAGGTCAAACAGCAAATCCCTATGGTTCAAATTAATATTTATGGAAGAATGATATGTAGTTCTTGCTACATTTGGCACAGTGAATTTTTTAAATGTCAGTATTTGTTCCTTTCAAATGAAATTAGCAAATTCTGTGTCACCTTGGGAACAGCTGGGTTTTATGGTGCTGTAGCAAATAGTTCAGCAAATAAAACTGTGTTAAGTGAACAAAGGTGGCTGAGTGTTTCTTCCTTGATGAATTTAGAAGTGTTTAAGAAATACATTTCTGTATATTTCACAATGTTTTTCTGGGCTGATTGTCAGGTTTTTTTGTTGTCGTTTTAATCTCCATGTGTTTTTTTCTCCTACGAGTTACAAAAAATAGAGAATTTATGCCCCCTTTGTTTATCTAGAAACCTTGGACAGAACAATAATAAAGAAGTTAGTTGCTCCATAAGGAACAATCTTGTAACTTAATGCTAATGAGACATTTTTTTTGCCAGAGCCCATCTCAACAGATTTCTATGTACAATGAGAAACAAGAACATTAATATGGTTTATTACAGGAAGGGTTTTTATAGGGCTTTGGTTTCATTGAGCTCCTCTGTGACAAAGCAAATTGATGGCAGTGATAGGCTGGTGATGTCATTGTGATGTCAGTTACTCCTACTTATCCTGCACATGCTTGCTAGTTTGGAACTCTGTCAACCTGTGGTAGGGGAGACAAGACACTTCTGTATGCAGAAGCCCATCATGGCTGTAACTGGAGATGAAACAGGTAAGAATTTTAAAGAGAGATTTAAATTAATTCTGAAAATTTTATTTTGAAGTGTAGAAAAACTTAGGGACCTCTGAGTGTTTCAAAAAGTATTAATTTTCTAGTGGCTGAGGAGTAAGAAGTTTCTTTTAATATATATCTGTATGTATTCAGCACACTCTGTGAAGGCATCTTAGTGTAAGTGCTCTTTTGCTCAGCGTATTGCTTATTTGACCAAGGCAGTATCCGGTCTGTCTCTCCGTTCTGCTTTACTAAAATAAGCTGTTACTTCATCTGCAACCTGTTGCAAGTCCAGTGCAGCTACAAGTTAAACATACATACTGTTCAACCTGTAAAAAATTAAGCTTCCGATTTC
Organism: Callorhinus ursinus; assembly: GCF_003265705.2. Classification (NCBI taxonomy): domain Eukaryota; kingdom Metazoa; phylum Chordata; class Mammalia; order Carnivora; family Otariidae; genus Callorhinus; species Callorhinus ursinus. The sequence continues at coordinate 2,107,650 of NW_027397124.1, read as the reverse complement.
ATTGTTGTGTACAAATGTTGCTCCAAAACAGAAGAGGAAAACCCAGCGTGTTAGGGGTGTTTGCGTGCCTACTTGTTTCTTTCCTCCTGTATTTAAAATGGCCTGTACCCCAGCTAATCGAGTTCAAAGGGCTGACGTCACTACATTTCCTGGAATCGTGTTCGGCAGGGAAGTGGAAAAGTTAAACTCCAAGCGAGCTACACATTGACGTCAGCTCCGAGTCATGCTGTGATTTAGTCAGTTCCTTTCGGCTTTGTCAAGTGCTGCTGACAGATTTAGAGTTGTTAACTAGCTCGCCACTGCCTCTATCTCCAAGATCGCTCTTACACTGAATAGCTTTTCTCGTAAGCCTTACTTTAACATTTCTCTTGAGGTAAGTATCTGCTTGACGAGGGGGAACGCTTTGTGGAACCTGTAATGCTTGGGTGAGCAGAACTCTGCAGCCGTCTGTCCCGCCTACGCCTACGTGGGAAGGTTGAGCCTGCCTCCTGCGGAGGCCGCCCCGCACGTGCCCCGGGAGAGGTGGGCTCTGGAGCTGGAGGGTTTCCGCACCCTTGCTCGCTTTCGGGCACTGGCGCCTCGGAGTGCCCTCTAGCGCTCAGTCAGGGGAGTGTTTGTCTGAAAGTTGCCCCCACCCCCACCCCTCCACCTCCAAGTCTCAGTTCTTTAAATTTGTGATCAGTAATCCTGTTGTTTGGCTTTCTTAATTACAGGTAATGATTCAGACTTTGCTGCTAATGTTCTGTATTAGGGTTGCATTGTTTTTTCTGTGGTGTCTCATTTCTAACCTCTGAATTTGCAGCTGAATTCACAAAGAATGGATGATTGTAAACAGCTTCACCACAGTTTAGCTTTTCAGAGTTAGTGGGTCTAAATCCTCTTCCTAGATGGGAACATTCCATTGATTTGAGCAACTAAGACCTGTATTAAAGCGTTTTGAAAATTATCTTGATGTGCTATTATTTTTCTCAAAGAAGTTTTGGTGAAATTTTATGAAAAGCTATAGATTGCAGAAACTCTCAAATGACAAGTTTATTGTAAGATAGATGGACTTAAAATAATCTCAAATACTGCAGTATGATTCTAGAAGCAAGAGGCATTTTGTGCATGTATTTATTTGCTAAAAATCATTGGTTGGCTTATATCTTTCTTTACTAAGTAAGGCTTTAATTCCAGTTCTCATGTCTAACCATGAGAGAAAATTATAATAAAAAATAAAAGATCTGAAAATATACAATATATTTAAAGATGAAAGTTTAAGGTAGAACTTTGCATATATTTTTAATCATTGCTTGTAAGTGAACATTTTTATACATTTATATGTACAGAATGAACATATACCGTCCTTGAAGAGCTTTGTTTCACAGTTTTACCTATAATGCTTATACACATGAGTTACTAACAATTTAAAATCTTCCAAATGCTAAAACTAAAAAATGTCAAACTTTTTTCACAAGACCTCATTGTACTTTGGAAATCATTATTTTTAGAAATCTGATCAGTTTTCACAGAACCAATTCTATTTTGAAATGCTGTTTAAAAATGAACAACAGTTTTTTTGTTTGTTTGTTTTGTTTTGAGGAGCCGAAAGAGCACAGTGTTTAAGGGACTTTTTTGAAGTAGTAGTAGAGGAGCTACCTGTGTGTATTGGTGAACCAAGTGGACTGATGTAGATCTTTGGCTTACACATTTTTTTGACCATGACCCACATTTTTACATCGTGATGCTGTATACCTGTGTGTGTGTGTGTGTGTGTGTATGTACATAAAACAAGTTTTCTTTTTTCTTTATTTTTATTTAAATTCAATTAACATATATAAATAACATATAATTATTGGTTTCAGAGGTAGAGGTCAGTGATTCCTCAGTCTTATATAATACCCAGTGCTCATTACATCACATGCCCTCCTTAATGCCCATCACCCAGTTACCCCATCCCCCCACTCCTCTCCCCTCCAGCAACCCTCAGTCTGTTTCCTATGATTAAGAGTCTCTTCTGGTTTGCCTCTAATGCTTATCTTGGGGCGCCTGGATGGCTCAGTCAGTTAAGTTTCTGACTCTTGATCTCAGCTCAGGTCTTGATCTCAGGTTCATGAGTTCAAACCCTGCAGTGTTTTTGGTGTGTTTGTTTGTTTAAAGTGCTTATCTTTACATACAGTAGAGATGTAATGGACTTTTCTATTTTTCTGTTGCTCATGAAATTGATTTTATGACCCACTAATGGTCTAAAACTTACAGTTTGAAAAACTTGTCTAGACCAAAACCAGGCTCCTAACAATGACTGGTATGGGAAAAGTTTTCAGGAGTATTTATTTATAGAATCATGGAATAAAGTGTGGAAAGCAAATATCTGTAGTTTATAGAATTGTATTATTGAGACTTTTGGGTATAGTTTAAATTTTTGTTAGAAATAGTTTTTGGCTTTATTCATAAGCTGATTATATTAAGAGCCTCACTCCATATCTTTTAGTCTCTGAGTCTTAAAAACTCTAATACATTGTATTCAGCCTGGACTTCTGAACTGTTAAAAATAAATATTCAAATTTGGAAAATAGTGTCTTAGTTAATATTTGATGCATGAGAATAAGGATACATTTCCCTTGTGAAAGGGGGGTACTTGAAAAGGTTATTGTTGGGGAATTTTCACATAAAAGAAAGGTTTGGATCAGGTGTAATAGCTTCTTAAACTTGCCAGCAAAGCAAGTTACAATTATGTTGGAAGTGAAAAAAGTCACTTATCTACTTTAAGTTTTAATACAACTCCAAATCTGTATGGAAGGTTTACTGAAATTTACATCGTGCTATGTTCCCACTAATATTGAAAAAATTTCAGTGAAGTATTTTTTGGGATGATTGTTTCACTCTGCCTGGTTTTATTTGCCTATATGAATATATTGCTTAATAAAATAATTGTGATACTTTGCATTTATGTAAGCTTTAAAAAAATTACAGTATTACAATATAAATACAAATGTTGTCAGTGCTATCAAACGATCAGATGGTGAGAGACCTACAGGAAACAGGTAATGTAGGTTAAAGGATCCGGGTAGGCCTCGCTGAGGAAAGTATATTTAAATACCCAAGAGGAGAAGCACTTTCCATGTAATTGTACTGATGCACTCAGAGCAGGTCATATTATATTCATTTTCCATATAACAACATGGATCAGAGTGGTAAATAACTCTTTCAAGCTCACAAAGCTAACAAGTAGTGAACCAGTTTGGACCTTCAGACTTCAAGAACAGACCTTGTCTGATTCTGTTCACACCATATTACAATGCTCCTCAAAATTCACCCTGATAAATTCATGCTGAGGTTAGATGAATTACCACAGCATACTACACACTACTTAGAAAACATACAAAATAAAGCTAGCATCATTTTAAGTAGTCAAAATGGATTTTTTTCTAGAATATTTATTATTACTCTCACAGGGCAAGAGAGTGTATATTTGATATACATAGAACTTTTCATTTCAACATTTATACTTTCTCATCTTTTACATAGACTCTTTTTTGACTCTTTAAGATTTTCACTTAAACAACTCAGGAAGTTCCCTTATATGTAACTTAAAGTAAAAATCGTTAAGGACTTAATTCTTTGTGGTCTAAGTGTTATATTTATTGTAACAAATTTGAAAATGTTCATTGCTTAAGTAGTCATGTTTATGTAGGGTTTCATTTTCCTGGAAAAAAAATAGAGCAGTGGAGAAGGGAAAGGTTTTGACAGTGGGAGACACCAGGCAAGGACAAGGCTGATTTGGGCTTCGTGTGCCCTGGCGTGATGGAAGGGAGGGAGAGTGAAAAGAGAAAGGTGAAGATGTTAGTAGCTTCTTGGAGCTACGAAAGAGAAGTCCCCTGCTTATCAGTACAACTTCAAAGTTAGCTCATTGCTTGTTACTTAGGTAGATTTGGGATAAGGGACACCTAGCGAAATGACATACGAAGGTAGGAGCTCCATTTATAAAAATGTTTTTATTGAGTTAGTGTGCTCAGTACTACAGATATCTCAGTAGATAAACAAAACCACCAACATTTGGGATGTGGATAAGTTGTTCCACTTTGAAAACTATCAAGATAGGCATTTGGCCGAGTTTCTTCTTTCTTTCTTTGTTAGGAAGAAACAAGCACCTCTTTGACTTGTTAGGCTTTTCAGTGAGTTTTCTTATTACCAGTCTGATGAAACTGTCTCATAGGGTTACTTGTGATTCTCCACCTTTGAGGTTCTATTCTAAATGATTATAAACATTGAAAAGGACTTTTATTATCTTTTAATAATCTATTCTCTAAAGGAATATAATAAAATAGAGTATAAATTTTAGAAGTTTTTAGTAGGCATATTTTTAAACAAAATAAGGAATAAGAGCCATACGTCTCAATCATTCTATTACCCAGGTTTGTTAGAAGGGAAACTCCAGGGGAAAATATATTTATGGATGTTATATGCCTTTTAACTAATATACAGTATAAGCATAATTTGGACCATTGTCTTTCAGAACTTAAGGAAGGGAAGAGGAAGGGAACTAACATTTGCTGAATGCCTAACATGTGCCAGGCACTGTGCTAGACACTTTGACATACATTACAGGGTTTATTGTGAGTATTAAATGAGATAATGTATCCCCATTTTACAGATGAGGAAACTGAACTTGCCCCAAGTCACATGGCTGGTAAGTGGCAGAGCTGGACTAGAATCCAGACTCCAGATCCCATGCTTTTTCTACTGTACCGTGTTTAAAGCTTGCGAAGAGAGGTATGAAGCTTAATGACCAGAATTGAGGGTTCTAGGAATTTGCTTTTTCCATGAAATATTTGATACTAAACCTAAAAAAAAAAAAAATTGTTCACGTCAGGAGGTAGATAGTGGGAAATACACTGTAATTAGAACTCATCTGCTTCTCAAACGCCAGGTGAGATGACTAGTGTGTGAGGGAAGATTAGGAAGTAATGGCAGTTGGAGTAAATACATAGCATCTTGTGAGAGCTTCCCACGTCATAGTGTTAAAGACTTAGCTATAATAATGGCTAATAATAGTCTTATAATAATACTGCTTATTTTAAACATTCAAATGACAGTGGGCTTGGGCAAAACCCTGGGAAGTTCAAAATTTCCTTCATGGTGTACATGTAAACCCACCGAGCACCCATCATGTGCCAGATACTGTGCTAGGTTATAGGGAGTACCAAGCTAAAAAAGACACCCCTGACTTTAAAGTTTTTGTTGCCTTAGGATAAAATTAGTATATAAGTATCTTTATCATATTATCTTTCTTCAATCACAAGATGATAGCCCCACTGATGACTCATTTATTGTCAAGAAATAATGTATACAGTGGAATTCTAGAATGAATAGTGTGGACACACATTTAGTAGTTAGATGGAGCAGACATCAGCCTTTATAGGAGTACAGAGATGAGAATATCTCAAGGACTGTAAGGTGGTTCTTTGAACTGTGATTCTGGGAATTGAATCTGCTTTAAATTGCCACCAAATTGATAATATTGGAAATTGAAGCCAACCAAGATAAAAACTTTATCGCTTCTTTCAACAACAAAACTTTTTGACATTTGGATTTTCTCAAAACAAGAGATTCTCTTTGCCCATATCTTTTTAGTGTCCTTACTAATAAGATCGTATTTGAATATATGGAATTTATCCATTGACATTTATTCTGTGACCACTAAAAGTGTACCATCATAGATTCTTTTTTTTTTAAGATTTTTTTTTTTTTATTTGAGAGATAGAGCATGAGAGAGAGAGAGCACGAGAGGGAAGAGGGTCAGAGGGAGAAGCAGACTCCCTGCAGAGCAGGGAGCCCGATGCGGGACTCAATCCCAGGACTCCAGGATCATGACCTGAGCCGAAGGCTGTAGCCCAACCAACTGAACCACCCAGGCGCCCCTCCATCATAGATTCTTTAGGATATTACAGAAATGTATACTAACTCCTACTAATTAATACCAATTCATATTTCTGTCTTGAACTAATGACCTGAAATCTGATTTTTGTTGAAGGAGATAAATATATAGTGTATCTGAAACATTGCAACAAAACCCAATTTATTAGCTAGCATCCCAGAACTAATATATCCAAATATATCATCCCCTTCCAAGTTATCATTTTAAAGTCATATCTTTTTCCTGAGCTATTGCTCAGAATGTTTTAAGAATACTTCTTTTGAATTGCTTTTATCCTTCATGGTGCCAAATTTGGTCCTTTGAGGGTGGTTTCATCTTTTGGAAACGGGCAAAAGTTTAGAACCATTTCTGCTTGTAAGACCGATGAATGAACTTTAGTTTTCATCTATGAAGTATACCTACCCCCCTTTTTTTCCTTTTTAAAAAAAGAATGAATACTCCTAAACTAAATTTTACATATCATATGAGCATTCTGCTCTAACTTTATAGGACAGAAAATAGCAGATGTATACAAAAGGAGAGGGAGAGAGAGCGTGTATAATGAACCCCTCTGTTAATTTTATTGCACTCCTCTGTGACCAGAGTTTGCAAAACAGCCCTAGACCAAGGTCTGCATCCATGCCGCCTGCGAATGTCAGCACGATGACACGTAAACTTCTCATTCGTCAGTGGCTATTGTTCCAGTTTTAGAAAGCCTGTGTAGCCTCCAGCTGTTCCATTGTCTCAACCTTTATTATCCCATAACCTTCTTCCCTGGATGTGGGTAAAGAGAAAAGAGGAGAGAACTATGTTATTCTGTGCTCCATTCTACCTCCTCTGACAATATGATTAAAATATAAAAAATCTTTAGTCAGTTAACAGTTTAAAACTGTTTTTAAAATTATCTTCTTAAATATTTCAAGGCTAAGATATTCTATGACATAATGAGATAACTGTGTATACAGTATTTTAAATAGTCACAAAAACAAATTTAGGATTTTTCCCAAGTTTACTATTGATAGAGATTTTACTAGTGATAGTTATATTTATCAGTTACTATTTATCACCATTGTTTTTTAAATTATATATAGAACGAAGGAGCAGTGCATCCTTATAAGTGGTATTTTTGTTAATCTTATGAAGACCTTTAAGTGATCTTCCCCCAAAGCCATATTTTAAAAGTTTAAAAAATATTTTCACCTAATTCTTAAGCTCTAGGGGGAAAAGAAAAAAACCTGGCATTTACCCAAAAAGGAGCACCTCGATCAGTTTTTGGTTAACCTTTTAAACTGCTTAGCTATTTTCATTTGTAATATTCTATTTAAATGAAAAAAGTCTTTGTGTCCCTTTTGGGCAAAATTTCAGTTCTTACTCAATGGTTATAATGCATTTTAATGAAATATGGAAGTGATATGTTTTCTATTTTGATTGGCATTGGTTCAGACCAATTTTTGTAGGATTTGGTAACTTTTAAAAAACCTTTTTCTTGCAGTTAGCTTTGAGACAGCATGAATTTTGTAATCTCTTAGAGTGTCAGATTAACTCTGGACCATACATTCTCAAAGTGGTGGTAGAAACATATTTCATAACTTAAATCTATCTGTCTCTTCTAGGAAGCTATGTTCATTAGAGTAGAAAGGCTAATGTTGAGTATAAATTAGGAAACTTGGAGAACTTTTAGTATTCAATATGAATACTAAGTAAATATTAAGTCTGTCATTTAACTGTGATTGTACTATAGTTAGAAAAGTTTTTTAAATGAATACTTAGAAATGTATTATTATCTCAAGAAACCTACTTAAGAAAAAAATTATCATCCCCCAGAAAAACTAGATTTAAGTAGAACTTTGCTGTTTTCTTCTTTATTTTGTTTTGGTTTTTAAACTGAAAATACAGTGAGCCAGGTTTGTCCTTCTAATACCTCAGTCATCTTCTGGTTGTAGGACTTGTATTTAAAGACATGCAGTAACTGTCTCAGGCATGGTATAGGGTACAGGAAAATCTCTTATCTGGAATATTATGCTTAATTAAAATTTTTGCAGTGGTATGCTAGAGCCAGCTCCCACTGGTATGCTAGAGTGATTATTAAATTTTCAGGGTTTTTGTGAGCTGGTTGTAAAAAGAGCCGTTGTTAAAAATTAAATGTGTATAAAGAAACACATATATATTTAACAAATGAGTTATGTTAAAAACAATAAATACTCAAAACTCATCACTTCTCATAATTTTATCTATGCTCGTGAGGTTATTTACATCTCTTTTATCTGTATGGTGTGCTTACTCTGTATGTCTTCTCATCACCACCTTCCGTGAGGTCACACTGACAGCTTGAAATTGGCCATGGTGAAAGTATTTACATCATGTAAATTGATAAACACGTCAGGGCCTTTTTCCCCCAGAGAGCACTTGAAAAACCTCTCTAATTTAGCCTCTGATAAAAACCTTTCAAAAATGCACGGGGGCATTTTTCCACCTTAACTGTATAGATCATGCTGAATATTATTGTTCCAAATGCTGAAGATCTTTGATACCTAAGATTTCAGTGCTCAAAATAATCATCCTAAATATTAGCAAAGTCACTTCTTATGACATGTAAAAAGAAGTATGTTATTTCCAGGTCAATTTTATATAAAAGATCAAGTTGTAAATTGCTTATATATACTTGTCATATTTTGTTTCATTGCAGCCGCCACTGGTGACATGCCGACTTACCAGATCCGAGCTCCTACTACTGCTTTGCCTCAGGGAGTAGTGATGGCTGCCTCGCCAGGAAGCTTGCACAGTCCCCAGCAACTGGCCGAAGAAGCAACACGCAAACGAGAGCTGAGGCTAATGAAAAACAGGTAGGCTATTTCTCCGGAAACCAGTAGCCACCTATCGGACACATAACTTATCGCTGTGGGGCCTTTAAGAAAATTGCTTTTCCTAAGTTACATCTTCTGTGGCATTTTGGGGTTTGTGCTCTGCATGTGATGATAATTAGATTGTCTTGTCATCAGAGTGCCTAGCTGGGAAACCATTTCATCAGTGGGAGTCACATCCCTATGTGTGGTAAGAGTAACATCTAAAAGATACATTAATTTTCTTAATGATGATGCAAGGGCTTTATTACAAATAAAGATTTTTTTTTTTACTTGGCATTTACTTTGTGAAGTAGGTGATAAGTGTAATTTTTTTGTTTCTTTATGAGCAAAATAAATTTAAGTGTGAGTAAAGAATTTCTAAGCCTCTTAGGGGTGGCTGGCAGGCTTAGTTGGTAGAGCATGTAACTCTTGATCTTAGGGTCTGTGGGTTCAATCCCTGTGTTAGGGGTAGAGTTTATGCAAATAAATAAATAAATAGAATTCTCTAAGCCTTTTATATGTAGTTTTCTTTTATCTACTTTGTAACTTTGGTTTTTTTCTATTATACTGAAATGCATATTAATTCTGATAAATTTTGGTCAAGTGCAAATACAAAGCACCAGAAAGAAACAAAATTACTTAGAGCCCCATCACTTAGAGATACCTAACTAATATTATAACATATGTACTTCCAGTTCACATGCTCATTTTCTCACTCTTGTACCATGTTTGTATAATTTTATTTTTTAAACAGGAGTATGTCATAAAAATGCTGTTTTCCAAAATTCTTTAATTTGACTTCTATATTATTTCTTGGTTTAGTTTTTATGATGGAAAATGGTGCAAGTTAATCTGATTTTCAAAATGAATAGAGTAGTCCAAGAGTTCTCCCAGTCGTCTGGTCACCTTATTCCTATGTATTAAATCATGTCCTCATTGTAAGAAAACAAAGCATTGCAGATGACATCATGTGCTCACCTCTGACCAGGACCACCTGGTGGTGGTTTGTTTAGTAACATTACCACCTAGTTAGGCTAGAAATTGTGGCTTCTGAAGCCACTACAATTCAGAAATAAGTACTGACTTCCTAACAGTCCTTTGTAACTGAATGTGAACCAGTCGCAGCTATATTCAGTTTACTAACATCCTTTATTTTTTAAATTTTATTTTATTATGTTATGTTAGTCATCATACCTTACGTCATTAGTTTTTGATGTAGTGTTCCATGATTCATTGTTTGCGTATAACACCCAGTGCTCCATTCAATCCATGCCCTTCTTAATACTCACCAGGCTAACCCATCCTTCCACCGCCCCCTAAAATCCTCAGTTTGTTTCTCAGAGTCCATAGTCTCTCATGGTTTGTCTCCCCTTCCGATTCCCACCCCCTTCATTTTTCCCTTCCTATCTTTTTTTTTTTTTTAACATATAATGTATTATTTGTTTCAGAGGTACAGGTCTGTGATTCAACAGTCTTACACAATTCACAGCGCTCACCATAGCACATACCCTCCCCAATGTCTATCACCCAGCCACCCCATCCCTCCCAACCACCACCACTCCAGCAACCCTCAGTTTGTTTCCTGAGATTAAGAATTCCTCATATCAGTGAGATCATATGATACATGTCTTTCTCTGATTGACTTATTTCGCTCAGCATAATACCCTCTAGTTCCATCCACATTGTTGCAAATGGCAAGATTTTGGGGTGTTTTTTTGATAGCTGCATAATATTCCATTGTATATATATATATATATATACCACATCTTCTTTATCCATTCATTACTAACATCCCTTTAAATGTCATATTTTGAGGGCACCTGGGTGACTCAGTTGTTAAGCGTCTGCCTTCAGCTCAGGTCCTGATCCCGGGGTCCTGGGATCAAGCCCCACATCAGTCTCCCTGCTCAGCGGGGAGCCTGCTTCTCCCTCTTCCTCTGCCTGCAGCTCCCCCTGCTTGTGCGCTCTCTCTGTCAAATAAACAAAATAAAAGTAAGTAAGTAAGTAAATAAATAAATAAATGTCACATTTGATATAATATAGGACTCCTCAAGTTGCCTTTAGTTCCCAAACATTGTAGGTATCGCAGATCACTAGATGGAGTTTTGTACCCTGGAAAATGCAACAGATTACCAGAACTAGAATCATGAAGATATACATGTCTTTATCAGTGGTTGTTCCAGGTTAACTAAGTCATGCTGGATTCCTATTTTTTGTTGTCAGCACTTTGCTCAGAAATCCTGAAGGGGCTGAATGGGTGGGGCTCATGGTTGTTTTATGGAAGTCTTGCTATCAAAGATCTCTAACTTAGATCTGGTGGAGGAATATGGATATTATTTTATTTTTTATTTTTTATTTTTTTTAAAGATTTATTTATTTGACAGAGACACAGCAAGAGAGGGAACACAAGCAGGGGGAGTGGGAGAGGGAGAAGCAGGCTTCCCGCTGAGCAGGGAGCCTGATGCAGGGCTTGATCCCAGGACCCTGGAATCATGACCTGAGCCAAAGGCAGGCACTTAACGACTGAGCCACCCAGATGCCCCGGAATATGGATATTTTAAAACTGTCCTTTCAGAGATCTCAGGGAGCTATGAAAACGATTGCTTCTGTGGTCACAGAATTTACATTGTGAAGTTCAGTTTAGAAATATAAAGTGTGGTGATGCAAACTGTAAAATTGTTCACTGATATCCTACTTTCCTACAGAAAATAAAAGACCTAGAAAGTAGCGTTCTTTTTTCCCTTTTGTCATTATTCTGTACCTTTATTTTTAGATTAAAAAATGTTGTCAGTAGAACTATCAATGAAATAATAAAATATTAGGCAGTGGGTTCCTCTAAACATGCCCCACAACTACCTACCACGTACATAAGAAATTTCCCTGAGGAAAATAGTCATGAAATTTTAGGTTTTAAAAAAATAATTAGCTAACGACAGCTATTGGATAGCATTTATGTTTGGGCTGTAAATAACCAAGGGAAATGGAGCCTTCACCCCACAGGTGTTATTTTGATCTTATGTGGCTGGTCCAGAGGTATGTGCAGCCAGAACAAAGCCTCGGCAGTGTCATCAAGGATCCAGGCTTCTCCTCCTTGCTCTGTCAGCTTTAGCAGGTGACATTTGTTCTTAGGATCACAACATGGCTGCCACGTCCCTAGGCGTAGCATCCGGCAGGAAGAAGGAAGAAGGGCCAGAGCCAAAAACTGGGGCCGCTGAGTCTAACTCTTCCGAAAACTTCTCCTGGAAGACCCTCGCAGCATCTTTCACCCACATTTCCTTGGCTAAAAATAGCTAAGAGAGTCCCTACCTGCAAGGGATTCTGAGAAGGGTCTATGTTAGCTTTCCAGATCTCAATTTCAGAGCAGGACTAGGGAAGAGCAGATGATAAATGGCTAATAGGTGGCTCGGTTGAGCAAGTACCATATGCAGGTTTTAAGTGCTTTGTTTCTACTGTTTAACTCTCACATAATTTGCATGTGAGATCAGGTCTGGTTATTATTCTTACTTTCCAGAAGAGGGACTGAGGTTCAGAGTGGTTAAGTAATGAGTTGGTTAAGATCGTGCAACCCACACTAGACAGAACCTGGATATGCAATCAGGCAGTCTTTCTTCCAGAGCCTGCCCACTGCACTACACCAGAGTCACCTCAAAAAGACCTCAGAGTAAGCTTCAGATTTAACTTCATGGAAAGTATGTAGGTTTTACTTATTAACATGAAAGACCTCTCAGACATTCCCTTTTTATTCTTTGGCTGGCATTTATGATAGATCTGATAGATATTTCTCCCAGTGCAGCGACAGTTTATATTTCTTTACAGCCTTGTCAACATTTCCTCTTTGCTGTGTATTTCCTCTCCATGCTGAGGATATATCCAGACAAATGCAAGGCCTGAAAACTGAGCTATTAATAGAAGAAACAGGTGTTTTCCATAGCTGGGAAGTACTTAGGAATGTACCATCTACTGGTGCGATCATTTAAAGCTTTGTGCTTGGAACATTTTGACCGGTAACCTGCACCATTCCTGCATGAGATATGAATTATGATATTTACAACAAATAGTACACCTTGGTAAAGAAAATTTAAAAATACATAACCACAGCTCTGCTATTAGATATGTAAATTTTCATTTAATGATAACTTGTTTTATAAAGTGATTATCTTCCTTCCAGATCTAGAATTTAATATAATGATTCAATCATGAACACCGTGGTATTCATAAGTGTATTTTAGTTCCTTTGTAGAAGAGTTGCAAATTTTATGAGCTTGGATTTATTCTCAACTTTTCCCTATGCATCATTTAGATTAAATCAATCTATATTTATCAGATTCAGTTTACTTCTTACATTTTTTAATTTTCTTGTTAACTAGTTGAGAAGTCTGAGAACTTTGTGAGTTCACAGGGTGAGTGCATTGTTCTTGGCTAGGAAGTAGGGGTTGATCTTTTCCTGCAGTTCACTGGGATTTCAAGGTCTTTTTTCTGCTGACACTTGGTCCCATGGAGAAAAAAACAGATAACCAGTTGTTAGTGAGTCAACTATCCTAAAAATAAAACAGAATTGGCCAAATCTGTTATACACATCACTCCTGGTTCCGAATTGCAGCAGTGCTAGCTAGCATTACAGTAAACATTGGTGTTTAGACATCCAACACGACTCTTGTTAATATATGTTTGAGTTCTCTCTTTCACTGTAGACTTTTTTGATAATGAAGCGTACCCCAAAGGCAGTTATTTTCAGTTGACTCCTCCAAAAGAACACTGTTATCAGAGGATACATTGTATAGAGGACTTAAATGATATAGTTGCCACCCCTTCCCACCCTGAAAAAAAAGGAGAAAGAGAAAAATGTTGGCTCTATTAACTATTTTTTGGTGGGGTTATGCATGAAAATGACTAACTCATCTGTATATTTGTGTTTGTTGCTTTGGCTGGTCTGTTCGTCCTTTGGGCATGCCTGCAGCACTTTAAAGATCAGTATATTGGGTAGTGACTGCACGTGATTGGAAAACAGTCTTGAAATACACTTTTGGGTTATATAGTAGCTTTCTTTCCAAAGTGTTAATATTGGTGCTCTCACTTCGTGGGTTTAAATTGTCTGAATTATTGAGTGTTGGATTCCGTACCCTTCCTTCCTCCCTTCCTTAATTTTCAGAAGCAGAGTCCATTTCATTTTGGTTTATGAAAATGTGTATGACTTGCTTACTGTTGTCTTTATCCATGTTGTTTTCTAGCCAATAACCTGCTTCTTGCAGTCATGGTCGAGCTTATTTGTTTTACTGATGAGATTCAGTCTTGAAGAAACAAAATCTCCAATATTGACATTTCAAATTTCTGAGGATTAATTTTTCCAATATTTCTGACCAAATAAAGTTGACGCATTGTGATGGAATATGTGCCTTTTGGTGGGCAAAAATAATTAAGAGAATTGAAAGGATCTGTAAAAGTTTTTGTAGAAATTCCACTTGGGGATGTGGTCCTATTGGTTTAGGTTACTGAAAACCATTCTGGTCACTGTTATCATGGAATGTGTGCCCTAAGAAAACAGCATTTACAACGAATCATGCTCTCAAGTTGTTCCTGTTGTTTGAAAGTAATCTTACAAAAGGCATGTGCTTGGTTACATTTGTTGCCTGGCTTTGTACAAACCTTACCTAGGATTGATTGGCTGTTGAGTTTGGGGGGCAGAAGTTCATTTGAGCCAGTCTGGATGGTGCTGGGAGGTTGTTCCTGTAGTCATTTGCCTTGTGTTGGTTCCAGGGAAGCTGCCCGGGAGTGTCGCAGGAAGAAGAAAGAATATGTCAAATGTCTTGAAAATCGTGTGGCTGTGCTTGAAAACCAAAACAAGACTCTCATTGAGGAACTCAAGGCCCTCAAAGATCTTTATTGCCATAAAGCAGAATAACTGTCTTTGACTTGGACCTTGTTTATTATGAACTCTAATCAAGGCAGGAGATGCAGCAATTCTACTAATTGCCATGTGGACTTGTGGAAGGGACACTTGTGACCCTTAAGAATCCAGTTTGGCTTAGTGTTTGACATTGAATTGGGAACACTGTTCCAAGATTTGGAATGCAGCCATGATCACATTTACCAAGCTTACTTCAGTCTGCTTGTCAATAGCATGCCAAAAAAAAAAATATATGTTTTGTTTGCCCTTTTGCTTCTACTTTTTTTCAGGGAAGCTGCTAAAGAATGTCGACGTCGAAAGAAAGAATATGTAAAATGTCTGGAGAGTCGAGTTGCAGTGCTGGAAGTTCAGAACAAGAAGCTCATAGAGGAACTTGAAACTTTGAAAGACATTTGCTCTCCTAAAACAGATTAGTAGAAATATTTAACTATGAACTGATTACCACATGTACAGTTGCTTTTGAAGGCAATACAATATATAGCCAGCAAGAATTATGGCTTTTTTCCTTTGTATCATTCATCGTATTCTCTAAGCTCTGACATTCCTAAAATGCTTCACTGTACGTAGTTAACTCTTAGCTGTAACTTCAATTTTTTAAAAAAGAGACAAGCTGTAAAAAAAAAAATGTATGTAACAAATTCTTAAAATGCAATATTTGTAAGACTTGCTCCATTGCCACATATTTGCAGTTCCCAACCTCTGTGTCATGAATAGTGTCCTATGCAATACAATTTTTTGCAGGTCTTTAAAAATCATTTTAGGAAAGGATGATCAGAGATAATGCATCCAGCAGTACAATAAAAGCAAACCACAAAAAAATACCTCAGGAAAGAATTGAAAGAAAGAATCGAAAGAATCTAATGACATGCCTATATGAAAATAAGAACCTATAAATGAATTTATGGCATTTGCAGATTTTTATGTTAGTTGCTTTGTAAAGAAAATATTGTATTGCTGTCCTTGAATGCCATAGTTGAAGAGAGTTTTTAATAGAACCATGTTGGTTACACTTTGTAGTGTTTGGTGCTCATTTAACTATCTGAACATTTACTACAGTTTTTACTCTATTGTGTAATATAAAAGATCTTGCAGAAGTTCTTAGTGTCGGTTTGCATGAATGAACCTAATGAAAGTTATGACAAATTTTTAATATCAGGAATGTGTTAAAAGTAAAAGTTAAAATTGTATTTGCATCCCTTCAGGGGTACGTGAGCCAATTTCTACACCAGTTTATGCTCTCTGCAAATACTCTTTCCTCCATCTCGTCAGAAGGATGGCCCCAGAGCTGTTACGCAGAAGAGCAGCTACGAGAGATTCAGGTCATGTGATGATGGACAAGGCCTTTCTGCAGATGGGCCCCTGTTTTGAGTTTTAGTTTACAGCCCTAGGAGTTTTAAAGTAAAAACAAAAACAACCCAAGATTTTATTTTCCATTTCAAAATAGCTTGAAGTCTACATCAGATCAAAGATTTTTATGTCAGCACATTCAGATGAAGTCCATTACATCGAGACAGCAGTGTTCTTACTGGTATTTACATTTCATTCTGTTTTTATAATAAAAAGCTTTAAGATATAAGCCGAAGCCCTGATCGTAAGATGCTCTGTCATCTCTCATTCACTCCTGAGACATTTGTTGAATGCCTGCCATGTGCTAGACTCTGTGATATCTTCTCTTATACCTTCTGATTTGTTAAGGATGCCCCCCCCAACCCCTACTTTCAGTAGTGAAACCTGGTCAGTGTGTTAGAGAGGTACAAAAACAGGAGGTCATTGACTGGTATGGTGTCTAACTGCTGTTCCTCCCATGTCATAATTCTTTCCCTTATAACTCCCAGAAGGTAGGCCATGCCATTTTTGGCTTTCTTTAGAAAGACTCACCTTCCTTCAGAGTCTGAGCTCTGAATTTCTTTTATCTCAATTTTTGTCTTTTCTTCTACAGAGAAGTAAGATGAGGAAAGAAGATAAGGAAGAAAAGAGGAAAGGAAAATCCCATGTTTCAGGTGAAGGAAAATGGTGCTTTATACTCAGTCACTGTAAATCAAATGCGTGCTCAGTGTGGTAGAGTTGAGAGGGAGACACAAGGATCAGCAGACAAGATGTAAAAAAGTTAGAGACAGTAAATGCCATATGTTAGAATTAGAGACAGATGTAGGCAGGGATTAAATAAGAAACTGTTCCTGGAGGAGGCAGATTTTGAACTGGGCCTTGAGGTAAGCGATAGTGGTGGGGAGGAGGGTATTCTGCATGGGGAATACAGAGCATGCGCTCTTCTCCAAGGAGCTTGACTTCAGGAGATGAATTTAGGAGAACGTTAGTACTCACAGGAGAGTTTAGTTTGTAAGAGAGAGAGGGAGTGTGCATGCGTTCGTGTGTGCTCTGCTCTATAAAGTAGGTTATGTTATTTCAGAGGAAGGGGATTACATCTGATTACTTGGGGTCACAGAAAGCAGATGTCTCCCCACTCTCCAGTTGTTTAAACAATAAGGAAATTTCGTTCCCTCACAAAACAAGAAGCCCAGAGGTAGGGCATCCCAGGGTTGCTTAATTTAGTGACTTCACAATGGCATCGCGACCAGATTCTTGCTACGCATTTTGCTCTGGAGTATTAGTGAAGATTCTCCCCTGGGACAGAGGGTTTCAGACTTCTGTGAACTTTTGGCATCAACGTGCGATCAAACGGGTTCTGGTAGAATGGTGTGTAGGCAGCCGACGTCGTCCGCTGTGAGGGTGATGCGAGAGCGCCTCCGCTGTCCCGGAAGTGGCTCCGCTGTCCCGGAAGTGGGGAGGCGCTTGTAAGAGGCGGTGCTTGAGCCGTGGCAACTTAATTCTTGCACCTCCAATTTGTCCCTGAAACAAAAACTTTTGTTACTAAAAGCAGCACGGTTTTCTAGCTCTCCATTCAGCCTTAAGCAGTACTGCCCACAACCTCTCGCTACCCAGCCAGCAGCGAGCTGGAAGCTGTACGAACGTTGTCCATCTTGCAGAACAGTGTTGCCCAGAATCCAGAGCTGTCACGGCATTCGCGTTGTTTCTTTTCTCCTAAAGTCTTCAGAATCTGGACTTACAGATGTAGAAATTACCAACCCTGAATCATGGGATTATACCACCTTGTCAGATTTAACTAGGGAGTTCATAATGTTAAATCATTTGAAATGGGAAAATAAAGAAAATGAACTTCTGCCGTGTTTTTAAATGTGTTTGAGTGCTAGGCTTGCCCGAAACAGGACATTTTGCATCAGCAACCACATTTCTCAGTTTTCTTCAGATATTCTTCTTAATGTCCAGTATAGTCTGTTTCCTGAGTGCCTAAACTACACTTTTTTTTTTTTTAAATGAGGACTTGTGAAACCAACACACTGTTTTTCTAGTCTAGAACCAAAAATAAATGAAGCAGTTTGGCCCTGTGTGGGACAAGCCGAGCTGCTGCCTACTGACTAGCCATGATGCACTGACTTTCTTATGTTTTAGCATGTGCCAAGGTCTTCAGGAACTTAAATGTGGCTCACGTTTTCTAGGGTCATCCTAAAGACACAGGCCTGATTCTGAACTACTCCAGCATGGTATATTTCAATATTTCTCCTTTGTGTATAACTTATTTCTATATACATCCATCTTATCATAGCTACACTTCATATTTATACATTTTAGAATTCCAAATGTATTTTTAGTGCAAAGCCTTTTTAACGCAGTATTGTTTGTTCTTCAAAGATCCATTTTGCCATTTGGTACTGTGTGATATCTTACTTACAATGAGATTTAACATATTTCTTTTCCAGAGGGGTGGGGTGCCTGGGTGGCTCAGTCTGTTAAACATCTGCCTTCAGCTCAGGTCATGATCCCAGAGTCCCAGGATCACCCCTGTCAGGCTCCTTGCTCAGCAGAGAGTCTACTTCTCCCTCTCCCTCTGTCCCCCCCCCCCCACCCCCCACTCGTGCTCTCTCTCTCTCTCTCTCTGTGTGTGTCTCAGATAAATAAAATCTTTAAGAAAAAAGAAAGATATTTCTCTTCAGGGCCATCCTCTTTACACACTCACACATAATTCCATCAGGGATGGGAAATAATGAGTAAAAGGAGAAAACTAACCTTACTATACCTTTGTTTTACTTTCTCAAATAAAATGCAACCCTTGTTATTTCCAAGCCAGTCTTAATTTTCAAAAGGATGCTAAGTTTTTTCAGATTTCTTTCTTTATTAGAAAAATATTTGGGAAAACACCATGGAAAAGCTAAGCCAGCATGGGTTATTTGGACTACACACACACACACACACACACACACACACACACACACACACGCTTCCTTGACTTTCTGTTCCTTCTTTTAATTCCAGTCTTTGCCTTCCCAGGGCAATAGAACAGAGTCAGCGAAAGCCCTCTTCTAAATCTGCAGTAGGAATTCCTTTGGTTCCTTTGTGCAGAAACCAGTCAAAACCTGAAATAATCCTGAACCTTCCCTCTCTCCCAGCTCCCATGGCTTCTGCCCATACCCTTCCAGTTGGGGGTGTGCATGGGCAAGACAATAGCCACGGGCGCTCAGATGCTCCGAACGGCACGTGAGGCTGGGCTTTCAGCTCCCCAGCTCTCATGAGGGGAAGGTGTAAACTTGATTTTACGTTACAAAATGTCTTTTTTACTTTTCAAAAATTAGCATGTTAATATTTTTTAATATAGGTAACACATACTTGAGGTTCAAAATTCAAAAGATACAAAGGCATATTGTGAAAAGTCAGTTTCCTGTCCGAAGCCACCTCCTGGAAGGGCAGCCATGGCTACCAGTTTCTTTTGTGTGAAGGAGATCCCTTTAATTCATTGATCATGCCACCTGCTTCCTTACATTACTATCCCATATTCAGAGCTGTGTGATCTAGAATTTCTGAAGAGATATAGGGAGTCAGCATGTTCATTCATTCCTTCAAGTCAACAAGTGAGGTTGCATTAGTAAGAATAAGTCCAGAAGGAGAGAGGATGAGCAGCTGTGGCAGCATCGTGATTTCATGGATGTTCTCCAGTTTCATGCTAAGTTCTATGGATGCTATAACCATGCAGCTGTAATCAAAACTCATTACCACCATGTACTGAGTGCTTAGTGGGCCAGCACCCAACAATGTGCCATATAGGGCTTATCATATTTAATTCTCATAACCCAACAAGTGTTGGTGCTTTTATTATCATCCCCATTGGCAGATGAAGAAACAGGCTTGGAGACAAGGACAAGTAACTTGCCCAAGGTCACATAGCTGGTAGAGATCAGGACAAAGAGCAGAACCAGGCAAGGGGGAGGATGCCTCTTTCCTGGGGCTCTGACCTAACTTCAACCAAAGGCTGGAAAGGGACCAAAAGAAGTGCATGCTGGTTGAGCAGGTGGTGGCCTGCTGAAAGAGAGTTCTGTGGCTCCAAGTGGTTAGATCTAGGAATTTCCAAACCTGTCCTTTTCTTATGAGCAGAAGCATGTATTAGTTTCTTTCTGGTTTCCAAAATCCCTGATGCTGTTCAGGAGAAAATGACTCTGGTTTTCAAAAAGAAAAGAGAAATGACCCAAATAAATACAATCATGAATGAAAGAGGAGAGATCACAACCAACACCAAAGAAATACGAAAAATTGTAAGAATATACTATGAGCAACTATATGCCAGTAAATTAGGCAATCTGCAAGAAATGGATGCATTCCTAGAGATGTATAAACTACCAAAACTGAACCAGGAGGAAATAGAAAACCTGAACAGACCTATAACCACTAAGGAAATTAAAGGAGTAATCAAAAATCTCCCCCCCAAAAAAAAGCCCAGGGCCAGATGGCTTCCCAGGGGAATTCTACCAACATTTAAAGAAGAATTAATACCTATTCTTCTGAAACTGTTCCAAAAAATAGACATGGAAGGAAAACTTCCAAACTCATTTTATGAGGCCACCATTACCTTGATCCCCAAACCAGACAAAGACCCCATCAAAATGGAGAATTACAGACCAATATCCCTGATGAACACGAATGCAAAAATTCTCACCAAAATACTAGCCAATAGGATCCAACAGTACATTGAAAGGATTATTCACCACGATCAAGTGGGATTTATTCCTTGGCTGCAAGGTTGGTTCAACATCCACAAATCAATCAGTGTGATACAATACATTAATAAAAGAAAGAACAGGAAACATATGATCCTCTCAATAGATGCAGAAAAAGCATTTGACAAAGTACAGCATCCTTTCTTGATTAAAACTCTTCAGAGTATAGGGACAGAGGGTACATACCTCAATGTCATAAAAGCCATCTATGAAAAACCCACAGTGAGTATCATTCTCAACAGGGAAAAACTGAGAGCTTTCCCCCTAAGGTCAGGAACACAGCAGGGATGTCCACTATCCCCACTATTATTCAACATAGCGTTAGAGGTCCTAGCCACAGCAATCAGAAACAAAAAGAAATAAAAGGCATCTGAATCAGCAAAGAAGAAGTCAAACTCTCACTCTTTGCTGATGATCTGATACTTTATGTGGAAAACCCAAAAGACTCCACCCCAAAACTGCTAGCACTCATACAGGAATTCAATAAAGTGGCAGGATATAAAATCAATGCACAGAAATCAGTTGCACTCCTATACACCAACAACAAGACAGAAGAAAGAGAAATTAAGGAGTCAATCCCATTTACAATTGCACCCAAAACCATAAGATACCTAGGAATAAATCTCACCAAAGAGGCAAAGAATCTGTACTCAGGAAACTATAAAATACTCATGAAAGAAATAGAGGAAGACACAAAAAAATGGAAAACATTCCATGCTTATGGATCAGAAGAACCAATATTGTGAAGATGTCAAAGCTACCTAGAGCAATCTACACATTTAATGCAATCCCTATCAAAATACCATCCACTTTTTTCAAAGAAATGGAACAAATAATCCTAAAATTTGTATGGAACCACAAAAGACCCCAAACAGCCAGGGGAATGTTGAAAAAAGCAAAGCTGGTGGCATCACAATTCTGGCCTTCAAGCTCTATTACAAAGTTGTCATCATCAAGACAGTATGGTACTGGCACAAAAACAGACACATAGATCAATGGAACAGAATAGAGAGCCCAGAAATGGACCCTCAACTCTACGGTCAACTAATCTTTGACAAAACAGGAAAAAAATGTCCAATGGAAAAAAGACAATCTCTTCAACACATGGTGTTGGGAAAATTGGACAGCCACATGCAGAAGAATGAAACTGGATCATTTCCTTACACCCCACAAAAAATAGACTCCAAATGGTTGAAAGACCTAAATGTGAGACAGGAGTCCATCAAAATCCTAAAGGAGAACACAGGCAGCAACCTCTTCGACCTCAGCTGCAGCAACTTCTTCCTAGAAACATCACCAAAGGCAAGGGAAGCAAGGGCAAAAATGAACTCTTGGGACTTCATCAAGATAAAAAGTTTTTGCACAGCAAAAGAAACAGTCCACAAAACCAAAAGACAACCGACAGAATGGGAGAAAATATTTGCAAATGACATATCAGATAAAGGGCTAGTATCCAAAATCTATAAAGAACTTATCAAACTCAACACCCAAAGAACAAATAATCCAATCAAGAAATGGGCAGAAGACATGAACACACATTTTTCCAAAGAAGACATCCAAATGGCCAACAGACACATGAGAAAGTGCTCAACATCGCTTGGCATCAGGGCAATCCAAATCAAAACCTCAATGAGATACCACCTCACACCAGTTAGAATGGCTAAAATTAACAAGTCAGGAAACAACAGATGTTGGTGAGGATGTGGAGAAAGGGGAACCCTCCTACACTGTTGGTGGGAATGCAAGCTGGTGCAGCCACTCTGAAAAACAGTATGGAGGTTCCTCAAAAAGTTGAAAATAGAGCTACCCCATGACCCAGCAGTTGCACTACTGGGTATTTACCCCAAAGATACAAATGTGGTGATCCAAAGGGATACGTGCACCCGATGTTTATAGTAGCAATGTCCACAATAGCCAAACTATGGAAAGAGCCAAGATGTCCATCGACAGATGAATGGATAAAGAAGATGTGGTATATGTATACAGTGGAATATTATGCAGCCATCAAAAGGAATGAAAGCTTGCCATTTGCCACTACGTGGATGGAACTGGAGGGTATTATGCTAAGTGAAATAAGTCAATCAGAGAAAGACATGTGTCATGTAATCTCACTGATATGAGGAATTCTTAATCTCAGGAAACAAACTGAGGGTTGCTGGAGTGGTGGGGGGTGGGAGGGATGGGGTGGCTGGGTGATAGACATTGGGGAGGGTATGTGCTATGGTGAGCGCTGTGAATTGTGTAAGACTGATGAATCACAGATCTGTACCTCTGAAACAAATAATACAATATATGTTAAAGAAAATAAGAAGATAGCAGGAAGGGAAGAATGAAGGGGGGAAATCGGAGGGGGAGACGAGCCATGAGAGACGATGGACTCCGAGAAACAGACTGAGGGTTCTAGAGGGGAGGGGGTGGGGGGATGGGTTAGCCTGGTGATGGGTATTAAAGAGGGCATGTTCTGCATGGAGCACTGGGTGTTATGCACAAACAATGAGTCATGGAACACTACATCAAAAACTATGATGTAATGTATGGTGATTAACATAACATAATAAAATTAAAAAAAAGAAAATTACTCTGGTTTAAGGACTAGCTGTTAGCATATCAAAGCTATAGTTGTACATATTGAAGTAGAAACTTCAAGGGAAAAGAAGTCCTGGAAGTATACAGTTGACCCTTGAACAACATAGGTTTGAACTGCATGGGTCCACTTATACATGGATTTTTTATGGTACGGTACTATAAATGTATTCTCTCATGATTTTCTTAACATTTTCTTTTCTCTAGCTTAGTTTATTGTAAGAATACAGTATACAGTATGTAAAATATGTATTAATTGACTTTATTATCATTAAGGCTTTTGGTCAACAGCTATTAAAGTTTTCGGGGAGTGAAAAGAATTCTTTGTGGATTTTTGACTGTGGGGAAGGGGTTGTTGACACCCAACCCTTGTATTGTTCAAGGATCAACTGTAATTTATCCTTTAATTCTATAGACAAAGAAACTAAATTTCAGGTTGACTTACTTAAGTATTGATGGTTATTGGCAATGAAGAGATTAGAAATAACTCAGACCTCTTAACTAAGGTAGTAATCTATGTTACCATGAGGCCTCTGTTTTCCTATAGACTGGATTTTCAGTCAGCTCTGGTGAAAACACAGCTTTCTGAGAAAGCATTTGCCCTTGTGGTCTGAATAGATGAAGCCCCACCACTCACCGTAGAGAACTCCAGCTGGTCTCCTTGAAACCGTGGGAGGACACAGAGACCCTGTCAGATCTGTAGTGGCCTACTACTATGAGGACATTTGACATGCGGTGCAGTAGTCTCAGAACAAATACACAAGCCTTGCTGTTAGTGTTTGGTGAGCTCTGGGCATTCCACTCCTGTTTCTGAAGGACACTAATGCTGGAGAACACTGTCTGGGGTCAGGCCTTGTCCAGTGTTCCCCTAGGTCATGGATGGCTGCACCCATCCAATATTTACTGCGCCTACAAGACACTTTGGTGTCATAGTCACAGCCCAACATGATGTATGGGCCATTTCTCTCCTTTTCTTTTAAACATTCTTAGTCTATGAAGACTTCAAAACTGATGGGGAATATTTTCTGCTATGAACTCTTCAAGTGTATGTCAAAGTCCCCTGAGGATAGAGGGTAAAATTTTCTCCCATCTAGTTTAGTGAATTATGTTCATAGCACTCTGGGAAGTCTTGGGTAAATTATTATGGGAGGAGGGGCAATAATTTGACAAGAAGCCATATGACTATATATTTGCCCCTGAGTATATACAGTTACTTGCAAAAAGAATGAGCTATTGGATATAGGAATCTTATAAATTGCTTCCAGGTCATATTTTTAGTAAACAGATGATTTTAAAATGAATCATTTTGCAGTAAAATTGCTGATTTTGCTTTAATTGCTTATAATTAGTTACTTTAGGTGGTTAGAACACAATGGAAAATGAGACCAAGGTCAAAGAGTTTTGTCCCCCTCTACTACCTGTGGGTGTCATTCATTCATGGCCATGGATAGCATTTTAATTCTTATCTTAACCTGTTATCAGACTGTGGGGCTCAGAAGGATCAGAGAGGCATGATCATATCACTAGAAGTTATTGACAATACTGAGAAAAATGCGTCTTTCATTCACTGTGGGAGAGCAGTGATATTTCCAAGTTTAAAAAATATATATAGCATATCCTGTTGCTTAGTAGATGCCAAGATCAGCATTTGTTTTGTTATCTTAGTTTGAAAGATCAAAAAAATGTGATTGGAGATTAAGGCACTGATGATATTTGGCAATTGCTTAGAGGTTAGATTAGTGACAGTAATGATATGCCTTTGAACAATTTAAACTCAGGGACTTTTGGTGTGACACATGAAATTATGAATAATAACAGAAAGTTAGAAATTCCAAATTTTAGAACATCAATCCATTTCAATATGAATTTGTTTAAAAATCAATACACATACAAAATGTTTTTTAAAACACACAGGCATACATGCTACTTTGGTCAGCCAGAATTCTTACCAGCTTTTAATTCACCTAACCAGTCAGTATTAAAATGAAAATCCATTTGATGCCACAAAGGTTGCAGCTTTTAGGCAGTGTAATTTTGTTTTTGCAGGCGTGTATAGACCTGTATTACTCGCATGGTTTCATTTATCCTTTTATTCAGATGTCTGAATTGTTACTACCCAGCTGGATTTTGTTGGAGTTTAGACCCTGAAGGATAGAACACAAATCTCTTTTATCAAGGGTACATAACATGCCTGACCCATTAATCTTTCTCGTCAAGAGACATGACTTACGTCATTAAATGCCTGGTTGCTCTTGCTCCAGAAATACTTATAGGATCATGCAGTTTGGGGGAAGGGGGAGTTGGCAGACCAGAGCTTAGTAACCGGAGCTCCCAGTGGAATGGCAGAATAAAGAAGACCGGCTTGCCGTGGAGGCTTTGCAGAACAGCTAGGGGAGCCCTTCCACGGCTGGCGCAGACTTCCTTCACCAAAGCACAGTAGGATTCCATGTGTCGTTCTCAGTTCTAAGGCCTTTTCACCATAACAAATTACTTGAATATTTCTTCCAAAGAATTTAGCCTCCCAAACATCACTGTCTCATGATGTGTTTTACAGCTGTGGAATCAAGCAGTCGTTAACTGTTTTGTTTTTTTCAAATCCATCCTGGATAAAAAGAACCACAGAAACAACAGAAAACCCCTGATGTTACAGACAATATAAAGTGTAGAATGAGTAATGGATGTGTGTTTTAATCGAGGACCTAGGGCTGTGAGCCACAAGACCTGGTTCTAGACCTCACTCTTCCATTAACTACCTGTGTCACCTTGGCCATATCACGTAACCTGTCAGTTAACCTCAGTTTCTTCTACTTTGACCTTGACATTTGGTGATACTGTGAAGAACACAATTGACCTTCAAATTTCTGAAAAAAGTTAAAATAAGTAACATTTCATGAGGTCCTGTTTTTTTCTTATCCCTGTGAGCAGTTTCTGGATTCCTGGGACTCAAATCATTAATCCAAGAAATTGTCATTCAGATTGCTTTAAATATTAACCAGAATTCAAAAGCAAAAAGCGTTTAGACTGAAACTGACCTCATAATGAAGACAGGGCATCTATTTTGATTTGGGAAACCTAGGTTAAGATTGTGACACATGAAGACTTTATTTGGACAAACGTTATTTCACTTATTTGTAAATATGCTCAAAATGTGACTGAGAGAAAATTTCCAGCTCACAAGTTTCCTCCACTCTTCTTAATCATAACAGGGCTGCACTGAGTAAGAGGAAGTATCACCAGCCCAGAAATGGTTGTAGTTTTCAATGTGTATTAGAAGGTTTACCTTCCTATAATCCAGTGCATTTTATGTTTTCAAAAGAACTAAAGAGGTAACAAGAGAGACTGTCCTCCCTTTAAAATAGTTTTTCATGTTACCTAGTTACTTAAAAATTTCACTGGTTAATTTGTCTAATTTAAGGGGACCTAGATTTTTAAAAAAGTTTTTTTAGATTTCTTTATATGAGAAAGAGAGCTCATGCAAGCAGGGGGAGGGGCAAAGGGAGAGGGAGAGAGAGAATCTCAAGCAGACCCTCTGCTGAGCGTGGAGCCCAACTTGGGGCTCCATTCATGACCCTGAGATCATGACCTGAGCCAAAATCAAGAGTCAGATGCTCAACCGACTGAGCCACCCAGGTGCCCCATAGATCAAAATTTTAAAAATCATACTTTAAAATGTACATTTTAAAAAATGTAAAAGAAAATAGTCATAAAAATCAAAGTTTACATAATATGTTTACTAGAATGCATAAGTAGTCCAAAACTAGTTTTAAATGATTTTAATATTTACAGTAAGAATGAATTTCCAGTTGCTTATTGAAAACTGCTGTAGCATAAGATTAGTTTTATTTATTGTATATATGATGGATAAAATGATTTAATAGCTTCGATCATTGTAGATCTGCATAAACCAATATTTGAAAATGTTTCCCTATTCCTGATGCCTAACTCTGGGGCTTGATAAATTCAGGCACCTGAGAGCCAGAACAAAGACATTTCTGTAGTGAAAGATAGCTACATCTAGTGGTTGCTGGCATTCTCCTTGGAAAATTAGATTTA
Organism: Callorhinus ursinus; assembly: GCF_003265705.2. Lineage (NCBI taxonomy): Eukaryota > Metazoa > Chordata > Mammalia > Carnivora > Otariidae > Callorhinus > Callorhinus ursinus. The sequence goes on along the minus strand of NW_027397124.1, from coordinate 2,080,308 downwards.
TAGAAAAATCCCTCATAGCTGACTTTGCTGACATTCTGTGGTCATAGGAAGCACTGCAACTAATTTGTGTGTGTAACTTTATTGAGGTATAATTTACATGCCATAAAACTCACCTGTTTTAAGTATACAATTCAAAGATTTTTAGCAAATTTACCAAGTTTTGCGGTCATCACCATGATCCAGATTTAGAAAATTTCCATACTCAAGATTGTTAAGATTGTTTATGCCTGTTTATAGTCAACTACTTTGGTTTTATTTTGTTTGCTGTGATACAAAAATGTTTTAAGTATGTTCTGTAACTCGAAGTGCCTGGAAATTTCATAATAACTAGAAAAGAATTCTTTTCTTGAAGTTTTTAATTTTTGTATTTCTTTAGAAATCATCTAGGCTTTGTGAGACACACTTAAAAAAAAATCAAAACTATTACATATTTGACCATAGCTAATATCATCCTCAATGGGGAAAAACTGAGAGCTTTTCGCCTAAGGTCAGGAACACGACAGGGATGTCCCCTATCACCACTCTTGTTCAACATAGTACTGGAAGTCCTAGCCACAGCAATCAGACAACAAAAATAAATAAAATGCATCCAAATAGGCGGGGAAGAACTCAAACTTTCACTATCCTCAGACAACATGATACTCCATGTAGAAAACCTGAAAGACTCCACCAGAAAATTGCTAGAACTGATATATGAATTCAGCAAAGTTGCAGGATATAAAATCAATGTTCAGAACTCTGTTGCATTTCTATACCCAGTAATTAAGCAGCAGAAAGAGAAATCAAGAAATCGATCCCATTTACAATAGCACCAAAAACTGTAAGATACCTAGGAATAAACCTAACCATAGTGATAAAAGATCTATACACTGAAAACTATAGGACACCTATGGAAGAAATTGAAGAAGCTGCAAAGAAATGGAAAAACATTCCATGCTCATGGATTGGAAGAATAAATATTATTAAAATGTTTATACTACTCAAAGCAATCTACAAATTCAATGCAGTCCCTATCAAAATAACACCAGCATTTTTCACAGAGCTAGAACAATTCTAAAATTTGTATGGAACCACAAAAGACTCTAAATAACCACAGTAATGTTGAAAAAGAAAAGCAAAGCAGGAGCCATCACAGTTCTGGACTTTAAGCTGTAATACAAAGCTCTAATTATCAAGACGGTATCGTACTGGCACAAAAACAGGTCAATGGAACAGAACAGAAAATCCAGAAATGGACCCACAACTGCATGGTCAACTAATCTCTGATAAAGCAGGAAAGAATATCCAATGGAAAAATGACAGTCTCTTCAACAAATGGTGTTGGGAAAACCAGACAGCAACATGCAGAAGAATAAAACTGGACCACTTTCTTACACCATACACAAAAATAAACTCAAAATGGATGAAGGACCTAAATGTAAGACAGGAAACCATCAAAATCCTGGAAGAGAACACAGGCAGTAACCTTGGCCACAGCCACTTCTTACTAGACATGTCTCTGGAGGCAAGGGAAACAAAAGCAAAAATGACCTATTGGGACTTCATCAAGATAAAAACCTTCGGCACAGCAAAGGAAACAATCAACAAAACTAAGTCAAGTGACAGAATGGGAGAGGATAGTTGCAAATGACATCTGATAAAGGGCTAATATCCAAAATCTGTAAAGAACTTATCAAACTCAACAACCAAAGAACAAACAATCCAATCAAGAAATGGGCAGAAAACATGAATAGACACGTTTCCAAAGACGTCCAGATGGCTAACAGACACATGAAAAAATACTCAATATTATTCATCATCAGGGAAATACAAATCAAAACCACAATGAGATACCACCTCACACCTGTCAGGAAAGCTAAAATTAACAACTCAAGGAACAAGAGATGGTGAGGATGCAGAGAAAAGGGAACACTTTTGCACCGTTGGTGGGAATGCAAACTGGTGCAGCCACTCCGGAGAACAGTGTTGAGGTTCCTCAAAAAATTGAAAATAGAACTACCCTATGACTCAGCAATTGCACTACTAGGTATTTTTTAAAATATTTTATTATTTATTTATTTGACAGAGAGAGACACAAAGAGGGAACACAAGCAGGGGGAGTGGGAGAGGGAGAAGCAGTCCTGCCTCTGAGCAGGAAGCCTAATGCGGGGCTCGATCCCAGAATCCTGGGATCATGACCTGAGCTGAAGGCAGATGCTTAACAACTGAGCCACCCATGCTCCCCCATGCACTACTAGGTATTTATCCAAAGGATACAAAAATGCTGATTTGAAGGGGCACATGCACCCCAATGTTTATAGCAGCATTATCAACAATAGCCAAATTATGGAAAGAACCCAAATGTCTATCAACTGATGAATGGATAAAGAAGATGTGGTATATATACAATGGAATATTACTCTGCAATTAAAAAGAATGAAATCTTGCCATTTGCAACAACATGGATGGAACTAGAGTGTATTATGCTAAGTGAAATAAGTCGGAGAAAGAAAAATACCATATGATTTCACTCATGTGGAATTTAAGAAACAAAATGGATGAACATAGGGGAAGGGAAGGAAAAATAAAATAAAAATGGAGGCAAACAATTAGAGACTTTATAGAGAACAAACGGGGTTGCAGGAGAGGAGGTGGGTGGTGAGGAGGGGAGGAGGGGAGGTGGGGGGGGAACGGGCTAAGTGGGTGATGGGCATTAAGGAGGGCACTTGTTGGGATGAGCCCTGGGGGTTATACGTAAGTGATGAATCACTAAAGTCTACTCCTGAAACTAATATGTTAACTAACTTCAATTTAAATAATAAAAAAAAAGATTTATTACATCTTTGGTTGAGTACATTTCACACAGGTACTTAGGAATGAAGACTGTACTCAGAAATGAAAAGATCCATTGTTGTTAAGCCTATGAGGGGATTAAACATACATTTTTAAAAAGTGTTATGATTTTACTGATATCATAGTTGCCACTCAAGGATTTGCTTATAATTGAAGGCTTATCTAAATCAAAGGACCTTCCACCTATACAAGATGATGGGGATCAGAGGGGTAAACACACCTGTTTCCGCAAAGCTTACTCATCACTTCTATTGATCTGGTCCTGAGAGGCTTGGTTTCTATCAAAAGAATTTTAAACTAAAAGTCCATCAACAACCCTTGCTCCCTCACCCCCTCACCCCGCAATGGACTCTGAAGTACCTTAACACATCAGAAAGGATGAATACCCACCATTCGCATCAACATGGATGGAACTGCAGGGGATTATGCTAAGTGAAATAAGCAGAGAAAAACAATTATATGGTTTCACTCATATGTGGAACATAAGGAATAGAGCGGAGGACCACAGGGAAAGGAAGGGAAAACTGAAGGGGAAGAAATCAGAGATGGAGACAAACCATGAGAGACTCTGGACTCCAGGAACCAAACAGAGGGTTACAGAGGGGAGGGGGGCAGGGGATGGGGTAACCGGGTGATGGGTATTAAGGAGGGCACGTGTGGTGACGAGCACTGGGTGTTATACACAACTAATGAATTGTTGAACACTACGTGAAAAACTAATGATGTACTATATGCTGGCTAATTGAACATAATAAAAGTAAATAAAAAATAAAATGTTAAAAAAAGTTTAAAAAAGAGAAGAAATGGAATAGATATTGGTACTTAAGGCAAAACCTTCACTGTTGAAATTATATAAATATTTTTATAGAGATGTTTTGTCCCCTGTTTGAATAATTACTGATCCTGGTGCTTAATTCATATTTTTGATGATGACAATTTAGAATAATGGGAAAGACTATAAGGCAGCGTATAGTCGTGCTGGGTCTCATGATAAAGCCTGGAACTGTTGATAGTACACATCAGGCTCTTTATCCTATTCGATACATTCCATTCTACACGAGAAATGATGTGTGCATTAATAGCACTAATACTATGTAAATTTGAGACTCTGACAACTGGCAGTGACTCCTCTGGACATAGGACAAGTGCCTAGAGAGGTATCGGCATTACTTATACCTACCTGTAGCAGTCTAAGAAGAAACTTTCAAATTCACCTGGCAGGGCAGTAACTGAGAAACACTGTGTTCACCAACCAAGGTATCATTGTTGGGCTTTGTGTTTTATCGGTGGATACAAGAAGAATCCCCACATTCCAGTTACAACACTGACAGCTTCAAGTCATATCTGTAGGTGGCCTAATTAACTATCTGTGGATACTCTGTTTATGGACTTCTGATATCCTCTGAAAAGGGTGTAGAATGAGCAGCCTTGATCTTTGTGCACCTGGAAATACCTCTAGGTTTCCAGGATGGTTTCTGAGCAGTGAGAGGCATCCATCTCCAGTTGCTCTGCCCTATTTGGGAAAAGGATCCTCCAAAAGGAAAACTGTGTGTGTGTGTGTGTGTGTGTGTGTGTGTGTGTGTGTGTGTGTGTGTTTGCACTCCTGACTTCATATACAATTACCTGAATTTAAAGTGTCCCCTTAAGTCAACCTCTGACTATGCAGCCTGAGGAGCTGTCTTTGATGTGAAATATCTGGAAGAGCGGAAAGAAACAGATATGTGGCCCTTCCCTAGACCCCCTGGATATTTGCTAATATGCCTGAGATGACACAGAGATCACTTCCAGTGACAGCATATTTAGATCTAATTGTTAAAGCATGGGGCAATTATTTTTCTTTCTTTTTTTTCCCAAAGGTTTTATCTATTTGACAGAGAGAGACACAGCGAGAGAGGGAACACAAGCAGGGGGAGTGGGAGAGGGAGAAGCTGGCTCTCCACTGAGCAGGGAGCCCAATGCAGGGCTCGATCCCAGGACCCTGGGATCATGACCTGAGCTGAAGGCAGACTCTCAACAACTGAGCCACCCAGGTGCCCCGGGGCAATTATTTTTCTTATTTTCTGTTTCTGAATTTAAAATCATACCCTGCCTGTTTCTCCTAGAGACTTGTAAAGTGCTGCAGGCCCTCTGGTCTTTGAACACAGTACCTAAATGGTTAAATAATGTATGGTGCAATCAGGGATATTAAATACTATTACAATATTAAAAATACATAAGAATGATACATACCAACAAAGAATGCTTTCCAAGACTTCAAAAACGTGAAGATTATAGCACAACACAAAAGTATGGTCCCAGTAGTTTTACAAAAATTACACACACACACAATATATGTAAATTTATAGAGAGTGGTCTGGACTTGACTTCTTCAGGTGCTCTGAAAGCCCTCTACTGCAATTCAGCTAGGTCCTGAAGATATCTACCCTCACACTCTCCAGGGGCCACCCCCTGAATAAAAGGCAAGCTGGGTTGGATCCGGTGGCATCCTGAAGGGGCCAGCTTGCCTTGGGTGGTGGAGGCCTACAGCAATATTTCTACTGGGACATTTCCCCTTGGCTGGGGTGGGATGGGGAAGACGGGCTTGGGTTCTGGAGCCCTGGAGACAGGTATTAAAGAGAGCAAGAGTAGGGAAGCAAACCATCTCTAGAGGAAAGCTTTCCTAATTTAGACCTGGAGGGCTCAAGGATCAGTGATCCCACAAAGCTGACCAAAACACAGGAAAAGACAAGCCACTGCAAGGACAGCAGCAACATTCACACATCTGGGGCTGCAGGGATGGGTTTTAGATCAGCAAGGAAAGGAGACCCACTTCACAAATGGTGCTGGGTAGTTGGTTATTCACATGGGGAAAAACACAATATCTACCTCACAGCATATCTGCAGGTCAATTCCTGGTGTACCAAGACTTGAATGTGAGCAGTGTAGCTATCAGAAGAATATAAAAGAGAATAGTTCCTTGACCTTGGAGTAGCGAATGCTTCCTTAAACAAGACACAACTAGACTAATCAGAAAAGAGAAGATTGATACATTTGACATTAAAATTAAGAATTTTTTTTTTAAGTAAGCTCCAAGTGGGGCTTGAACTCATGACTCTGAGATCAAGACCTGAGCTGAGATCAGTAGTCAAATGTTTGACTCACTGAGCTATGCAGGCACCCCAAGAATTTCTATTTTAAGTGAAATCAAGAACACAAATGGGCTGTTAATTTTTGTAATATATGTAATTAAGAGTAATATCCAAAATATGTAAAAAACTCCTCTATATCAAAGTAACTTACTTTATAAGATTAGTCTAACATTGGCATTAAAATGAGGAAAACAGTACAGTGAAGAAAATGTATAGGCTAATCTAACTGATAAACTATTATACAAAAGACCTAAATAAAATATTAGTAAACTAAATCAGCTATATATTAAAAAGATGATAGTTTGACCAAGTAAGGTTTATCCTATCTTAAGACTACATACTAACAGATTCCAATCACATATTAAACAAGAAAGAAAACATCATTTCACTAGATGCAGAAAATCATCATATAAGATTCAATGCCCTTTCTTAATTTAAAAAGAAAATAGGGGCACCTGGCTGGCTTAGTCAGTAGAACATGTGACTCTTGATCTTGAAGTTCTGAGTTTGAGGCCCACATTGGGCCTTAAAAATAATTAATTAATTAATTAATTAGCTTTAAAAAAAATAAAAATAAATCTCTGGGCAAACCAGGAATAGAAAGGAACCCCTAAAACTTGACAAAGTACCAAGAGCAACCAGCATATAAGTAAAAAGTTAGAAGCATTATTCAGCATTGTAATGAAATACCTAGCTAATGCAATAAGACAAGAAAAAATAGTATAAGAAAAGAATAGGAAAAAACATTATTTACGGAGAAGAACGTCTATGTACAAAATTCAAGAGAATCTTCAGATAAAATATTAGAAATGAAAGAAAATTCAGTAAGTTTGCTAAGTACAAGGTAAATAAATAATTCAATAGTATTCCTACATACCTACAAAAAGCAAGTAGAAACTGTGATAATAAAAAATCCTTTTTATAGTAGTAAAAATGTATATATAATAACTAGAAATAAATTTAACAAAAAGCTGTACAGTTTTGCAGAAAAAAAATTATAGGTCTTTACTAAAGAGTACAAAAGAAGGGCTAAATAAAGAGATAAACCATGTTTATGAATGGAAAATCTCAGTATTCTAAACGATACCAATTATCATATCAATCTCTAAATTCATTGCTATTCCAATGAACATTCTAACATAGTGTCTTCTTTCATAGAAACTGGCAAATTGATCTAAAACTAAAAGTATGTTATAAATTTTCAAGTGGTTGATGAATAATCACTTTCCCCAAAATGTGCAGGTCTTAATGCCTGAAATCTGTGAATATGTACCTTACACAGCAAAAAAAAAACTTTGCAGATGTGATTAAGGATCTTGAGATGGAGAAATTATCCTGGATCATCTGGGTAGGCCCAAACACAAGGATCCTTATAAGAAGGAAGTGGGAAAGTCAGAGTGAAAAAAGGCCATGTAACCACAGAAGTAGAGAGAGAGAGAGAGAGAGATGGAAAAATGTTTCTGTTCTGACCCTGAATACAGAAGAAGGGGCCAAGGAATGCAGATGACTTCTAGAAGCTGAAAACATCAAGGAAATGGATTTTTCCCTAGAGACTCCAGAAGGAACATAGCCTGCTGACACCTTGATTTTATACTTCTGATTTCCAGACCTGTAAGAGGATAAATTTGGGTTGTTTTTGCCCACTAAATTTGTGGTAATTCATTATAAGAGCAACAGGAAACTAATACAGCAAAAAATAGTCTAAATAATTTTGAAGAGGAATAGGGAGAGAGATCTGTCTTTTAGGTATCAAGACTTTATATACAGCTATTAGGATTAAAACCATGTGGAACTGATACAGAGATAGACTAATATAGCATTGAAACAGAAAAGAGCTATAAACCATCCTTGAGTACTTAGTACACCTAGAAGTGGTATTACAAACCAGTGAGGAAAAGAATAGACTCTTCAGTAAATGGTGCTAGATTATGCACGAATTATATCTACATGGTGCCAAAAGGATCAATGCTGACATGTCTCCCAAAAAGGAAAACTGAAAATGATTTTAAGCATTATGACAACATTTGTATAAATGTTACACACAAAAAATCATATTATACAGTTAAAAGTGCGTATAAGCTGACAAAGACAACGCAGGCATGGGGAGGATATGCCTGAATATGAGCACAGTGGCTATGTCTGGGGAATGGCGAGCCTAGGATGTGCCTATAATGATCTATGTCTTATACATTTTTGAAACAAATGTTTTTTCTGAGTATTAGGTACACAGATATGATATTTTCTATTTGAAATATTTCATAGTTTAGAACTTTGTTTTTATATACCCCATCAACTATGATTGAGTTATTGTAGCAGAAATGGCCATCTATTTACCAAATACCATTCCCCCTTTGTTCTTAGTAATAGATGCCTCCCCCCTCCTTTTTTTAGCTAGTTGTATTGCATCTTAGAAAGAAGACCACATTTCCTCATCTCCCATATGTTCAAAGATGTGGCTGGGTGACTAAGTTCTGGGTAAGAAAATATATGTGGAAGTATGTGTGGGACTTCGTGGAAGCTCTTTAACAGAAGCCAATTCAATAGAGAGGAACTTCCTTTTAGCCGCCTGCTGCTCCCTGGCTTGCAGACACCCTGCTGGGATCCAAAGAAGACTTGGACCATGAGGTGACCTTATTGATGGGTCATATTCTGAAGATGAAGAAACAGAAATATAGTCAAGGACTTGAGACTGGCTCCTTCTATGTGGAGCCACCATACTGGCCCTGAAGTGTCTACCTGTGTCTGGGTTTTTATATGAGAGAATAAGCTCTCATGCTTAGGCCACTATCTTTAGGTTTCTGTTACCCCCAGGGAGGGAATGCAATTCCTAACTGATAGAGCCACCATGTTCTTTGCTGTGGCCTAAGCAGATCATTACTGTGATTTTAGTGATTCAATTTACCTTTGATCCCATTAATTTTAATTGTATGTGTGTAAGAATTTATGTATGTATGTATTTTTTAAGTAAAGTCTACGCCCAAGGTGGGGCTTGAATTCATGACCCTAAGATCAGGAGTTTCATGTTCAACTGACTACGCTAACCAGGCACTCCAACATTAATATGAATTTTAGTTGGTAAAGTTTATTCACAAGACTGCAGATTGCAGACTCCATCAGCACCATGAAATAATAAAATATGCATTTGGTATTTTATCTATAGTTTTTAATTTTAGGTAAAAAATTGTTAAGTAAAAAAAATATGGAGAGGCTCCTGGGTGGCTCAGACAGTTGAGTATCTGCCTTCAGCTCAGGTCGTGATCCTGGGGTCCTGGGATCAAGCCCCGCATCAGGCTCCTTGCTCAGTAGGGAGCCTGCTTCTCCCTCTGCCTCTCTCTCTCTCTCTCTCTGTCTCTCATGAATAAATAAAATCTTAAAAAAATGGAATATAATAACTTCTGTAGACAAAATATCCCCAAACAATGTCTCTTGCTCAAAAGATTGTTAAAAACACATACATCTATTCTGTAGCTTCTATTTTAAGACAGAAAATTTGTCTTATCTTTATAGCTGTCACCATAATTCTTTTGAGAGAAAAAAGTATTTCTCTTGGGAAAATACATTTGTGTGCTTTGGGTAGAAGCTGATTCCCTAGAGCCAGCTCCAGGTTTGAAGAATGTGTAAACTACTGTGCATTAAAGAGGGGAGAATTTTGTAGGTCCAGGGTTCAGTTTTGCAGGGCATGGGGGTTTGGAGGATGGGAAGCATTCACGTGTGATAAAGGCTTCCCCAGGATCCCATATCTTCCTAACTCACAAACATTTGCTCACTCTCCTCTGTGTGTGTGTTTGTGTGTGTAACTCTATAACTCTATGGTAGTATACGTTCAAGCCAAATAGAGACAACATGAACAGTTGCAGAAACAAGGGAATGCAGCTGATGTCTTGCTCACATTTTGGAGTTCTTCCTGTTATCCTCTGACAGTGGGTACAGCTGGAAATAAACTACTCCAGAATGTAGTCAGAAGTTCCTCATCATGGTGGCTGTCAAGCCAACCTGCCTTGGTGCCAGAGACTGGGAAAGAATTACAGACTAATCTAGGTTTTTAATATGGAAGCCAAAATCTTGAAAAAAAAACATTTCCAAATATAATTTAACAGTACTTAAAAAAGGTTTTATTTATTTATTTGAGAGAGAGCGAGAAAGCAGGGGGGAGAGGCAGAGGGAGAGAGAGAATCCCAAGCAGGCTCCCTACTGAGTGCAGAGCCGATGTGGGACCCCATCCCACAACCCCTGAGATCATGACCTGAGCTGAAATCAAGAGTCAGACAATTAACTGACTCAGCTACCCAGGCGCCCCTAATTTAACAGTACTTTTAAATAATAATACAGATCAGCTAAGTGGAGTTCATCTCAGGAATGCAAAAATGATTCAATATTAAGAAATCTATGGATATAATTCACATATGTATGAAAGAGGAAAACATCATATTATCTACATGGATGCCAAAAAATTTTACTACCTACAGTACCCATTTCTGATTTTAAAAACTATAGTAGAAGGGTGAAAATTTGCTCTTTTACATATGATTTAAATATGTGTATGTCAAAGTACCAGTTAACATCATATTTGATGCTAAAGACAACAGATCAATAAAGGAAAACAAACAACAGATGAAACTGACCAGGCACTCACTCTGATTCTCCCTTTAACCCATTTCCCTCATAAAATCTTGTATTATTTTCACTTTGTCTTCTATTTTCCTCAATCCCTGTTTATTCCTGGGATTTCCATTGCTCAGCAAACAAGAAGGTGAGTGGAAGGCAGCATGGAAAACTTATACCTGGGCTCCTTCTGTGTATCTTTTTCACCTGCCTCTTTTCTATTGGGAGTATTAAGGGGATTTTTACGAGATTTTTCCCCCACTCACCTTCCTTCCTCTTATACTGTTTCTGGGGGTGGGCACTGGGATGAACTAGAAGCATCTAGAACGCTGCTCAGTCAAGAGGATAGTGGGAATCTTCTGCCTTTCTCTTTTTTTGATGGGATTTGGTTTTTTCCTCATTAAACTTTTGTTTTAATGGGTCTCAAAATTCTGTGACAGAGTTTTGGTCAAGTTGTTTCCATTAAAAAGTACTGATTTTAGGGCGCCTGGGTGGCTCAGTTGGTTAAGCGACTGCCTTCGGCTCAGGTCATGCTCCTGGAGTCCCGGGATCGAGTCCCACATTGGGCTCCCTGCTCAGCAGGGAGTCTGCTTCTCCCTCTGACCTTCCCCCCTCTCCTGCTCTCTCTCTCTCTCTCATTCTCTCTTTCAAATAAATAAACAAAATCTTTAAAAAAAAAGTACTGATTTTAAAAACTAATTACTTAAAATTGCCACACACAAATACACACAAAACAAATGGTCCATAAAACATTCTTTCCTTCTGAAGGTTTTACAATGCATTTCTCATTAACCAGTCTTTTACTATTAAACTTAAATGGCCAATTGACAAAACAGTTCTGAGACTGTTCTTCCAACCCTGATGAAGACTGGGGTATAATATTCATTTAGCCTTCTGAGCTTTCTGGGCACACTTGGTGACCTTGCCAGCTTCAGCTGCCTTCTTGTGCACTGCTTTGATGACACTCACAACAGCCATTTGTCTCATGTCACAAACAGCAAAACAACCCAGAGAAGGATAGTCAGAGAAGTTCTCAACACACATAGGCTTGCCAAGAACCAATCAACGATGGCAGCATCAACAAATTTCAACAACTTGGGACCATCTTCCAGCCTTTTTCAAGAACAACAACCAATCTCCTCCTTCAGCACAGCAAACCTGCAAGCAATGTGAGCTGTGTGACAATCCAGCACAGGTGCATATCCAACACTGATTTGGCCTGGATGGTTCAGGATAACAACCTGAGCCGTGAAGCCAGCTGCTTCCACTGGTGGGTCATTTTTGCTGTCACCAGCCACACTGCCACAACAAACGTCTTTCACAGATACGTTCTTGACATTGAAGCCCACATTGTCCCCCAGAAGAACCTCACTCAAAGCTTCATGGTGCATTTCAACAGAATTTACTTCAGTTGTAACATTGACTAGAGCAAAGATGACCACCATGCCAGGTTTAAGAACACCAGTCTCCACTCGGTCCACAGAGACAGCACCAATACCACCAATTTTGTAGACGTCCTGGAGAGGCAGACACAAGAGTTTGTCAGTTGGAAGAGTTTGTGGCAGAATGCAATCCAGAACTTCAAGCAGTGTGGTTCCACTGGCATTGCCATCTTTATGGGTGACTTTCCATCCCTTGAACCAAGGCTTTGTCACCATTCCAAACAGAAATTGGCACAAATGCTACTGTTGGGCTTGTAGCCAATTTTCTTAATGTAGGTGCTGACTTCCTTAATGATTTCTTTGTATCTCTTCTGGCTGTAGGGTGGCTCAGTGGAATCCGTTTTGTTAACACCAAAAATTAGCTGTCTTACACCCAGTGTGTAAGCCAGAAGGGCAAGCTCACAGGTCTGCCCATTCTTGGAGATACCTGCTTCAAATTCACCAACACCAGTGACAACAATCAGGACAGCACAGTCAGCCTGAGATGTGCCTGTAATCATGTTTTTGATAAAGTCTCTGTGTCCTGGGGCATCAATGATGGTCGCATAATACTTTGCTGGTCTCAAATTTCTGCAGGGAGATATCGATGGTGATACCACGTTCACGTTCAACTTCCAGTTTATCCAAGACCCAGGCATACTTGAAGGAGCCCTTTCCCATCCCAGCAGCCTCCTTCTCAAATTTTTCAATAGTTCTTTTGTCAATCCCACCATATTTGTAGATCAGATGACCAGTAGTGGTAGACTTCCTGAATCATCCAATGACGATAATGTTGACGTGAGTCTTTTCTTTTGCATTTTGGTTTAGGCTTAGTGGTGGTTTTCACAACACCTGTGTTCTGGTGGCAAACCTACGGTGGAAAAGTTGATGTGAATTTTTAAAGATTGTGATGTGAGTGAGACAACTCCCCCTGCTCCCTGCACACACGCACACCTTTTTTATTGCTACTGCATAATTTGTGCTGCTTTTAATCCCCCCATTTTTGTGGTCATTAATTTTGAGGAGAGATGATCTTTCTGAACTCTCTGTCTCTTTTACCCTCAAGGTCTAGAATAGATACATAATTTAAAAAGAGAAACGGCAACTTTCATAGGAGAGTGAAGGATCCGTGGATTAAGACCCTATTCTATTTTATCTATAAAATGGGAACCCCTGGAGTCTGCAGTATCAGGTTGGCTATGAGCCTGACTATCAGTAAATGCAGAAACTCTTATCTAGGTGAGAAGATACCAGAAACCAGGTATGTTATTGGGGAATGCAGGACAGGAACTAGAGAGGGGCCTTTTTGTCCATCTTTAGAACTTGCCACAAAAGGTTGCAGCAATGGGAGCCTCAAAGGCAGAGGAACAACAGAGATTTAAGAAGGAATTTATGGAGTCACACCTTCAGTGGTGGATTGAGTGGATTTAGAGCTGTCAACCCACTGGTTCCTGTGACAGAATGCCTGGAAACATTCAGATGGCGACTCGGCAGTAAAGAATGTTGTCAGGAATCATATGTCAGATTTCTAAACACACCCTGATGGAAGGAAGAAAGACCTCTGCATATGTGTGAAACCAGAAGGACTTGTGCCACAGGCACAGGGCAGACGGGGAGCTACTGGAAGCAGTCTGTGAAATCGGGCTCTGGTGGAGCAAGTTACAAGGAAAGCAGAGCACTACTGAGGAAACAGAGAGGCCTCCTGTTTCTTCCTGATTCTGTCAAGGAAGCTAAATTCAAGAGGTGGAGAGGGAAGAAACAGGATCGAGAGTTTTCTGGGACCAAGATTTGGTAGTAGAGTGGTCAGATGTGGGCAATAGAGTGGAAGCAGGCATAACCCAGGATGCTAAATTCTTGACCACAAACTTCTAGAGAGTGAGAATAGGCAGGTCTCACTGCTGAGCAGGAGGGCCCTTGGAGCAAGTCCAAGGCCATGATCAAGACTATGCCCCACTTTTTCTCTAGTGTGGGGCCTTAAGTCATGGTTAGGGTTGTGATGACCAACACACCTTGGTAGGTCACAGCTGTTAGGAAAAGATTCAAGTTCATGGCTTTGGGGGACTCACTGAGTATGAAATGTACATCTCTGCATTGGCTGCAAAGATGATGGGCTTGTAGATTTTATATATATATAATATCTGTTTATCTATGTATGTAATATCTGTTTATCTATAAAATCTGTTTATCTATATATAATATCTGTTTATCTATATATAATATCTGTTCATCTATATATATAATATCTGTTTATATAATATCTATTTATCTATCTATCTATAAGATACTGTCCTTGTGGTAGAGTCCCTCCTTTAATCATGCAGATATCAAGGAGGGCAAAGGTGATTGAGCCAAAAAAGATCTCTTTGGCACCCTAGTCCTCTCCTCCTCTCTTGCAAAAGTAAAAACATTGACAGACTAGTTGAATAGTGGAGAAATTAGTGATGTCTGCAGGTGGCAGAGTGCTGGGGATCGAGTTGTATGTTTGCCTTGCATCAGGCTCTGGAGTAGTCAGAATAAAGGCTCCCGAAGCTGTTCACCCTAACCCCTGGAATCTGTGAGTATGTCACCTTACATGGGATTTTGCAGCTGTGATTAAGGACTTTGAGATGGGGAGTTTATCCTGGATCATCTGGGTGGGTCCAAAGTAATTGCAAGGTCCTTATAAGAGGGAAGCCTGAGGGTCAGAGTCAGAGAGAGAGAGATGCTACAGCACTGGCTTTGAAGATGGAGGAAGGCGCCACAAGCCAAGGAATGAAATGACCTCCAGAAGCTGGAAATGACAAGGAAAGTCATTCTCCCCTAGAACCTCCAGAAGGAATGCAGCCCTGCCATTTCATTTCAGACTTCTGACCTCCACCACTGAGATAATAAATCTGTGTTGTTTTTAGCCATCCAGTCTGTGGTGATTTATTCCAGTGGCCATAGGGAACTCATACAGACTTCTACTCAGCCCTGCAAGAGGAAGTGTTCTTAACTATGGAGCCTCAGCCCAGGCCTACTGAATCCAAAACTCTAGGGAAACTGTAGTTTTAAAACCTCTCCAGACAATTTTGATACCTAGCCAGGGATGAGAACTGCATCTGTAGAGGTTCTTTTCTTCCTCACCTGCCATTACTGGGGACTCAGGCCTCAGGGAATGTGTTTGGGGAGGGATTTATGCTGAACCAGGAACACAACCCTTTTGTGAAGCAGAGAACATAATTTCAAGATACAGTAGGGGAACAAAAATTCTTTATTTTTTTATTTTTTTTATTGTTATGTTAATCACCATATATTACATCATTAGTTTTTGGTGCAGTGTTCCATGATTCATTGTTTGCTCATAACACCCAGTGCTCCATGCAGAACGTGCCCTCCTCAATACCCATCACCAGGATAACCCATCCCCCTCCACCCTCCCCTCTCGAACCCTCAGTTGGGAACAAAAATTCTTTTTCCTCTACTCTCTTTGGTTCTCTTGTTGGGGCCCTATAAACTGGGCTGACAAAACACAAGTCAACACAAGAAAACCAAGCAGAAGTTCATTAGCATGTGCACCACCCTTACCCCTGGAACACTCAGAGATGAGTAACTCAAAGGGGTGGTTAGAACTTGGGCTCATGCAGCATCTCAGCAAGGGAACACTAAAGTGTTAGAGAAGCAACAAGACAAAGGAAAAGAACCTTGAGTCTCTGGGGATCCCAACTGTGGGAAGGCACATTATGGAAAACTAATAGTAAATAAAAGCTTGTTAGTAAAGGTTGTTATGTACACTTCTCTGGTGCTGTCTCCAGGCTGATTAAGGTCTAAAGTTGTCTCTAGTGATTGATTTTGGTCCTTACTAGTAGAGAGGGGAGGAGGATACCTTTGTAAATGTATGTCCTGCTTCTAGGCAAATAGGGGGCAGATAGCTTTTCTTGTTTTTTTTTCTTTTATTTATTTATTTTTTATTGTTATGTTAATCACCATACATTACACCATCAGTTTTTGATGTAGTGTTCCATGATTCATTGTTTGTGCATAACACCCAGTGCTCCACGCAGAACGTGCCCTCTTTAATACCCATCACCAGGCTAACCCATCCCCCCACCCTCCTCCCCTCTAGAACCCTCAGTTTGTTTTTCAGAGTCCATTGCCTCTCATGGTTCGTCTCCCCCTCTGACTTACTCCCCTTCATTCTTAGATAGCTTTTCTTGTATCTTCTTCTTCTCAAATGCCTTCAGCTCAAAATAATCATTATGCGAAAGTGGCATATTTTGGGGTGGCATGTTCTGACACCCTATAATACCTAATACCTTAACTATTTCCCATAATCCAGTATGATTCATCCATTTAAAAAAAAAGATTTTATTTATTTGTCAATGAAAGAGTGAGAGAGAGCACAAGTGGGGGGGCAGCAGGCAGAGGGAGAAGCAGGCTCCCCACTGAGCAAGGAGCCCTATGCAGGACTTGATCTCAGGACCCTGGGATCATGACCTGAGCCAAAGGCAGACACTTAACTGACTGAGTTATCCAGGCGTCCCAATTCATCTATTTTTTTGAACAATAAGAAGGCACAATAAAAATAATTAAAATCTAAATTTTAACAATTTCAAATTCACCTTTTGTCTCAGATGCTATGAATTTTGGGGGGAGCTTAAGATATAATTTATTTTTAGGAGAAAAAAATGTTACTGCTTGAAAGGAAAAGCTACAATATATGAATAATAGGTATTAGAAAAAAACAAAAATTCCAAGCAGATGTCTCCATTTCTCCCTCACACACCTTCCTCTGGGCACAGCACAGGTGAGAATACTCAGTGAGGTGCCACCAGGATTTCAATGTCTATCACAGTTATTTGTCCTTCTGCAAGGGATGAGCACAGATGTAATTCCAAAGAAAAATTCAAGGGTTTTCCTGATGAATTGTCACAAAAGGTAAGTGCATTTCTTTCTATAGTTGTTGTGCCTAGATTAGTGCCCAACTAAGAAGAGAATGCTTAATGGACTATCTGATTAAAGAAAAAATTTCATTAAAATAATCACTAGTTTTATGCCAATTCATAGATACAATGTAATGTTACCAATTTGTTTTTAAAAAGAGCTCCAGAAGAATATAAGCCAATTACTTAAGTAAAAGCCCTATACTGCACCACAGAATAAAGAACATTGGACTTAATTAATCACAACATCTGTTGTATGAATTAATCTACCATGAAGAATTAATGGGAATGCCCTTCAAGAAGAACACCAAGGAGAGAAGAGATGAATAACTTGATTTACAAAAACAGGTGGTGGGCAGGGTTTGACCTACGGGCTCATTTTGCCAATACCCATCCTAGAGCTAAGAATGTGGTTTAATTTTAAAACAATTCAGAGAAGTCAAAGGAATAATAAGTCAGGATATGTGAAAATTATATGAAATTCAAATTTCTGTGTCCATAAACAAGGTTTATTGGAGCTTGGTCACACCTGTTCATCTGTGTGTTGCCCATGGCTGCTTTTGCTGGACAATGGCAGCATTGAGTAGTCGTGACAGAGACTGCATGGTCCACAGAGCCCGGAGCATCTATTATCTGGTTCTGGCTGACTATGTGAGTTAAAACTCAGCTCCCTACTTAGTAGTCGTGTCACCTTGGACAAGTCCCTCTAAGCCTTAATTCCTTATCTGTAAACATGCAGGTCAACACTAGGGTCCAAGTGGGGAGCATTCAGTAAGAGGTAAAGATCTCCTGGGGACTTTCACGTAGATGAATCCTTATTGGATCATTTCCCCTAGTCATGTTAAAATAGAGATATCTCAGGATCCTTGGAGCTTAAAATCAAGTGTCCTCTGAGCTGATTTCTTTTGGGAACTTAGGAAGCCTAAGAATGAAAAAACAAGAATAAGCCATGGGAAAATGGGAAAAATAGAGTTTGGAGTTGGAAGTTTTGATCCTCAGAATCCTCATTTGTCAAATGAGATGTAAAACATTATACAAATATATAGTGTTGCCAGAGTAATGTATTTGGAGCATACTTATACTAAAAAATTATTTGTTTTTTAATTGGAAATCTAAATTTTACTGGGTACACTGTATTTTTATTTGCTAAATCTGTCAATCCTATATACAAACCTTAGTAATTTTTAAAAATTACTAAATATAATCTTTACTAAGAAATATATTCTATCAGTCTATCATTTCCCCCCAAACCTTCCTATGAAAAAATTACTCTGCTTCGTGTTATAAAAGGGGGCCAAGAATGTGTAATTTTAGAACCTACTAAAATTTGCAAACTGACAGCTAGAGGGAGCCAAACTGATAAAGAAACAGAAATGACACCCTATATCCTGGGCTGATTCGTCTTCCTGCACAGATTCAAAAGGAGCCCTATGTGAGGATTAATCACTTTTGGGAAAAGTATATATTTTTTATTTTCTTGAACTAACATAATTAACACATTCAGTGTCTAAAAAAGGTAAACAACAAATGGGTTTCAACAAAAGGAAACCTTTCCCATTTGCCCCCCGGGGTGGAGTGGGGGTGCAGCAGGGAGTAGCACACAGACTTACATGAAATAGATGAATTCCAAAGTCTAAGACTGATTACGTAATGCATTTAACCTAACGTTATAAACAAGAATCTAATCTGAGAGATGGTTTTAGTGAGCCTGAAACAGCACAGGAAATCTCCCAAATCTCTCCTCTCAGCCCAGGAGATGTCATCCTCCCCAGTGGTTCTCTCATTAGAGGGGATATCTTAGCACACATTTGTCTTGCTGTTGCTCCCCAGATCTAAAAGAGAAAGGATTTTTCTATTTTCCCTTTCCTTTTCAAGGGATTCCCTTACACTCTGGTTTAAAGTAAAGTTGTTCTACTTTTAAATTTTTCAAATGATCATCCATTGTTCAAAATTATGTGCTTATAATAATCTATGAGCCAGCCAGATTTGCCTCTTGAAACATAAAGAGAGAGTATTTGGAATTTAGAAAGTCCATTCTCTTTGAAAACCTGTTTTGTAAGTGTGATCTTCAAAATTCTCAAATGCAAAGACAAGACTGCAAGAAATATGTAATATTGTCTCTTTGCCTTTCTGCCATAAGAACGATAATCTGACCTAAGGCAAATGGATGCTGCCAACAGAAGAGAGGGAGGTCATATACCTGGAGGTACAAGGAGAAAAATACATCATGTATTTTAAAGGTAATATCCATTACAGTGATTATTCAGCTCCAAAGTCAACCCAGCTTTATCAAGTATTTCTTACACCTGATGTTTACCCAGTGGTTATTCAGATACAAGCAAACAAATAGTTCCCAAGTTCTTGCACATATAATCTCAAGTAAGATGTACAAATGTCCCTATTATTTGGAGGTCATTCAACCCTCCACAAACATTGGAACAAACAAATGGAAAATATTTCTCCATGCCTGAAGTAAAAGTATAGTAGAAGATTAACTAGGAATCTAAATGGAAAAATAATTTTTCTTTTTTTAAAGATTTTATTTATTTATTTGACAGAGAGAGAGAGAGAGAGAGAGAGAGAGAGATCATAAGTGGGTTGGGGGGGCAGAGGGAGAGGGAGAAGCAGGCTCCCGGCAGAGCAGGGAGCCTGAGGTGGGGCTCGATCCCAGGACCCTGGGATCATGACCTGAGCTGAAGGCAGATGCTTAACCGACTGAGACACCCAGGCACCCTGGAAAAATAATTTTTCTAAAAGAATTTTTCAAATGATCATTCATTGTTAAAAATGATGTCACTGAAATAATGAAAGAACTCTTGATTGGGGGCAGGGGCATGGTGATCATGCCATCTGCTGGATGACTGGTTAATGTCAGACAACGCCCTGTGAGCGCTGGGAACCAGGTGATGGGCAGGACAGCCATCTTGCTAGTAACCCAGGAGCTGGAACAATGATATCTTGGGAGTTATTAACTGTTTTAAAAGATTGACTAGCAATTTGCAAGTATATAGTAAACATCTGTGGAAATAAAGACCAACAAAATGAGAAAAGCAAAAGCTATTTATTGTGAGCTTGCTATAGTAAGGGAGACAGCCGCAGTCCCTTATGTTTTGGCGGGGACTCAAAGGCAGGCAGAGGATTGGGCAAGCTTTATAAAGTGCACAGAGGGGAGGCTTCAGGAATGCCCTGTTGGAGGCTGTTCGCAGGGGGAGGCTGTAGGAAGGCTAACTAGAAGCAGGGCATCCTAGGTGACTGGTTAGGGTGCCTATTTGGCTTTCTCTGGTTGGTCATAAATCGGAAGCAGGGACAAAACTTAGGGAAGCTGTCAGTCATTAATCAAGTTCTGGCCATTTTAGGCTGATTGTTATAGAAGTTATTGTTTAGCTTCCTACATTGTCGGAGATAGCAATCTTGTTCCCTGTAAGTCTGATTTATAGTAGGCTGGCTTCCTGGGTTGTTTATTGTGGATAAGAGATTGGTTTCCTAAGCAGGTTGCTGCAGGTTGTGGGTCAAAGTTTTATTTTCATACATGGTCTGGCCGTTGCCCATTTGTATATTCAGTCTCTCATATCCCATTCTTTAATCTATATAACGGAAGGAAAAACTAATCAAACACACCCAAAAGGTGTTGGTGATAGGTCAATTTTAACATTTTAATCATCATGCTCTTTTAGAATTAAGATATTTAAACTTCAGATATATTCTTCATTCAAATAGGTCAAGGTGCAGATCCTATAGAGAAATCATTAATGTTCTGAAGCCAATGTCTTAAAATCATGCACTTTATCAGGTAGACTGCAAAGGTATATATACTATTATATACTATATAATAGAATCTAAGCTCCATGAAGGACAAAACTTTGTTTTGTTCTGCACTTTTTCCCTGGCACAAAGAGCAGGGTCTGATACATAGTAGGCACAAAAGAAATATTTATTGAATGAATTAATGCATGTTTCTAACTTTTTATAAATTTTATTTAATTGTGGTAAAATACACATAACATAAAATTTACCCTCTTAACCATTTTCTGGTAGACGGTTGAATAGTGTTGAGTATGTTCACATTGCTGTGCAACCAATCTCTAGAACTCTTTTTATCTTGCAAAACTAAAACTCTGATCCATTAAACAACTCCCTGTTTTCCCTTCTCCCAACTCCCCAACCTGTCTTTACAGTGTTTGTCTTTTGTGACTGGCTTATTTCACTTAGCATGGTGTCCTCAAGGTTCATGCATGCTGTGCATGTGACAGGATTTCCTTCCTTTTGTTAACCTCTTTCTCACCCCACCCTCCCAGTAGGAAAGATATAATCTGAAAATAATGAACTCATAACAGTGTCCTTGTTTCTCTTACTTCCCTCATTTTCAGCATTTGGAAAGGGGTTCTCACCATAAGCCTCATTTTTCTCATCTGTAAAATGGAATAATAATATATACACATGCACACGCACACTGATCTAGCCCTCATGCTTGATGCAAAGCAGGAAGTGAGAGGCTACCAGTCCTCTCCCCTGATCCTCCTCTTGAGCTGTTTTTTTCCTCATTCCATCTCCCCCTACTCAATTCCTTTCTCTCCTTTTTTGACCTTCTTGGGACCTAAAAGAGGGAGGGAACAGAAAAGAGCCACTACATAGGATTTCAAAGGACTTTACTAGGGGGCAGAGTAGAGAGATGCGTGAGGGGTGGGTCTTGAAATGCACAGGTCAAGGTCTAGGTGGGAATGATCACTGTGCCCAGGACAATGTAGGACTCTGGCGGGGGCGGGGGGGAGGTGGGAATCCTTATAATAATATTCTATCATATGGATATACTACATTTTGTTTATCCATTCATTTGTGGGGTTTTTTGCTTGTTTTAAAGATTTTATTTATTTATTTGAGAGAGAGAGTGTGCACATGGGCAAGGGGGAGGGGCAGAGGGAGAGGGAGAAGCAGGTTTCCTACTGAGCAAGGAGCCCGATGTGAGACTTGGTCCGAGGACCCTGGGATCATGACCCGAGCCCAAGGCAGATGTTTAATTGACTGAGCCACCCAGGCATCCTATCCATTCATTTGTCAATGGCCCCTTGGGTTGCTTCCAACTTTTGGCTATCCTGAAGAGTTCTGTTATGAATGTGAGTGTACAAATATCTCTTTGAGAGCCTGCTTTCAATTCCTTTGGGTAGATATTGAGAAGTGGAATTGCTGAATTATATGGTAATTCTACTTCTATTGAGGGGGAGTGCAATAGTATTTTCTATAGCAACTGTACTATTTTACATTCTTACCAATGGTGCACAGGCAGGTTTCTTTTTTTTTTTTTTAAAGGTTTTATTTATTTATTTGAGAGAGAGAGAGAATGAGAGAGAGAAAGCACATGAGAGGGGGGAAGGTCAGAGGGAGAAGCAGACTCCCTGCTGAGCAGGGAGCCCGATGCGGGACTCGATGCAGGGACTCCAGGATCATGACCTGAGCCGAAGGCAGTCGCTTAACCAACTGAGCCACCCAGGCGCCCCACAGGCGGGTTTCTAACTCAAGTTTGGTTACCTGGTTTGTTGCCCTGGAGCAGATTAGAAGCAGTGAATTAGAAGGAGTCAGCAAGTAAAATAATAACATGAAGTATCATCTGGCGATCTAATATTGAGTGATGAAAAGTTCTAAGAAACAAAATTGGTACTGGATTATTACAATATTCAATAATGGATACTCTTAACGATGCTCTGGAGCTGGAATTGAAAAGCAAGTTATGTTTGATTTCCATTATATAAGGAGGCAGGCATCTACATATATTTTAGAAATATATCCATTGATAATCTAATTATGTAGGTATTGAAGAGTTTAATTTTATTATTATTTCAAAAACTAAGAGTTCCATCAAAAATAGCAAAATTTTTTTAAAAGACTTTATTTATTCATTTGACAGAGAGAGAGCACAAGCAGGGGGAGCAGCAGAAGGAGAGGGAGAAGTAGGCTCCCTGCTGAGCAGAGAGCCCAACACGGGGCTCGATCCCAGGACCCTTGGATCATGACCTGAGCCGAAGGCAGACACTTAACCAACTAAGCCATCCAGGCGCCCCTTTTTTGTTGTTGTTTTTTTTAAAGATTGAAAAAATGGTGAAATATTTTGAAAGATTGGTCTTTAATGAGGTAATTTTCATTTATCCAGAAATTTCACTTACATGGAATGGAGCCCTTCCCTATAATGCCATATTAGTGGGATGTTACTATTTCCATATATAACAGTCATACAGATGCCTTTTCAAATATAAATCGTGACGTACTAAGTACAAATAGTAAACTAAAACAACATTTTCAGTTAATGGTGTCTGTGTGATTGCAAAATGTTTATTGATTAAGGAAAGAGGGAATCCATTTAGCTGGGAACAATCTTGGGGAGTTGAATAGTAAGATATATAGGACACTTGAGGGCTGATGTTAGACTTTTCAGGCTACTATAGGATTCCTCAGGTTGTATCCTTTCTCTTCTCATCTCATCTTTCTCCAACCCAAATTTACAAACCAAACCATTGAAGAATGACAAGTCTAGCAATGAATTACCATTTTGGGTGCATATATTGAACTGCCTCCTGTAAGGAATGCCAGGAATCTGAAGAAAGCTAGGAGGTAACATATGCCCTGAGGGGGGTCATGACATAGTTACGACACATAAGGGGCATTATTACAGTGTTGTGAGGGGCTGCACAGGGGAGGAATGGGTAAGAGTCAGGGAGAGATGTGCGCTCCCTCCCATGCTGGAGCCACTGCCACCTCCCCATTCACAGCTGGCTGGCTGACAGGCTTGTCCAGAGGCAGCGAGGCAGAGGCATGGCGGTGAGCACTGTGCATGGAGAAACGTGAGAGGATCCGGGCCACAGGTCACTAGGAAGGATAGGTGATCTGGGAGTCAAGCGTAATGTTCGTCAGAAAGGTTGGTGGGGGTTCACCAACAGAGACTGAAGCCAGGGAGATAAGCAAGGTTAAGGAACTCAAAGGGATCTGAATAGAAGGTATTGAAACTGAGAATAAACAAGTAATTAATAGTTAAAATATCAGGAGTCGCTCAAGTATGTGTGGGGAATATCACAAACAATGAGGCTGTAATTTCATCTCTTGAGTTGGGAAAAAGCTGCTATCACTTTGTTTGCTACACAACATGGTTCCTTTGTAAAGGAGGGTGCATTGTTATTCCAGGTTCACGGGTGAGGAAACTGGGCAGTGAACCCAAGCCCCTTCAGTCATATCAACATCAGAAGCTGAGCTAGGACTGGAATTCACTGCCCTGGAGCTTTTTGCTACCAGGTGAGCCCTGATCCTGTAATTTTCCAGTGCTAAAAAATCTCTTCTTTCCTAGGAAAAGCTTTTGTTTCTAATAAATGTATTATGTTTTAATGGGCAGTGGGTTGTGGGGACAGGTAACTTGTACAAACATATCCAGTAAAAGTCCTCAGCAATGTTGGCTTAGAAGTGGCCTGAATTTACGTGACTTGGTTGTTTAAAGTCTTGTTTAGAGACACTAGGTTTTTGATGCCTTACACTGAGACTTCTACTCAGTAATACAGTTTCTATATTAACCAGTAAGTATGTGCTGGACTAATGATTTTTATCTAAAATGACGGTATTCATCTGTCTTTTTAGGCAATAAAGCAAGGGCTTTTTCATGTATGCTTGACCTTCAGTGGAGATTGCAGAAAATCACAAATGTAAGACTATTGAGATTGTTGTTGTTTAAAAGCTTTTTAAAAAATAACTAGATTGATAGAAAATGAGTCTCGGTCACATTTTATTTTTTACCTGAAAGTTCCTTTATTTGGTAGTTGAATCTTAAAACCTGAGTTACTTCTAGTTAGTTACAAACAAAATAGTTCAAGGCACCTGCTGTATTCTAGAATGTTCCACAAACAAGTGTAGTTTAGGATTTGTAATAATAATTAATAAGATACCATGGTGGAATGGACTAATTTCTTCTCCCTACCTCACCTTTTATGGTAGGGAGTTCTTGTAGAAAAAATGACCTGGGAGCTTTACAGAGGATCCTCTGGGTTCTAAAGTGAAGGGCGGAATGAAGCCATGAAGATCAGAAACCTAAAAGGCATGTTTCTCAAAATATGGCAGTCCATTTGTCATCAATCAGAGAATATTCCTGGGCCTCATTCTTGTACTACTTGAGTGAAAATTTGAGGGAGAAAAGTTTGCTATTGTGCACATTAAACAAGCTCATCAGGTGGTTTTGTGCATGTTACTTTTGAGAACCATTGCATTTGAAGAGGTAAGACCAGATTCTTGTTAAGGTCAATTCTGCCTAACACAGGTCTTCCAGATATTCTTATCATTTCCATGATCTCTTGATGAGAAATGTTTCACCTAACTTTTTTAACACTCCTGAAGAAACAGATTTATGTGTATTTGTAGCATTCCTTTTCAATAAATGAAAATACATCTGGGAGGATTAGAGGGGTTCTCACCTATGTTCACATCTCACACCTGACAGACAGTTGCTCTGGCATCGGGGAAGTTTGAGTTAAGACAGTGTTTCTCAAGCTCAAGTATTTAATGGGCTCCTTTTAAGGAAAAAAATGTGAACCTCAGAATTGTGACTTAAGTTTATTTTTTATAATACTACATATATGAACAAATATAATATTAGATATTAACTAGTTATGAGGCTAAATCTTACTGATGTCTGAAGCCTAAGCAAGATGTACAAGTGAAACACAAACAAAACTATAAAACTAACAAAAATTCAAATTGGCAACATTGATGCAAGACAGCTGCTGTTGTTTGCTGGAACTAAATTGTTCGTGTTAAGTTTATAGCAGAAAGATGTAGCTTCGGGTCCAATTCTATTTTTGATTAAAGTAACATGACTACAGACAAGGCTTTGTTTGCTAAATCTGAAGAATTACACTTCGTACTTAACCAAACTTTCTAGCAAGTGATCCTAATGAGGTCTTCCTCCATCTTTCACACACCCACAGTCCTCTAGATCAGGGGCTTCTCTTTTTTCTGTAAAAGGCTAGATAGTAAATCCTTTAGGCTTTATAAGCTAAGAGGCAAAATGGAGGTAGATACTTACAGAATAAGAAAATGTCTTGTCACACAAACAGGTACTGCTGAATTGTGATATCAATCATAAGCATGTGATTTTAAGAACATTAACTACTTGAGCCATTTATAGAATTCTATGACGTTCTTTCCTTGATATGTGCCTTTTCGCATGTAATTGTAGATTAATTGGCTCAATTGACAGTTAAGTGGAAGCTCCTCAATTGTACAATGAATGGATTTTGAAATATGGGGCTTTTCCTTTGCATGTGGAGTGAGGTCCAAAAAATACTGCTGGAACTGTAGGTTGAGCTTGGAAAATATATTCTCTGCAAATTTGTGTGGGATAGAGATTTCACTTCTTGTTTTAATTTTTGACAACATAGGAAGTAAATACAGCAGTTTGATGTGACTTGTGAGTCAAACAACATTAGCTGTCATCAGAATGACTTGACTGCAGTGGAAGTTTTCTACAGAAGCGCAGCTTTGCCTTATGGTTTTAGGCTCAATTCGTTAAGAAGCATCAAGCCTGCAGCAAAAGCTAATTTCCAAAGTCATTCAGAGTTAAATCACAGTGACTGAAGAAAGTCCTCATTCAGAGAAATTTCAATCTTGACCCTGAGCTGAAAATAATCTCAATAAAATTTCATCACCTCTCAACCGTCACACTGCTGTGTGGTAGGGCAAGTAGAGATTTGCTTTCACTTATGACAAAATTTATAGAACTGAAGATTATTAAGTCTGTGAGAGTAGAAGTTCACTGTCGAAACTACCAATTCAAAAACACGTGTTATCAAATATGTTCCTCAGAAGTAACTGCTGATAAATAGTACAATGAACACAATGAGGTCTTTAAACACCTTGCATTTTCAAAAACTGCAAAATCATTCAACTAAGCCCTTTTCTTCTCCACATACATTTTTATCACCATCTGTAGTAGCACATCTTAGCAGATTCCACTTCAGGTTGTACTGGATTAGTATTTTCTCGCTGTTTTTGAAAATATTCTCAGTTATAATTGTTTCATGGAGACCATTCATAGAGCTGGAGCTCAGTGACTTCAGATCTGGCACTGACTCATTGAATAAACAACAACAACTGAACAGTATGTGGGTTTATCAAAAGCCAAGGAAGACCACTTGAAATCATTTGGCTTCTTTTTAAATTGACTATTGATGTTGCTTCCAATGTCCTCAACTCTTTGAGTAACTTTTTGCCCAAAAGTTAATCGTTTTAAACCAGTTTATTTTCTCTGGACATATTTCTTTGACTTGGAATCAAATATGACTTAATTAACACCATTGGTATATGACTTGCTTTAGCCAACAAACGAGCTATTTGGAAACTTTGGTTGCAGCTTCATTTCAAAAAATTTTGTGAAAAAATTCTACTATAATGAAGTATTCTTTCTTATACTTCCTGCTTTCTGTGACATGCTTTCCTGTGAGTTGGGAAAATTGTTATCAACAGAGGCTGTATTTTTAGCACAGCTATAACACCACTTTATAATAGATACAGTTCCTTGTCATCCAATTTGATGACAAAATAATCCACACTGCATTATGTCTTACAAGTGTAATATTTGAAGTTTACTTTTCTCTCCATTTTTTGTCTTGATATGATGGGCATGCCCTGGTCATAAAAAATTATAAAAGGCTGTGTTATGGCAATATGCATGGCAATCAAAATGCTGTTGAATTAAAGCTGTGTCACTGTGTTTTGAGGTGGGCTGAGCAGTTTGCAAAGCAATACAGTACCACCTACCGTTCTGTCACAATGACTCAGCTGTCACTGAAGTACAAAATGTGTAGACAGATGAGTATGGCCATGTTTCAAGAAAGCTTTATTTACAGACACTGAGAAGAATTTCATGATGTTCACATCACAAGATACTATTCTTCTGATTTCTTTTCCGGTCATTTAGGAATGTAAAAACCACTCTTAGCCTGAGGACCACACAAAAACTGGCAACAGGTGGGATTTGGCCCACAAACTATAGTTTACCCACCACTGCCCTAGATTTAAACACAGGCCTTTTAAAAAATTATGACCTTAACTTCTGTCATCCCTCCCAGAGTGGAGTTGTATTTTCAGCCTAAATCCTTAAAAGTAGAAAAAAATGTGGTCTCCTAGACATTTCAAGCACAAGCAACCAGCATAGTTTTTGAAAAGGAGACCCTGAGATATCACATCGCTATGGAAATTCACTTGCTTTTCTCACCCCTAGGACAGTCTTCCACTAATGTCTCAGAAAGAAACCAAAGCCAGCAAGGTCAGAGAAAGCACAATTTCTATGTCAGAACCGAGAATTTGATCCAGTTTGTCCTTTGTCTATTTCCATTTCCAATGCATTTTCTGTGCTTTTCTGGGCCCTTCTCCCCCCAAAGCACTTCTCACCCTCTAGCAGTATCATGTTACCTGATCATTCTTATCACAACCAAAGCAACTGATGAACTAATTCCTGCTAACTCTTCTCAGAATCCATTTAAGACAAGACTCCAAGAGGGAAGAGAATCTTGAATCATGGGTTTCATTTTGGGTCAAAGCACAGAGCAAATCTGACATGTAGGAGTCTACCTCCGGCAACACTGACCATGCTCCTGCCATAGCCCCATTCCAGGGTGGATTGAAACCATGCCATCATTCTCACTGGCCCCTCCCCTCTTGGAATTGTAGTAGTGTGTCAAGTCTAGGACCCAGATCAGGGACTAGGTTGAGAAAGCATCCAGTTGGCAAACCCTAAGATAAAAGTTTTTCCTGAGATAAAGGTTCTTAACATCAGCCATGCATGAGGACCACCTACAAAACTTTAGAAAAATGTGCCTGAGCCCCACCTGAGCTTGATCAGATGGTTTTCCATGGTTTAGAATCACTGCCCAGTCTCATCTCCAGGCAGGGCCTGTCACCAGGGCATAATTTCCTTCTACCACACCCAAATCCTGACTAAGGCTAACTGAAGGAATCTCTTTCAGGATCCCTGAATTACCTTAGAATCTAACAGTTACATTTAAAAATTGGGGGGATTCCTGCAAGGCTTGGTGTGTTAAATAATGAATAGCATAAGCATCACACCAAGCATATATTACAAAAAAGCATTTTTACTTTCTTAAAGTGGATGTTGAGAGATTTATGTCTCTAATTTTAAGAATGCTGATGATATGTCTGGGAACTGTCCACAATAAAAATCTTAGCAATTAAAGGATTAGATATATATTGAGAATATTAGTAGACTGCAGATATGTGGTAATGATGATAATAATGTGAGGAAATAATTTGGAGCATATTATGTACTAACCTATTTGTTTTCTTGACAAAGGGGGAAAAGTTAGATAAAGGGAGAAGAAAGTTGGAGATTAGGGTTTCTACAATACTTTTGGTTGGAGATCTCTGGGTTTTTTCTATTGTCACTTATTAAACTTAGGTTTGTGGTTTTTGTATTTAAATTATTTATTTCTGGGTGCCTGGGTGGCTCAGTCGGTTAATCATCTGCCTTTGGCTTAGGTCACGATCCCAGGGTCCTTGGATTGAGTCCTGCATCAGGCTCCCTGTTCAGTGCAGAGCCTGCTTCCCCCTCTGCCTGCCACTCCTCCTGCTTGTGCTCTCTCTCCCTTTCTCTCTCTGTCAAATAAATAATTAAAATCTTAAAAAAATAAAAATAAAATAAATTATTTATTTCTTTGGAGGCATTTTGCCTGTAGTGACTCCCACGTATACTGGATTTTTACCTTGCACAGCCAGAGTTGGGAACCAATGGAACAGAGCATTAAAAAGACAATGCCAGGGCACCTGGGTGGCTCAGTTGGTTAAGCGACTGCCTTCGGCTCAGGTCATGATCCTGGAGTCCCAGGATCGAGTCCCGCATCGGGCTCCCTGCTCAGTGGGGAGGCTGCTTCTCCCTCTGACCCTCTCCCCTCTCATGCTCTCTCTCACTTTCTCTCTCTCTCAAATAAATAAATAAAATCTTAAAAAAAAAAAGACAA